>NC_088128.1:843713-1143713 GCF_036370855.1 Dromaius novaehollandiae | reverse complement strand
TGTCCTGTCTGAAAGGCTCATCAGCACAGAAGAACAACACATTCATCAGGACAGGCTGAGACCTGAGTGGCAGAGGAGTGACCCCGAGAAGAAGGGCCTGGACATTACGAGCAATGCCATATGAGCCTGTGGTGCGTGCTCACCACAAATGAAGCCAGCTGCATACAGGACTGCATTAGGAAGAGCATGACCACCCAGGCAGGGGCAATTCTCATCCCCCTCGTCTCAGCACTGGAGTGGCCGCGTCTGGAACAGTGTGTCCCAGCGTGGGCTGCCCAGTGCTGGAGGAATGGGGAGCAACTGGAGAGGGTCCAGAGGAGGTCTGCCAAGATGGGGTTGTGCGCATGAAGCACATGGCCTGTATGGAGAGGGTGAGGGACCTTGGCTTCTTTAGCCTGCTGAAGGGGAAGCTAAGGCCAGTACAGCTGTAGCCTGTGACTGCTTGAAGGGTGGTTTCAGAGATGAGGAGCTTTTCTTGGTAGTGGGAAGCAGCACATGTAGGGGAAAAAGCCACAACCTGCATCTGGAGAGGTTCAGACTGCCCTTCAGGTAACAAGAATGTCACTCGTAGGGTAGTGCTGTGGTGCAACAGGACACCCAGAGGGACTCCGTGATCAGCCCCTGGCTTTGTGTTTCAAGCAGCAGCCAGCAAGGACAAAGGGACATCAGCAAAGGTGAGGAGATCCTGCAGTGAGAGCAAGGTGGGGAAGCAGGTTGGGTGTCTACAGACTACAAGGAAAGAGACACAATTCTGGGACAGCGTAGGACAGCCTGTGGCGGAGATGACAGAGGGGAATGCCAAGGCTGAAAGCCTCTAACAGAACTGAGGTCTTTGTCCTCTTGTCTCTGCCACAGAGGCCTATGAGAAGATGATGTTTCCTTACAGCACTGTGGCCTTGCTGCCTCCTCACCTCCACAGAGCACAGGAGGTGCCGTACCACTGTTCTGCACTCAACATTGCGTGCCCCCCAGCCTCACACTGCCCGTAGGAAGAGCCCTGAGCAACATGTGAGGGAAAGGATCACCCTCCCCAGAAAGTGGCTGTGGGGCTTGGTCATTCTGCTTGATAACACACATCCAGGTTGACTTGGCATCACAGCCACCCGCACATTGCTTTTGCCTAGCTGCAATCAGTGCTCCAACTTTGTGCTCTAATCAGCCCTAATCTAGCTGACTTCAACTTCTTGAGAGGTTTGTTCAGTCTCCTCTCAGCATGTGAGTTCATGGGCTCAGCACCAAATATACCCAAGGGGTCATTAAAATGCAAAAAGCCCTAACAATCCATGCCTCTTTCCATCACTTTCTTCAGCTCTTCAATAATTATCTTCAACAACTGGGGAGGTTTCAGGAGGATATGTAAGAGATTTCAGTGAGCAACTTCAAAAAAAAAAAAAAAAAAAAAAAGAATTTCTGCTTGTAAAGGTTTCTATATTCTTCAGTTTACGGAATAAGAGAGATCCACATTCTCCAACCGATATTGATACAGAGTGTCTCCTAATGAATCTTGATGTGTAAAAACCAGCATTTTTGATAGCAGACATGTATCAACAAGCTTCCTTCTCCCCTCCCCAAGCCTGCCACTTCTCTCATCAGCCACCAGGGATTTACATCACTCTTGTAAAAAATCACCACTCCTGTTAAAATCTAACCTTTAGTCCACTCAAGTCTGAAGCTGAATGTTACAGCCCATAGGCACCAGTTCCCATCTGCTTTCCTTAGAGACCTAGCTGCAAACAGACATGGAAGGATTTGTGTTAACTGTGATCAAGCAAAAATAAAACATGATAGAGTTCAATGAACTTAATGTCCAGCACTTCTCAGCTGTCCCTTAAGTCCAAGCTGCCTCCAGTGAGGTCCCCTTTCCACCAGGAATAACCTTTGTGGAAATATGTCAGATGAGTAGATGGGAAAGGATAGAGAGAAACACAATGAAGCTGTCAGCTAAGGAGACAAAGAGACTCCTGAAAGATGAGGCAAGCTTTAGATGCCCTCAAGCTCAAAGCAGGAACTCAAAGCAGAGAGGATAGAGAAATCTCCATGAACAGGAGTATGAGAGTGCAATAACACTAAGGGGAGGAGGAAAACAAGGGAAAGAGCATACACCCAAATCATCCGATGCAAAGATGCCTTTAGAAATGATCCATTTAATCCGGATGTGTGAAAATATGTAAAAAATTACTGAGATTATGTACACAGCACAATAGACAGAGCAGTGGTAACAGACTTTCAGGGTCAGATCTATAGTTCTTCTCCTGAGAGTCATACCCTGCCTCAAAATCTCCATTATGTCATCATGGAAAGCCATTGACATTTTTATTAAAGTTAGCCAGTCATTTCAACTCATGAAAATGTGGTCAGATTTTTTTTAATAGTGAAAAAGTTCTTCACCTTTCCAGGCAGAGCTCAGGTGTCCAAACACAAGCACCCAGTGGCACTTGGAGAGGGCCCGGTGTCTCTGAGGCACCTGCCTGGGCCTGGCAGCTCTCAGAGAGGACTGGCAGGAGACCGGAGCCCCTCAGAGCTGCAGAGGGAGGCTGGGCAGAGGGGACCAGGGCACTCGCCATGGCACCACGTGTCCATGCCCCTGGGACTGCATCCCACCCCAATTCTGAAAATCACTTTCCCTTTCCAAAAAAAAAAGAAAAGGAAAAGGATCTCCCCAGAAGACCAGTGTCTCAGAAAAGAACCAAACAACAAAGGGCAATAAGAACACAAAGAAATTTCAAAAGTTGCAAAGTATAACAAAACAATTTTTTGCTTTAGATTTCTTTAGTGTTTCATTTTTATTGACAGTTTCTAAAGATTTCTTTTATAATAGGGTCTGCACTATTAAAAAAGCTGTTTTTGTGTCTCACACAAGTCCAGTGCCCCTCAAACAACTCCCTGCCCAGGATCTTCCTTGCCACTTCTCGCTCTTTGCAGAAAGCAAATCACACCATGAGGTGTCGAGCTCTCACAATGATGGAGGAAAGCAGCTCGACCAGCTTCAAGGAAATGCTCTATTTTTGGATGCCCTAATTTACACCAATCTCAATGTACCTGTCTGACAGTGACGTCTTAAAGGAGTCCCTACACATCTAGCCACTCTCCCTTTTCATTCCCTGCATGGCCAATGAAGTATAACTCCATTTTAGGTGACAACAGGGATGGGAATTAGCTCACTTGATGCCAGACCCTTTCAGTGTAGATGTCTCTGGCTAACCCAGTTGTCTGGACTCCCCTTACTAGTCAATGGAAAGAAATGAGTTGTCCCCCTGAGAGGTCCGGAGATGTTTCTCCTGGTGACCAGCCAATGCTCCAGAAAGGTTCCTGTAGTTCCTGGGTCACATTTCCTGGCACCACACAGGAACACAGCTACACAGGGCATCTCAGGCAGCCATGGCCTTTGTATGTGTCTATAAAGGCCTGAATGTAAAGTTCTTGTCATAGGTCGAAATCTATTCAAAAAATAGCTCTAGGCAAGAACCAAAAAAAAATCTTCATTTTCAGAACTTCAAACATTCTTTATCAATCCAAATGACTTTTTTTTTTTCTTTTTTATTGGCAGCACCATAGGCATGCACTACAGTAATTATGTGAGTGTATATACTTACATATATACAGTTAATGATCACGATACACTTCCTGCCAACACTCAGAATGGAGAAACTTTGTTCTGAGAAACTACTGCATTCCAATTGACATGTCTCCTCTCTCTTCTTCTGCCTCTCTGTCCTCTCTTCCTCTGCCTAGTCTGTCTTTACAGAGGCCTCATGGCCCCTCTGCTCCCCAGAGAAATCTCTTGTTGGATCCTGCCAAGCAGATCCTGAATGAGCTGAAATTGGCTCTCCTGCAGCCATGGGCTGTGCTTCGGCTTTTTGTCTTACTTCTCCACCATCTCAGGATCATTGCAGCCAGGGCTGCCCTCAGCCTTTACATCCCCATCCAGTTCTGTTTTGCTTGTGACTGACAGTCCCACTGGTGTTGGCTCATTGATTGCCTGTGCCAAGAAATTGTTTTCAGCGCCCTCCAGGAATCTCCTGGGCTGCTTGTGCCCAGGCCCACTGCCCTCCCAGCAGATTTCAAGGGGGTGAAACTACCCTGTGAGAACCAGGATCTGGGACCATGAGGCTTCCCCCAGCTGCCTGCACAAGGTTTCAGCTGCTTCCCTTCCCTCCTCAGGCAGCTGTTAGCAAACACTCCCAGAATGTCACCCAGACTGCTGTGTCCTCTTCTCCTTCCTACAAGGTCTCAGCTGGCTCATCACCTGCTCCAAGGCAAAGCCCTCTGCACTCCAGCCACCCCTTTGCACAGAGCACACCTGCACCTTCTCGCCACCCCAGCCTGCCTTCCTCAGGAGCCCAGTTTCATCCTGCCATGTGAGCTGTCCCACCGTGTGTGTGTAATTGCACAGGGATAGAGGAGAGGGAGGTGCCAGTAAAGGGACATGGCTGGGATGTTGAAGGTGGGGGTCCAGAAGAGAGGATGACTCAGAAGAGGGGTGGGGGAGGAAAAGGTGGAAGAAACACATCTACAGTGTTGAGAGATCACCTGTTGTACAGGAACCCCATGGGCTGGGTTCTGCTGGGAGCCATTTTGAGGACAAGAAGAGAATCATGCCACCACTTCTCCCAGCAGACATGATATACGGGCAGGAGGATGGGGAGAGGCAGGCAAAGGGGGCATGGCTGCAGTGTTGATTGTGAGGTCACTTCCACTGCAGCAGCTCGATTGGTCCTCAGCAGATGTGCTGGCCAGCAGGTTTGTGATGTCACCCAGCACCTCAGAGAGCCCACGCAGCAGGAACGACCACCTTGAGTAGGGAAGGGGGTGACAGAGGTGACACGGACCCATCTGGGTGCTGATTGCGAGGGCACCTCTGCTGCAGCCACCCCACCAGCCCGCGGCCGGCAGGCAGGCAGGCATGGCTCATGGCCACCCTGATCAGGATGAGCCCTCTGGAAAGGACCTGCCACCAAGCAGTGCACAGATCCTCACCCAGGTCTCCTCTCAGCCCAGTGTGCTGCCCCCATGGCCCAGAGACACCATGGACATTATCTGGAGGCTTCCTTTGGCAGCTCAACCTTCCCAAAGCAGCGCATGATGGATTATTACCAGCCAGAGGGGTATTTTAGAATGTGCTACCAAGAAGGAGTCATCCTGCAGGCTCCAATGTACAGTTTGATGATGGGTGGGTGAGCTGAACTGTGCAAGGCCTCCTGGGACAGCCCGGGACCACTCCAGAAGTAACTGACCCTCACTTGCACTTATGCACACCTCACTGCCAAGAGGGCACCTTTGTCCAAATTAGCTCAGATCCACACTTGGGATTTCATCTCACAGGGGGTTCACTTGGAAAGAAGAGTCCATGAGTGAGCTAAGAACCAGGCTGTGCCTGAGCTGCTCAGGCAGGAGCTTCAGAACCTGCAGGCCTCAACCAGCTCAGTGACACACTGCAAAACATGCTGAGCTGGACACCTGAACTGTCAGGTCAGAAATGACTCCCTTAGAGCAGAGAGGAGCACGTGGAAAGGTGAGGAACATAATTCTGAGGGGCCTTGCAAGTTATCTGCACAAAACAACTTCAGCTTTGCAAGCTGATTCTCAGCTATGACCTCTGAAGTATTTCCTGCTGACTTGCAGGAAAGTGCTTGAGCATCACGACCCACTGTAGTCACTGCACATCTGGGAGAAGTGGTTTTAAAGGCCAATTATTTTCTGAGGAAATACTTTGTCTTTGGAAGTTTTCCTTATTTTGCCCACTTTAAAAGCTAATGATTGTGGCACTGCCACTTGAAAGGGTGCCTCTGAGTGCTCCACTGTGGCAAGACCATTTCCTTGTTAACTGTGTGAGTGAAAAAAGTCCCACGTGATCTAAATTGCTTTCTGAGGCGTCCTGCTCAATGTCAGCCCTGGATGTCTTGTGTCAGAGCCCAGGGCAGTTTGAAGGGTGCAGCATTGAGCCCCAAAGCAGCAAGGCCTTCAGCAGGAAGAGCTCAAGATCCTCTCTATAATTCACTGGATTGGAGGGGCATTAATTGGATGGTTAAGTAAGGGCTAACTGGGGGATACTACCTCATTTTTAGCAAAGTGTTTCTAGGGTCCTGTCACATGAGAAGAAAAGAGTGTCTGCACCAATTAGGTATAGGGGTAGTATCCCCCCGTACCCTTTGCTAATAGGAGAGGGAGGCAACTGCTATGCCTCTCGCCTAAAAAAAACACTTGTGGTTGGACAGATCCCAGAAGTGATAACTTCAAAAATCTCCAACAAGGAACCCTTTCTGAAAGATGACCTCTTGTACTGCAATTACTCTAAGCTGCATATTTCTAGGTATTTCACGGTCTACATGGGATACCTGGCTGCAGATCCTGGCAAGAGCTGAGGAAACTCAAGGCCTGAACCTCAGTGCACAGAAGGCAGCAGGCTGCCAGCATCCCTGGCTCTGGCCACCAGGGCAGCCTGGGCCCTGCGAGCCAAGTCACCTCCTCACCTCCAAGGGCTCCCCAGCTCCCCAGCCTGGTGGCACTCCCCACGCACAGCACTGCTCTCTCCAGACACCGCCTCCCGTGACAAGCACCAAGACACTGGGTCCACCACCCATTCCCACCACAGGGCACCCCACCACTGTGACACACGGCATCCCTCACCCCTCGCCTCACAGAGGGTTGCCAGCCAACACGTGCCTCTGCAGCAGGGATGTAAAGGGCACTCAACCAGACATGGCAGCAGCCAGGGCTCTCTCAGTGGCTCTAAAGCACACAAAGGCCATCTCTCCCTCCCTTCATTTCATTTCTATTCCTCCAAGGCCTTGCAACAGCACTTCCTTTGAACAGCCAGTCACAGCCCTGGGTTCCTGGTCACCTCCCACCTCCAGGAATCAAGGAACAGAGATATCGTTCATATCTTGGAGAAAAATCTCGGAAGTCTCCTGGTGTCTTGATTGGGCAGAATTTTCTGCAGCACACAGACACTGGAAATCAGAGATTACTACTGTCACTGCTCACCCCAGCTCTTAATTCATTTAGCGGCATAAAAATTCTGGCTGGACTCCCTCATCGACTGCTGGAGGGTTGTAAGCCTATACTCAGGAAGCAGTACAAAGTCAAACTCCATGTCTGTGTTTACAGCCAGGTGCCTGCTGCAGGCCTATGTACTGCTGGAACAGGAGTGACCTCCAAGTCAATTCCCAGCTCCAGGGCAGGGCCGGGCAGGGCAGAGCAGGGCCCTCTGCCCCTGAGGCAGCCCCTGGGCTCGGCAGCCCTCGCACTGCACCTGGTGGGGCTGGGCCACAGCCAGGAAGGGGCTGCTCTCTGCGGGGCCGGGCTGGGCCCCGGTGTATCACTCCGCAGGGCTGAGGAGCCCCAGGGCCCCGGGGCAGCCAGGGCCAGAGCAGCTCTGGGGCTGCCGGTGCTGGGCAGCGCAGGTGTGGGGCCGGGAGGGGGCGGGGGAGATGGCCCTGCTGGGCTGCCCCCACCACTGCCCCCACGGCTCAGAGAAACAGGCTTGGGGTCAGCAGGGACTTGTGGGGTGGCCATGGCACCCCCACCTCTTCCCAAGCTGCTCCCCCAAACAGGCTGTCTTTTGGGTGCAGAGGTCTGACCCCAGTTTGCAGGAGGACAGGGGCTGTGGCCATCAGAGGACAAGATCTCTGAGCCCAAAATATGCTCTGCCACGTTGGAAGCATAAATGGATCCACAGGGAAGGAACAGAGGTTCTCACAAACAAGTAGAGGCCTTGGGGTTATTACAAGGTGAAGGTTTCATTTCCCATTTGGGCATTTCCAGCAGGCTCTGGTGAGCCCCACAGGAGCTACAAGACGGCCCAGCCTCCAGAACACAGGACCCCTTTCCTGCCAGAGCCAGATCCCCAAGGGGGACCCACTCTCACGGAAACGTGGGCCTGGATTGCCCCCTGCCATGAGGGGATAGGGCCAGCCCCACAGAAGCGTTGGGGCTTAGGGCAGCCCCAGCCCTATGTCCCAGTAGTCCTGGCTGTCATATCGTCCCCTAAGCAAGATGGGACCCTCAGGCAGGGCTCTCATAGCAGCCCTCAGCGCTGTGCAGCCACCTGCACAGCCCAGGATCCACAGCCATTTTTGCAGTTAATGGTCTCTGTACAACCCCTCAGCAAGGATCTCCCAAAGCCCTTACCCTTGGTGGAGAGCCACAGGAGTGTTGGGAAGCAGGAACTGCATTCTGGGCTGATGGTCTTGGTCCAGCAGTTCTCCATCTCGCTTGCCCCCTTGCCCTCACATTGCCTCTCCAGCCGTGGATGAGGGATGGTGTTTCCATCTTGTCACCCAAACTCCTCTCCAATGTGCCCCTTCTCCTCTGCCTGTTGGCGAGGGGCCCCAGTGTGGCCCCACTGCCTCCTCTCCCCCATCCTTGCCATGGAGCGGCTCTGAAGAGCAGCAGTGGGGAGCGCATGAGCAGTGCCCAGCAGCTCTTGGGCCTGGCAGGGAAGTGAGGGCACTACCGCAGCACCAGGGAGACCTCCCTGTGATGCAGCACATCCCACTGTGACCTCAGCTCGTGTCATCAGGGGGCTCAGAAGGTCACTGCCATGGAGATGGCACAGCCAGGAAGAGAGCAGAAAGATTGCCCCTCGTGTTCTGAAAAGCAGTCACCTCCCCTCACCCCAGTTATTTTCCAGAACTTGCTGATAAATCCTTCAGGAATGTCTCCAGATGGTGCTAAAGGCTGAGAAATATCTAAAATGGGGAACTAGAGAAGTCACTTCTGCATCCCTGCACTGACAGGTCTCTGCCCTGGACAGACCCGTGTGGGAAGCTGGGGTTTCAGGGCTGGCTTAAGGTTTGGCATTTTTCAAAGCCAGGATCAAAGTCATGTGGGATGAAACAGCACAAAGCATGGCCACAGGCTGAGATGCTTTGGTGAGCCTCAAAACTGATTTCTGCTGTGGGTCACTCTTTTTGTAGAAGTAGGAGGTAGGACCATATGAGACAGGACAGAGCCTTCCTCCCTGAGGCACCAAAGCAGGCTCTTTGTTTTTAAAAGTCCTCAGCAAGGTTTCTTCATCTGTGATGCTTAAGATGAAGATAATACTCCAGAGAAGAGCAAATGTGCCCTTAACACCCATCATCTGGAGGGCCAGGCTAGGGAGCAAATCTGGGGAAGTTCTCCCACTTGCCATGCATTTTGCCCAGCTTTCCTTCTGACTGAGCCTAGGGAAAGCCATTTCTCCTGCCCGGGCCTCTTTTGGGCTTTGGGCTTTTCAGTGTCCCCTCAAAGCAGTGCTCCTTGCCTGGGGGGTCGCTAAAGCCTCCAGCACCTTGGACATAACCTGCCACCACCCAAGGTCTCCTGGGGGGCTTTACAGCCCTAACACCCCGCATCTCCCAGAGTTTTGACCCTGGGCATCTCAGGACACGCCCACACACTGCAGGGCTGCTGTCCTGGCTCTGGTGCATAGTCTGTGAGGGGGTGCAATGCCTCAGGACCTGCATTTGGGCTCATTCAGAAGTTTGTGAGGTGACCAGATCCCACCTCTGCAGCTGCTGAAGCTTGAGAACGTCCCTGCAACCAGTCTTCCTCCCCTTCCTAGTCTTAGCATAGTCCCAGGGTGACTCTCACAGAAGGGAGACTCCATCCCCCTTGAATGCTGGCAGAGATGGGGCTTTCCAAGTCACTGCAAAAGGAAGGACTCGTTTACTTCTTTGGGTTGCTTATCCAGCCTGTGGCACCCCCTTGTGACACTGTGAGCCCAGCTGTGCACCCTGAGGTCTCTGCCCTTTCTCTGCCCTGTCTCCTGTGTGCCTGCCCAAAGTCTTGCCAATGCACCAGGGCCATGGGAAGTGTTGCTTTAGAGAGCTCACTTGAAGCTGGGACATGTCATGGAGCTGAAGGACTGATGGAGGCTAGTCTGGGATGTGGCCATGCCCCCACACCCCCTCCTGCTCCTAGTCCGAGGCTCCAGGGAGGTCTCTGGGGAGAGCAGGGGGTTTGGTGTGGGTGCGATGGGTTTCCCTTGACATGCCTGAGTCCTGCCTGGGTTGCTCTGAGTGCCCAGGAAAATCCCTCTTCTCTAGGGGCTTGCCTCAAGGCTTTTCCAGACTTCTGTACAGAAACACAGCCTGGTCCAAGATGCCCAAGAGCAGCACAGTCCCCAGCATGGCGCAGGACCCCCAGGAGCTGTATGGCTCTCTCTTCTGTTTCCTCATGTCCTGATTACATTAACAATTTCTAACAACCCCTTTACAGAAGACTATTGGACATTGTAACAGTGCAACTCCTTCCATTAGTCTTTGTTCATTCCCATACTGCACTGCTCATTTGTGCTTTGGGTAGTTTAAAGCTTGCTCCATCTTTCAGCAGTTTGTTCCTCTGGGCAAGCCACTATAACAGGGCCCGACCCCAGGTTCCCGCAAGTAAAGTTCAGAGCCAATCAAAGCAAATTAAATAATTAAATTTTAATCACGCGTGTGCAGATATTACAGCTTGAGCTGGGTGCTTCCGAAGAGGGACCCCAACAAAAAGAATCCTGGGCAATTATAGTTTTTTCAACTTCAGTTCCCCACCCCTCACGTGGTAGTTAGACCAATAGTAATTTTTAGGCCTGGGGTCTCCTGCCCTTCATTGGATCTCATCGTTGTTCCTAGGTAAGCTGTTTTTCTCCTCTTTATTTTTTGCGGTCTCTGCTGACGGTTGTACCTTTATTTTTGTTGGGTCTTGCGGTTGTCTCCCAAGGTCTTATTTTCAAAGTTTTGACTTCTTCCCTTTCAGAGTGGGTGACACAGGAGTGCAGACTGCGTGTGGATTCCTTATCTTCCCACCCTGAACCAGCTCTGAGGCACTTTTTTTACTAAAGGAAGTAAAGGTTCATTACTTTATTCAAGTGCGGCCTAAGGCTTCAGCAAATCTAGCTACTCATGCTAAGCAAGTTTTACATAAGTTGTGCTAAGCGGCTACCTCTAGAGAGTTTCAATTCACTATTCTTTAACAGCCCCCATGGCCCAGAGACACCATGGACATTATCTGGAGGCTTCCTTTGGCAATTCAACCTTCCCAAAGTAGCACATGATGGATTATTACCAGCCAGAGGGGATTTTTATAGTGTGCTATCAAGAAGGAGTCATTCGGCAGGCTCCAATGTACAGTTTGATGATGGGTGGGTGAGCTGCACTGTGCAAGGCCTGCTGGGACAGCAGAAGGAACTGACCCTCGTTTGCTTTTATGCACACCTCACTGCCAAGAGGGCACCTTTGTCCAAATTAGCTCAGATCCACACTTGGGATGTCATCTCACAGGGGTTCACTTGGAAAGAAGAGTCCATGAGTGAGCTAAGAACCAGGCTGTGCCCAAGCTGATCAGGCAGGAGCTTCAGAACCTGCAGGCCTCAACCAGCTCAGTGACACACTGCAAAACATGCTGAGCTGGACACCTGAACTGTCAGGTCAGAAATGACTCCCTTAGAGCAGAGAGGAGCACGTGGGAAGGTGAGGAACATAATTCTGAGGGGCCTTGCAGGCTATCTGCACAAAACAACTTCAGCTTTGCAAGCTGGTTCTCAGCTATGACCTCTGAAGTATTTCCTGCTGACTTGCAGGCAAGTGCTTGAGCATCATGACCCACTGTAGTCACTGCATAACTGGGAGAAGTGGTTTTAAAGGCCAATTATTTTCTGAGGAAATACTTTGTCTTTGGAAGTTTTCCTTATTTTGCCCATTTTAAAAGCTAATGACTGTGGCATTGCCATGTGAAACAGCGTCTCTGAGCGCTCCACTGTGGCAAGACCATTTCCTTGTTATTTCTGTGAGTGAAAAAAGTCCCACATGATCTAAACTGCTCTCTGTGGTCTCCTGCTCTCTCTGGGGCCTCCTGCTAGATGTCAGCCCCTGGATGTCTGGTTTTAGGGCCCAGGGCAGCACACAGGGTGCAGGGTGCAGCAGAGAGCCCCGAAACAGTGAGGCCTTCAGCAGGAAGAGCTCAAGACCCTCTCTCCCAGCTATATTTCACTGGATTGAAAGGAAAAGGAAAAGGAGGGGGCACTACAGCATTTGCTGCGCAGACCGCCACTAACAGCATTTGTGGGAGGAGGAATTTGCAGCAGAGCAGGGGTACCAAGAGGTGAACCCACACCCCAGGTCACCCAAAAATAACAGGTGCATTTATGGAAGACTTCACATCCATATGTAGCCTCACCTCATTCACTAGCAGCTGCTTTCACACAGGGCTCACAATGCTGGCAATGAGGTTGACAGCTACAGGGACACACCCTGGCACCCTGCCTCCATCCTCGGGGGCTCCAGGACTGCACTGGCAGCCTACCTGACCATGACTGCAGCAACCTAGGAAGAAAGAATCGGAGGGTTGCTGTCAGTTCTGCTGGCCTTACATAGTCACAAAAGCCAGGGGCAAATGTCTCCCTTCCATGCTAAGCTGCATTCAGAAGAGCACAGGCAGCTGGGCCACTGCAGAGAGTCTACCCCTGTTTTTTGGCACAGGGGAGACCATGATCTGGATACTGGGTCCTGTTTGAGCTCCCCAGTTCTGGAAAGGCACTGACACACAGGAGGGAGCCCAGCCCAGGGCCACCAAGCAGGTCAGGGGCTGGAGCATGGGGCATATGAGGAGGGGCTGGGAGAGCTGAGTTTCTTTGGCCTCAACAAGAGAAGGCCAAGGGGGATCTACATACTGAGCACAGCTACTTTCTGGAGCGCACAGAGAAGATGGAGCCAGATTTTCGTGGAGGTGCGCAGTAACAGCATGAGAGGCAACAGGGACAACTTGCAGCATGGGACATTCTGTGAGCATCCCTGGCTCCCACCAGGATGCTCCAAGGAGGGAACATGGTCACCAATGGTCCCCAGCCCGGGTCTCCCAGAAGGACACCGTAATGGCAGGCTGGCCTCTAGGAGCAGGGCACTGCTCTCTGTACACCTCTGTCCGTGATGAGCACCAAGACATGGGGGCCACCACCCATCCCAACCACAGAACACCCACCACTGTGACACCCCGTATCGCCCACCCCTTGCCTCACGGAGGGTTCCCAGCCAACACGCGCCTCTGCAGCAGGGACACACAGGGCACAGCAGCACACACAGCAGCAGACAGGGCACCCCCAGGGCCCCAAAACACACACACACCAACTCTCCAGCCCTTCCATTCCCTTCCAGCCCTCCAAGGCCTTGCAACAGGCCCTTCCTCTCAACAGCCAGGCACAGCCCTGCCCCTGCTCACTTCCCACCTCCAGGAATCAAAGGACAGAGATATCATTCAGAAAAATCTCAGAAGCCCCCTGGTATTTCGATGGGGCAGAATGTTCTGCAGCACACAGACACTGGAAATCAGACATTACCAATGTCACTGCTCACACCAGCACTTCACTCAATTCACAGCGTAAAAATTCCAGCTGGACTCCCTTGTCCACCGGTAGCAAGAAGTTATTAGCAAGAAGCACAAAGTCAAATCCCACATCTACGTTCACCAGAGAACATCATCCTCATTTTAAATGTAACACTACTAATTCATGATGACGGAGTGGAATAAAATTGGTATCAGATGGTGTGGAATATTATTGTCTACTTCTACTTGATTTATTAGTTGCATTTCTATACTGCTGTAGTGCTCTGCAGGTGTCAATCCCTCCTCCTGGCACACTCACCAAACCCAGAAGTGACCTCACCGCCAACACCCAAGCCACAGGCCTTCTCCTGGCCTATCACCTGATCAGATAGAAGTGAGCTCACAAGTCCATACCCCCACCAGATGCCAGCTGATGGCCTACGGGCTTCAGAGGCAGAAGTTTCCTTGAAATAACATCCCCTGCCATGAACATGCTGCTGCTCTACCAGCTACTCTGACCCAGGAGACCTCACAGTCTGCTTCCACACCTGTCTGCATGCTGCTGGCCTATCAGGGACTGAGGCAGAGGGGACCCCACAGGCAAATACCCAAGCCATTAGCCAAGTTCTAGCCTTGCAGAGACAGGTGACCTCACAGTGACTGTCCCAGCAATGTGCCTCCATACAGTCTATCAGGTACTGAGGCAGAGGTGAGCTCACAAGCATTTCTCCCCAACGTGCCTGCTGCTGGCCTCCCTGCTGCTCTGGAGCAAATGACTGCAAAGTCAGTTCCCAGCAATGGGCCTGGTATTGGCCTGTCACATACTGAGACACAACTGACATCACCAGCACATTCCCCACTTCAGAGCCTGCTGCTGGTCTATCAGCTTCTCACCCAGAAGGCACCTCACAGTCACCTTCACAGCCATGTACCTGTCACTGGCCTATGAGCTTCTGAGACTGCAGTTACCTCACTATAACTTCCCCACCCATGACACAAATCCTGGCTTATCAGCTGCTCAGGCAGAAGTGAGCTCCAAAGTACGTGTCCCAGCTGTGGACCTGCTGCTGCCCCATCAACTGCTCAGCTGGAAGTGACCTCACAATCACCCTTCCAGCCACAGCTCTGCTGCTGTCCAATCAGGTAATCGATCACAAATGACCTCACCATCAACACCCGAGCCACGGGCCTCCTGCTGGCCTGGCAGCTCCTGACCAAGAGCTGATGTGACACTGGGGATCTCCTGGCCCAGCTCTCGCAGACAGCCGTGACCTCCCTGCCCACAGCCCGGCCACGCGGCTATTGCTGCCTGCAGCTGCCCCTGCCTCCCCCAAGGCTCAGCCAGCTCCTGAGCGGCCGCCCGGACTCACCCCGGGACCTCGAAACACTCACTGGGCAGTGAAACACCCGCTACAGACCAGTTACTGCCCCCAAAGCAGCAGCTCTGGGAAAGGCTGGACAACGGGTCTGCAAGCAGGGCAGGGGCAAAACTTCCTGCCCCCAACCCCCCCCAGCCGCCCCGGCCCAGCTGCTCGTGGGCAGCCGGCACGTCTGGCTCGCAGGGCAGCTCCCCCGGGGCCAGGGCGCTTTGTCCTGTGCTCACCGCTTTGCTCCCGCTCTGCTTCCAGGTCTGTTTTCCTCCACATGCTGCACTCCGATTGGCTGACAGAGCCACCAGTCAAACCTATTCCCGCCCTGCTCCTCACACCAGCCAATAGGAGGCAGCACTGGGGCGTTGCTGGGGGAACGTTGAAGCCTCCTGCCCTGGCGGCCAGCTCTGCCCCTCCCCTCCCCCCCTGCCTGCAGCCGGGCGGCATGTTGTGGGCGGCAGCGCAGAGCACGGCGGGGCCACAGGGGCCCCGCGCGGCTCCTGGCTGCCCTGTGCCCGGGGACTGTGCCGGGTGTGGGGGAGCAGCCCCGGGGCCAGTGCTGGTGTCAGCCCTGGCACAAGCATGGGGTCCCTGGGCATGGCCAGGGCGCTGGCGCCCACAGGCAGCGTCCGGCTCCTCCCAGGGCAGGGCAGGGCCCTCTCACCCCTTCTGCCCCAGCCCCCTGCCTGCGGCAGCCCTGGGACTCAGCAGCCCTCGCGCTGTGCCAGGCAGGGCTGGGCTGCGGCCAGGCAGGGGCTGCTCTCTGTGGGGCCGGGCTGGGCCCTGGCGTGTCACTCCACAGGGCTGAGGAGCCCCGGGGCCCCGGGGCAGCCAGGGCCAGAGCAGCTCTGGGCCTGCCGGTGCTGGGCAGCGGAGGTGTGGGGCCGGGAGGGGGCGGGGGAGATGGCCCTGCTGGGCTGCCCCCAGCACTGCCCCCCACGGCTCAGAGAAACAGGCTTGGGGTCAGCAGGGACTTGTGGGGTGGCCATGGCACCCCCACCTCTTCCCAAGCTGCTCCCCCAAACAGGCTGTCTTTTGGGTGCAGAAGTCTCACCCCATTTTGCAGGAGGACAGGGGCTGTGGCCATTGGAGGGCAACATCTCTGAGCCCAAAACATGCTCTGCCAAGTTGGCAGCATAAGTGGATCCACAGGGAAGGAACAGAGGTTCTCGCAAACAAGTAGAGGCCTTGGGGTTATTACAAAGTGAAGGTTTCATTTCCCATGTGGGCATTTCCAGCAGGCTCTGGAGAGCCTCACAGGAGCTGCAAGATGGCCCAGCCTCCAGGACACAGGACCCCTTTCCTGCCAGAGCCAGATCCCAAGGGGGACCCACTCTCATGGAAATGTGGGCCTGGATTGCCCCCTGCCATGAGGGGATAGGGCCAGCCCCACAGAAGCGTTGGGGTTTAGGGCAGCCCCAGCCCTATGTCCTAGTAGTCCTGGCTGTCATATTGTCCCCTGAGCAAGATGGGACCCTCAGGCAGGGCTCTCATAGCAGCCCTCAGCGCTGTGCAGCCACCCGCAGAGCCCAGGATCCACAGCCATTTTTGCAGTTAATGGTCTCTGTGCGACCCCTCAGCAAGGATCTCCCGAAGCCCTTACCCTTGGTGGAGAGCCACAGGAGTGTTGGGAAGCAGGAACTGCATTCTGGGCTGATGGTCTTGGCCCAGCAGTCCTCCATCTCGCGTCCCCCCTTGCCCTCACATTGCCTCTCCAGCCAGGGAGGAGGGATGTTCTTTCCATCTCATCACCCAAACTCCTCTCCAATGTGCCCCGTCTCCTCTGCCTGTTGGCGAGGGGCCCCAATGTGGCCCCGCTGCCTCCTGTCCCCCATCCTTGCCATGGAGCGGCTCCAAAGAGCAGCAGTGGGGAGCACATGAGCAGTGCTCAGCAGCTCTTGGGCCTGGCAGGGAAGTGAGGGCACTACCGCGGCACCAGGGAGACCTCCCTGTGATGCAGCACATCCCCCCTGTGACCTCAGCTCATGTCATCTGGGGGCTCAGGAGGTCACTGCCATGCAGATGGCACAGCCAGGGAGAGAGCAGAGAGATTTCTCCTCACGTCCTGGAAAGCAGTCACCTCCCTCCACCCCAGTTATTTTCCAGAACTTGCTGATAAATCCTTCGGGAATGTCTCCAGATGGTGCCAAAGGCTGTGAAATATCTAAAATGGGGCACTGGAGAGGTCACTTCTGCACCCCTGCACTGTCAGGTCTCTGCCCTGGGCAGAGCTGTGTGGGAAGCTGGGGTTTAAGGTTTGGTATTTTGCAAAGCCGGGATCAAAGTCATATGAGATCAAACAGCACAAAGCGTGGCCACAGGCTGAGATGCTTTGGTGAGCCTCAAAACTGGTTTCTGCTGTGCTTTGCTCTTTTTGTAGAAGTAGGATGTAGGACAATATGGGACAGGACAGAGCCTTCCTTCTTGAGTCACCAAAGCAGGCTCTTTGTTTTTAACAGTCCTCATCAAGGTTTCTCAGTCTGCGGTGCTTCAGATAGGGATGATATGCCAGAAAAGAGCAAATGTGCTGTGACTGCAAGGTGGTCAAGAGATGGTCAGATACCATCAGAGAGAGGCACTCGGAGTTTGTGGGGGGTTAAATAGGATATTAAACAGGAGTTTTAATAAAGGACTTACACTCCAGACTGCAGAGGGAGCCCTGGGAACTGCAAGGAGTGGTCATCGGCAGGAGGCTGCTGGACGCACAGGTCGGACACATGGGTCAGATGTCCAGGTGGGACCCCCTGCGTATTGCAAGGGCCCTGTTTTGTCTACTAGAACTACTTCCTTATTTCAGCTGTGCTAACCATGAGAAACTACAGTCTGGGAAGCAGCTAGACATTGTGGACAAAATGGAATATGCATGCCTGGTTCCAATGGGAATTTGGTCAGTGTGTAGTTTCACACGCTGGGGCTGCAATCACATACTTTGCCAGTCCCCTGACTCCTCACCAGATCTGCTGCGGGTGTTCTCACTGCACTCCACCCCCTGGCTGACAGAGACGTGGTGTTGGTGCCACCAGTGTGTAGGCAAGGTTTGGACATGCCTTTCAGGCATTAGCTGAACTGACAGCTAAGGTGTACAAGCAACTAAATTATAGCAAATATATATAGTAAATTATAACATACATGCACGCAAAACTACTCCACTCAGAAGACCGGGAGTATAATGCATTTCCCCATTGTCCTAAATTCAACAGCCATGATGACAGTCACTGCCAGGGGTTGTCCCATGCTGATTTGTAGGATTTTACATCATATGGTCCTTGGGGTAGGCTCATTATCTTCTGGAAGTTGGGTTTGATGTGCTTACTGCAGGTTCATCGGTGTCCCAACTGCCATCAGAGTACAGGGTTAGATGGAGAGCAGCAATGTCATGGCTCCACTCAGCATACTCATCAGGTCTCGGTTCTCTGGGTGAGAGTCTCCCAGAGGGAACATGGACTGGGGCACTTTCCCCTTCGATTAGTACTGGGTGGGTGTCTCCTGGCCCATCAGCAATGATTTCCCCCTCTGACTGTTCGGATTTAGTCGGACCATGCACCCTGTATAGCCAACACTGCCTGGATGCTGAGTAGGCTGCAAGGAATCTCCTTCCTTGATGCTGGGAACCACTATCCCCTCAGATATTGGTTGGGCTATTGGGTCTCCCTGTGCACATCGCAGGGGTTGGGATCTGGTGTAGTGAATCGCAATTCTCACCTCCTCAGGACAGTTCAAGTCAATGACCCCTGCCACGATGTCCACCCCCACCCTGGAGAGCTAAACTATTGCAGTGCACCAAGCGACCATAATGCTCCTGAGGTATGGTGACCGCCCACCCCGTACTCAGGAGATGACGGCTCTCTAGTTCCAGGGTTATTTCTTTGTGTGGCAATCGCAGGTCCAACCCTGCACTCCTGGGCTCGGCTCACATGGGGAGGCAGGCTTGGGGGTGCAGCCATTGCACTCTAAGCACACGCGGCTGCTCCATGGATTCCCCTTAGAAAGGAGCATATGTGGTAGAGCCACGTGGTGGGTGGTCACTGAGGCAGGAAGTTGCTTGACAGAAGTTTTTACTTGCAACTGCAGTTGCAACCTCCTGGGTCAGCTGGTGAGCCTCCTTAGCTGCTTTGAGATCCCTTTCCAACTGCCCATTTCCCTGGTGCTGCATCAGTAACGCCTTGTCCAGGGTGCAGAGAGCAGTCAGGAGGATCCACCCCAGATCCCCCACTGCCTTTCGCATCGCCAGCCCTGCTTTTTCCAGCCACAGCTTGGAAACCACTTCCAGGAGCTGCTCTGGGGATGCTCCCAGCTCACTCTCTAGCTCTGGCCATGTGGTGGGACGACTCACCCCACCAGCTTGTGAGCCATGGGTGCCCATCAACCCATAGCAGCCACCCAGGAATGTGGCTCCCCACCTCCCCCTTGTCCTTTTGCCCCCAAAGAGGCATCTCCACACCAGTCTCCTGCCAACTACGCCAAATGTCACTGCAAGGTGGTCAAAAGAAGGTTGGATAGTGGCAGACAGAGATGCTCAGATGTTCATAAGGGGTTAAACAGGATAGATTTAGTAAAACATTTACACTCCAAGCTGCATGTGGAGACCTGGGAACGGTACGGAGAGGTTGCTGGCAGGAGGCTGCTGGAAGCATGGGTCAGACGCCCAGGTGGTGCTCCATTCGTATCCTAAGGTCCTCTTAAATCTACTAGAACTATTTCCTTATCTCAGCTGTGCTAATCTAGAGAAGCTACTGTCTGGGAAGCAGCTAGACATTGTGGACAAAAGGGAATATGCGTGCCTGGCCCTGATGGGAATTTGGTCAATGTGTAGTTTCACATGCTGGGCCTGCTGCCACATACTCTGCCAGTGCCTGACTCCTCGCCAGGTCTTCCACAGGTGTTCTCACTACAGTGGGGAATGGCCAGTGCTGTGAATGGCTGGTAGAAGGGGCTGGGTGTGTGAGGAGTTTCCTGGGACAGCTTCTCCTCTCAGTACATGCAACAACAAGTGGGCTGGATCTTTGCTCTGAGGCACGCTGTTTGAGGCTCCCCACAAGATGAGGATGGTCTACAGGCCTAGTAGATGGCCTCAGGATCTCCTCTGCATGCTCCCTGACAGCCCTGCAGAGGACCCAGGAGAGGGCTCATCCTCCCAGGCTCATGGCAGGACATCCAATCCTCCAGCTAGGCATGGAGCTTTGTCTGGGTGTGACTTTTGGGGTAAGAACCAGCGCACAGGGTGGGTGAGATTGTCACAAGAATATGTGGGGACAGCAGCAAACTGATGTAGCTCCCAGGTCCTGCTTCTTTCAGCACAAGCTCTGACAAAGGGTGCCAGCCTTCTTTTGGAGCCACCCATCAGGAGGGATGATGGTACGATAAGGTGGGAGGGCGGGGAGCATTAATCCTTCTTCAGCCACTTCCCAGGCCAGGTGGAGGCCAGGACAGCAAGGGCTTCTGGCTCTGCACTGGGAGCTCATTGTAGTGTACCCACACTCTGAACATCGTCTTGGATTAAATGTCACCATTTTTTTCTCCAAGACACTTTCAAGCCCAGTTCCACTTCCTTCTCGTCTCTCCCAATCCCTCCTCTGATCTCACTGGCCGTTCCCACACACCCCTCCCCTGTTCTCCTTCCAAGGCCCTGAGCTAACTGTGCTGCTCTGCAGAGTGAGGAGGCTGTGGGGCCCCGGGGGGACTCTGCACTGGCCATGCTGGTCAGGGTGGGAATCAGACCCAACCAGAGGGGGATCACGGCCTCTAATCCCTCCAGGGGACTGCAGATGTGGCAGGTGCTTGGAAGGACTATGGGGCATTTCCAAAGTCATGTCCAGGGCTGCCTCTAGATTCAGCACATGCTATTTCATTGACGATGACATGAATCACTCTCCAGTCTCCCTTCTCCACGCCAGCTGGGTCCCCACTGCCTCTCCTGGGATTGCAGAGGCCTCCTTTGCCCACAGATACTTGGGTTTAGTGCTTTACCTTTAGATGGCTCCACCTTGGAGGATCTTTCCTTCTGTGAGGCTCCACTCACTGCCCACACCAGGCACACACTGTCCCAGGAATCCGCTGTGCTCTCCGGGCACCTCCAGCTTCCCCTCCAGAAGGACAGGCATCTGACACTGGGCCTTAACATGTGGCACAGCTCTAGGTATGTAAATCTGTGACCATTCATCCCCTCCACTGTCACTGGACACTGATGGGGGAGTCCTAAATCCAGCCCTTGGTCTCTAAGAGATCATTACACAATTATGAGCGTTTTGCTCCTGAACCGATGGAGAACCCCATTAGCAGCAGCTCTTTTGGTCATGACTTCCTTGGGCCTATTCTTGACACCAGCTTTGGAAGAAGAGCCAGCCTTCAAGCACTGCACCAGGAAGAACCCACTTTATTTCAGAGATACTGTGAGGGAGTCAGCTCTGACCCAGTGTTGGACACAATTTTACATGGACACCAGGTGAGACAGAGCAGGCTCATTAAAGGTGAAATGCACCCAAACATTTGTGCAGCAACATGAGTACAAATATTACTAATAATAGTAACAATACAAACACTAAAAAGTGAACAAAAAATGCTCAGTCCTGGTATGGGATACCATGGGAGTCATTTGTGGAGAGAAATGGTAATGCTACCACTGCTGAAAAATGTCCATGAAATCACTTTCCTCAGCGCATCCTTGAGCTCCTTGTTCCTCATGCTGTAGATGAGGGGGTTCACTGCTGGAGGCACCACCGAGTACAGAACAGCCACCACCAGATCCAGAGCTGGAGAGGAGAGGGAGGGGGGCTTCAGGTAGGCAAACATTGCAGTGCTGACAAGCAAGGAGACCACGGCCAGGTGCGGGAGGCACATGGAAAAGGCTTTGTGCTGGCCCTGCTCAGAGGAGATCCTCAGCACAGCAGTGAAGATCTGCACGTAGGACAGCACAATGAAAATGAAACACCCAAAGACTAAACAAAGACTAACCACAAGAACCCCAAGTTCCCTGAGGTAGGAGTCTGAGCAGGAGAGCTTGAGGATCTGGGGAATTTCACAGAAGACCTGGTCCACGGTGTTGCCTTGGCAGAGTGGTATGGAAAATGTGTTAGCAGTGTGCAGGAGAGCATGGAGAAAACCAGTACCCCAGGCAGCTGCTGCCATTTTGACACAGGCTCTGCTGCCCATGAGTGTGCTGTAGTGCAGGGGTCTGCAGATGGCAACGTAGCGGTCGTAGGCCATGACTGTGAGGAGAGAATACTCTGCTGAAAACAAGAACGCAACCAGGAAGAGCTGGGCAGCACATCCCAAGTAGGAAATGGCCCTGGTGTCCCACAGCGAATTGGCCATGGATTTGGGGACAGTGGTGGAGATGGAGCCAAGGTCGAGGAGGGAGAGGTTGAGGAGGAAGAAGTACATGGGGGTGTGGAGGCGGTGGTCACAGGCGACAGCTGTGATGATGAGGCCGTTGCCCAGGAGGGCAGCCAGGTAGATGCCCAGGAAGAGTGAGAAGTGCAAGAGCTGCAGCTCCCGTGTGTCTGAAAAAGCCAGGAGGAGGAACTCGTTGAGGGAGCTGCCATTGGACATATGGTCGCTTGGGGCACAGGAGGCCTGTCCAAAGAAGAAAAGACCTTGACAAGTTAGATCAGGCTTTTGTGAGCCAAACCCATTCTGTTTCTCATAGAAACCCCCACATTTCTTTCGTCCTTTACCTTTTCAGCTCCCTTTCTGGGGCTCTGGTTTGCACTGGCTGAGTGTGTCATGTGCAGCAGGGGCCTCTGCCCGTAGCTCCAGAGGAGTCGGTTCTGCTTGCCATAGCTGTAAATGGACATGTCAAACAGCCCCAGGTATTAGGGGGGATACCCAGGAATGGGCACCGTGAGCTGGGTGGAGGGGGCTTGGTCCTGTGACCCAGGGGGAATATTCTCTATTTACCACAACGAGAGCTGACTGCAGCACTCATGGCAGCTGTGTCTGAAAGAGAAGACCCTTGTGAGGGATTCATCCCCCCAAGTCTTGCCCTCTTGAACAGAGGTGTCTGTATCTGGATCAGTCACACCAGCTCCCACCCTAGCAAGGGAGAGGAACAGTCAAGGGAAGGCAGGGGCTGACCTGACTTTTTCTGGATGTCCCCCTTCCAGTGAGATAAACCATCTCCTCATGCCAATTAACCATCTGTGCTCTTTCTCCAGGCACTGTAGTGGGAATGGCAAGGGGCTGGCTCTGATGCACTCAGCCTGCAGCCAATTATGTCCACCCCTTATATGGAAGGGCTGTTCAATGTTTTGACACCTATTACCTCCAGAAAATAACCTGCAGCAGAGGAGTCTGATTATATATTCATTTAGATTTTAGATGCCTCCATCACACTGTGGGAGCATTCTTGGATGGGCTGGAAATCTCAGGCATTGCAGTTGCTCTCAGCATGAGCACTTGTGCACCCGAGGAGAAAAAAAGGGCTCACTGTGACTTTGTACAGTCCTGGGATCTGGTCTGTCAGTGAGTCTTGCCCCTCGCTGCCCTGCACTTGCACCTCACTCAGATAAAGGACAAGCACACTCACACGTTCCTCTAAGAAAGAAACTGGACTGAGCTGGGAGCAGAGGACTTCAGGTAGAAAGGGAAGATTTCCAAATTCTCTCTCAGCCCAGAGATGGAGGGAGTGATGAGGGTGACAAGGTTTCTGACTCACAGGAGCAGACCAAGGACTCTCAGATACCACAGAAATGCTCCAGGGAAGCTGTGCTCTTCTGCAGGGCAGCTTGCAGCTTGACAGGACACCCCAGAGAAACAGGCAAGGGTCCTAAAGATGGGCTCTCCTTAAGAGGGAGACAGCTCAGTAAGAGTCATTTCTCTCTCTCTTAAGAGAGAGACAGAGCAAAAAGTCTGTGAGAAACCTCAGCAAGTCCCTTCACCCCACCTCAGCCTGCAGACAGCACCAGCATCACCTGTATGGCCTCATCAGGGTTTCTCTGACCTGCTCCTCAGGACCTGCAAGCACAGAGATGGCCCTGGCCAGGGCCCTGACCCAGGAGGGTTCTGTACATCGCAGAACACAGAGGTGGGGGGGTCTGTGAACACCGACTGGGAAAAAACTGTGGGACAGAGAAAAAGCTTTTGGCAGAAACAGATCCAGGCAGCAGGGATGGGCAGGGAATGGTAGAGAATTGCTAACAGAAACATCATGGGAGGAGAGAGATGAGCAAGTCATGGTCAGTCATGCAATGCCAAAGCCTCCCCCAGAGTTCTCTGGTGTGTCCTGCAGAAACCTCCCAGCAGCAGGGCACTGTCCAGGGGCATCCCTCTATGTGCAGGTGAGTTAAAGAGTCTCAGCCGCATGTCCAAACCTGACAGCTCCATTTCCATTTTCCCCTTGCCAGGTGGAAGGAAACTCAAAGCACCATCTCAGGGAATTGCCTTTTCTTTCAGTAAACACCTGCCTTCAGCTTCCTTTTGCAAAGTCCCCTCAGAAATGTCCTGTGCATGAGCTGGAGCTGTGAGCAGCCCTGACCTATGCAGCACCCTCTCAACGGGAGAATGAACCTGCCCTTCGATCCTCCCACCCAGAGCTTCTCCCTGCACTGTCTTGAGGAGCTCCCCAGGCAGGCTGAGGGCTGACCCTCGCAGGTGGCAGAGTCACTGCTCCAGGCACACAGCACCCTGGGGTGCAGGGACACTGCTCAGAATTACAGCCCTGGGCAGACCTAGGTGCACACCCCAGCTTCACATCCCTGCACCATCCCCTCAAGAAGGTAGCCATGATGCACTGTCAATCTGACAGCTGGGAATCCCTACTCTAAAGCACCACCTGCTCCAAGCAGGAGAAGCTGGGAGAGCCACCCTGACAGACCCTCTCAGCTGTGGAAGGTGCCAGCTGCAGAAGAAACTGCCAGGAACCACAGCAGCATTGCCTGCAGCCAGAGACTTACTGTGTCAAGGGTGGTGAAGATTTCTCCTCACAGTGAGCTCTCAGCCATCCTCCTGTTGCAGACTGTCTTTATCATCTGGGCAGCTCATCTCATCCTGGCCCCTGCAGGCAGTGCCCTGAGTCTTGCTGCTCCTTTAAGAGGAGCTGCTCCTGGACAGAGCTGTCTCTCTGCAGCGCCTGCCAGGTTGCCATGGGCTCCTGCAGTCCCAGGAGTCAGGCCCAGCTCAGGAGCAGAAGCTCAGCTGAAGACGTGACTTTCTCTGTCCCCTGCACACCCTCGAGATGTTCCCAGGGCTCCAGGGCTGATATCGCCAGAAAGGCAGCAGAGTCACCCTTGGAAAGTGTCCACTGAAGTGGACTAAAATAATCACCGATGGTCCCTCCCTAAACAGTGGAGAGAGACCGAGTCCAGCATTGCAGTTGATCTCATCAGAGGATGGATATCTAAGAGAGATGGAAATGTCCCACTCTAGAAAGCCCTGCTCCCATCAGGACACACAGACAGGGATGAGAGTCAGTTCATTGACTTGTGCTTCAGGGGCTGATTTAGAGGAGTTAATCAATGCATCTAATGCCCACTGAGAAGCCCTTGAGATGAAGTGGGATTCAGTTCCCTCCTATGCACTCCACAAACTCATAGTTGGTGCGATTCTCCTTGTCCAAGTTTTGGTGTGTACAAAATGGGTATCTGCAGGCAATCTCCTTGTCTAAGCTCCCCCTGTGATCAATGGAGATGGAGAGCAGGAGTCAGTTGTTTACACACAAACATCTTCTGACATTTGTGGTGCCAGAGGCGGTCCAAGAAATGTGTAAGTGTCTGCTTGCTCTGACGCAGCAACTATGAGACCCACATCCTTCTAGAGCATCAGCTGGGGGCCAGGTGGAGAAAATGTAATTCAACTACTGTAATTCAATGCAGACACTTGATCTAATGCAATGACAATAGGCTTGCAGAACCACATCAGATGCATGGGGTGTCTGGCACAACCACCATGTTTCCAGCTGATACAGCACAGGACCGACAGGAAAATCATGCCTGTTCGGAGTGATTGCTGGACAAACACCCCAAAGCATCTCGGGTTTCCTACCTGTTCCCAAACAAGGGATCCCCACCACTGCCTTTAGGCAAAGTCCATGCCATCTACATCCGAGCATGCTGCAAAGATGGAAGGCACATCGCATCAAGGTATTCACACATATGCCTACACTCTCAAACCCTGCTAGTTCTCCTCTTCCTAAACCTTTTCTGATTTCCAGTGATATGAACAGGGACCGTGCTAATGATGCAGCTGCAGCATGGCTAGATTGCAGGCTGTTCAGGCCCAGGGACCTCCTCAGGGGCAACTTGCCCTTCCTGGACATCCGGTCACCTCTGTCACAGGCCTCAAGATGCTGCAGCGTCAGCTCAGGAACCAAACACTTCCCCTGTCATGGCTGCATGGCCCAGCTCTCTTTCTCTCTGGCCTTGGCTACTGCAGGGTTTGCTCTCTTAGTGGGTGCCTCACATCATCATTACCTCGCCTTCTGCTATTTATGCCAGCAGGTCTCTGGGCTGAAGTTGGGCCCTTGCATACATGGTGTCCTTGGTGCTGGGGAACAGGTTTCACTGTGGCAAGTCTGCGCTCAGCCCTGGTGCCACAGCTGAGGTTCTCTAGCCCAAATATACACAAATGTGCATAGACTGGTCCACAAAAAAGAGGAAGTGGAAATGCACAAGCTGTCACAGAACTGCAAATCTTTAAGCAACCTGAGGAAGTCTGTGGATCACAGAACCTGCTTCTTTTAGGGGGACTTTAATCCCCCTGGCATTCATTGGGAGGGCAATGCAGCAAGGTGCAAACAGTCCAGGAGGATTCTGGAGGGTGTGGAGGACAACTTCTGAGCACAGCTAAGCCAGGCAGGTCAAAAAGGGTGACATTTTCTTGGACCTGGAACCTGCAAACAAAGAACTATTGACCAAGGATGTGATAATCAGTGTCAGCCTTGCCTGCAGTGGCCACGAGGTAGTGGGGCTCCTGCTGCTGAGAAAAGTGAGGAAGAAGAGCAGCAGAGTCCAGACTCTGGATGTCAGAGGAGCAGACTTGGGCCTACTGGGGGGAGGAATGGTGGAGGAATACCATGGGAATCAGCTTCAAAGCGCAAAGGAGCTCAGGAAAAGCTGGCAGGTCTTTAAGGCAGCATCTTCCAAGCTCGAGAATGGCACGTACTGATACCCAGGAGAACAGGCAGGCATCTCAGGAAACAGGGTGGCTAAACATGGATCTCGTGACTGAGCTCTAGTACAAAAAGGCAGCACACAGGAATGGGCAGTAGGGAGAAGCTGCGAAGGGGGAATTCAGAAATATTGTCCAGGGAAGTAGGGAAGCCTCCACCAACAAGGTCTCCCAGGCCACTGTGCTTAGAGTTCAGGATTTCCAAGGAGAAAAAGAACCAGCAGTGCCTCAGAGTTGAGTCAGGAGTTATTTGCAAGAACACAGGTCTATGGGATTGGATGGGCTGAAACTAAGGGTGCTGAGAGAGCTGACCTATCTAGCAAGGCCTCTCTTTATCATCTTGGAAAGCTATGGAGACTCGTGGAGGACCCAATGACTGGAGAAAGGCAAATGTTGCATCCATCTTCAAAAAAGGCCGCAAGGACAACCTGGGGAATTACAGGCCACTCAGCCTCACTTTGATCAGGAGAGTGTCATGGACCGAAGTCTTCTCTGATCCCATTTCTAGGTAAACAAAGGAGAAGAAGATGAGGGGGAACAGTCAGCATAGACTTACTCATAGGAAATGATGCCTCACCAACCTCACGGCCTTCTGTGTTAAAAGCACTGTGTTTGTGGAGGAACGGACAACAGTGAACAGCAGTTACCTTGACTTTAAGAAGGCTTTTGACACTTTCTCCCACAGTATACTTGCATACAAGTTAGTATGCAAGTTAGTCAGACAGCAGTGTGCCCAGGCAGCAAGGAACGGCAACTACCTGAAACAGGCTGAAAGCCTCTGACAGACCTGACGTCTTTGTCCCCTATGCTTGTTGTCTCTGCCACCGAGGCCTGTGAGTAGACACCAGGGTCTCACTGTCCCCTTCTCCCCTGGGGAGCCCAGCAGGTCTCATGTCACTGTCCTGCATTCAGCATTGCACACCCTGACATGCACACTGACCCCAGGAAGAGCCATGGAAAACATGTGGGGGAAAGGATCTCCCTTCCCAGGGTCTCAGTGTCCATGCTTGGACATTTTGCTTGAAAAACACACCAAGGGTTAACATGATATCAGAGCCACCTGCACATTTCCTTTGCCTACCTGTAATCAGTGATTACAATTTTCTGCTCTAATCAGCCCCCAGTGAGTCTTTGCTGCTAATGGCCCTCAGGTTGACCTATTAACACTCTACAACAGTTTGGGATTTGTTTCTGACTTTGACCTGAACACTTTGCTCCATCTCCTCGCAATAGCTGAGGTTCATGGACTCAGCACCAAATACACCATGGGGCTCACTACAATGCAAAAAGCCCCGATGAACCACGTCTCTCCCTATAATTTTCTTCAAGTAATGTACGGCTAATTGGTTTCAGCAGTGTAGCTGAAAGACAGTGACTTCAGTTAGAACATAGTGTAAAGGTATTTCTGCTTTTAAAGGTTTTTATGATTAGTATTCTTATTCAGCTTTCACAATAAGTGACAGCAACATTCTCCAAATGATATAGATCCAGAGTGTCTCCTAAGGAAGTGTGGACATGCAGGAAAAGCAGTGTCCCAGAGGTCAGACACTGTATGGACAATCTTCCTCCCCATCTCCCCAAACCTGCCACTTCCCTCATCAGCCACCTGGGACTTGCATCACTCCTGTTAAAGTCACACCTTTCTCCACTGAAGTCTGCAACTGAATGTTACAGCTCATATGCCCCACTTCCCACCTGCTTTCCTTAGACAACCAGCTGCAAATAGACACAGAAGAATTTTTCTTCATTGCAAGCCAGAAAAAAAACAAAAAAAAGGCATGCTATAGTTTCATAAAATTAATTACACTCCTCAACTGTATGCTAAGTCCAAGCTGCCTCCAATGAGGTCCCATTTCCACAAGGGATAGCCTGACTAGAAATCTTTTGGATAGATAGGAAATGCTAGATAGAAGCAGAATGAAGGACTTGCCCAGAGGAACAAAGTACTGAAAGACAGAGCAAGCTTTGGACTCCCCACAATGCAAATCAACAGTGTGGTATGTGAATGGACAAAGGGTAATGGAAGGAGTTGCAATGTTACAATGTCCAGAGACTGTGCTGTAAAGGGGATGTTAGAAATTGTTAGTTTAATCAGGACATGAGGAAACAGAAGAGAGAACCATACAGCTCCTGGGTGTCCTGGACCATGCTGGGGGCTGTGCTGCTCTTGGGCATCTTGGGCCAGGTTGTGTTTCTGTACAAAAGTCTGGAAAACACTCTATGCAAGCCCCTAGAGAAGAGGGATCTTGCTGGACACTCAGAGCACTCATTCAGTATGCAGGGATGTCGAGGGAAACCCATCGGACCCGCTCCAAACCCACTGCTCTCCCCAGAGACCTCCCTGGGGGCATGGCCACGTCCCAGACGAGCTTCCATCAGGCCTGCAGCTCCACAACATGTCACAGCTTCAAGTGAGCTCTCTAAAGCAACACTTCCCATGGCCCTGGTGCACTGGCAAGACTTTGGGTAGACACCCAGGAGACAGGGCAGAGAAAGGGCAGAGACCTCAGGGTGCACAGTTGGGCTCACAGCGTCACAGAGGGGGTGCCACAGGCTGAATAAGCAACCCGAAGATGTAAAGGAGTCTTTCCTTTTGCAGTGACTTGGAAAGCCCCATCTCTATCAGCATTCAAGGGGGATGGAGTCTCCCTTCTGCAAGAGTCACCCTGGGACTGTGCTAAGACTAGGAAGAGCAGGAAGGCTGGCTGTAGGGATGTTCCCAAGCTTCAGCAGCTGCAGAGCTGAGTGCTGGTCACCTCACAAACTTCTGAATGAGCCCAATTGCAGGTTCTGAGGCACTGCACCACCTTCCAGGCTCTGCACTGGAGCCTGGACAGCAGTCTGCAGTGTTTGGGCATGTCCTGAGAAGCCCAGGGCCAAGACTGTGGGAGATCGAGGGTGTTAGGGCTGTAAAGCTCCCCAGGAGAGCTTGGGTGACAGCTGGGTATGTGCAGGGTGCCAGAGACTTTAGTGACCCCCAGGCAAGAAGCACTGCTTCAAGGGGACACTGAAAAGCCCAAGGCCCAAAAGAGGCCCAGGCAGGAGAAATGGCTTTCCCTAGGCTCAGCCAGAAGGAAAGCTGGGCAAAATGCGTGGGAAATGGGAAAAGTTCCCCAGATTTTCTACCTGGTCTGGCCCTCCAGGTGATGTGTTTTAAGGGCATATTTGCTCTTCTCTGGTGTATTACCTTCATCTTAAGCACCATAGATGGAGAAACCTTGCCGAGGACTTTTAAAAGCAAAAAGCCTGCTTTGGTGCCTAAAGAAGGAAGGCTCTGTCCTGTCCCACATTGTCCTACATACTACTTCGACAAGAAGAGCAACCCACAGCAGAAACCAGTTTTGAAGCTCACCAAAGCAGCTCAGCCCGTGGCCACGCTTTGTGCAGTTTGATCTCACATGATTTTGATCCTGGCTTTGAAAAATGCCAAAACTTAAAACAGCCCAATGCAGAGATCTGTCAGTGCAGGGGTACAGAAGTGACCTCTCCAGTGCCTCATTTTAGATATTTCACAGCCTTTGGCACCATCTGGAGACAATCCTGAAGGATTTATCAGCAAGTTCTGGAAAATAACTGGGGTGAAGGGAGGTGACTGCTTCCCAGGACATGAGGGGAACTCTGTCTGCTCTCTCCCTGGCTGTGCCATCTGCATGGCGGTGACCTCCTGAATCCCCAGATGACATGAGCTGAGGTCACAGTGGGATGTTCTGCATCACAGGGAGGTCTCCCCGGTGCCACAGCAGTGTCCTCACTTCCCTGCGAGACCCAGGCACTACTGGGCACTGCTCATGTGCTGCCAACTGCTGCCCTTTGAAGGCACTCCGTGGCAAGGAGAGGGAATGGGAGCCACGCTGGGGCCCCTCACCAACAGGCAGAGGACCTGGGGCACATTGGAAAGGAGTTTTGGGTGACGAGATGGGAAAAGCGACCTTCGTTCTCAGCTGGAGAGGTGAGCCAAGGGCAAGGGGGCAAGCAAGATGGAGGACTGCTGGACCGACACCATCAGCCCAGACCGCAGTTCCTTGTTCCCAGCGCTCCTGCGGCTCTGCACTGAGGGTAAGGGCTTTGGGAGCTCCTTCCTGAGGGGTCGCACAGAGGCTGTTAACTGTGGATCCTGGGCTGTGGGGGTGTCTGGATAGGGCTGGGAGGGCTGCCACGAGAGCCCTGCCTGAGGGTCCTGACTGGCTGGGGGGACAATGTAACTGCCAGGACTCCTGGGTCCCGGGGCTGAGCACCAAGAATCCTGTGGGGGTGGGGGCAATCCAGGGCCAGGTTTTCCTGGGAGTGGATCTGTCTCTGGGAGGAAAGGGCCAGTGACAGGCATGTGGCTGTGGTGGTGACTGTGAGGTCATCTCCTTCTGAGTCCTTGACAGGCCAGCAGCAGGCCCCTGCCTGGGAAGGTCCTTGTGAGGTCACTGCAGACAGAGCAGCTGGCAGGCCAGCAGCTGGCCCCTGGCTGGGAACTGACTTTGAGATCACAACTGTCCCAGCAGCCTCTGGGGCTGCAGCAGGCCCCTGGCTGGGATCTTCCTTGTGATACCAGTAGCATCACCCGAGGAGCCAGCTCTGGCCCTGGTCTTGTGCTGAGTGTCTGCACGCAGCTTGTGAGCCCAGAGTGCCTTGGCCACCTCCTGGTGTCACCACAAGAGCTTCCCTGTGTGTGTGGGTTGAGGAGCCAAGGGAAGGCAGCGAGCAGAGCAGTGCCTGGGGAGTGTGCAAGTGGCGAGGGTCCTGCGTCCATCTCTTCTTGCTGGCACTTGGTTGTATCTAGCAGAAGGGCCAGCTCTGTGGGGCAGAGACAGTGTGTTTGCAGACTAGCTGCCACAGCCGAGGTCTGGCATGAGGTCGATGCCTGGTGCAGGGCTGAGTTGATGTGACAGTGTCAGAAACCCTTTCCAGTGCAGCTGCTCCCTGGGCTGGTCTCTTTACCGAGGCCCTATAAATGGAAGTGGCGTCCTGCTGTCATTGTGTAGGTGCTGCAGAACAAGTGGCTCACAGCTAGGACTCGATGGTAAAGGAAATGCAAGTGCAATTGTTCCCTTTTGGGATGTGTGCCCAGGGTGACAGAGTGGAGGTGTCGCATGACCTGGAGAGAGTCTTGCCAGGAGATGACAACCGTTTGCAGAGGAGTGTCCTGAAAGGAGTGATGACAGTGACATCAAGGTACATGAGGGTGACCCAGGTGAGGGTCTCCTCTGTGAAGGGCATCAGAGAAACCTGCCTCAGGCCATGAGTGTTTGTGAAATACAGGCTGGCCCAGAGATGTTTCTCATGCCTGAAGAAGCAGTGGAGGTTCCCAGCTCCCCCTGTGACAGATCCTTTGGCAGAGCACCTTCCTGTAGAGAAGAGGCTGTGCCCAGCAGGCTCTTGGTTGGTGCAGGTTCTTGGGATGTCCCCTCTGTGTATTCTCCTGATCAGCAAGAAACCTTTTAATAGCTTCAGTGTGGCCTTGGAGGTGCCTTCTGCCTGAGTACCTGACAGGTCAGCAGCAGGCCCATGGGGAGGGTGTGTGCTTGTGAGGTCACTTTATCCTCAGGAGCTGCTGGGCAAGCTGCAGGCAGCTGGCTTGGGTGCTGCCTGTGAGGTGACTTGTGCCTCAGCACCTCCTAGGTCAGTGGAGGCACCTAAGTGCTGTTGGTGCAGGTTGTGAGGTGCTTCTGCCTCAGTCCTTGATAGGCCAGCAGCAGGCAGATGACTGCCATTGGCGCTTGTGAGGTCAATGGTGACTCAGTACCTGATAGGGCAGCTGCAGGCACAGGTCTCCAGGGCTTAATGTGAGGCCGCTTTTCAATCCCTACCCAGTAGGCCAGCGTCAGGTACGTTACTGCTGATTGTCTTAGTGAGGATGTGGAGAACCTGAGAGACAGCCGCATGCACATGGCTTTGGTGATGCTGGTGAGGTCATTGTGTCTCAAGACGTGCTCTGTGCACCCACAGAGTTAACAAGGAAATGGTCTTGCCACAGTGGAGCACTCAGAGGCACTCTTTCATGTGGCAATGCCACAGTCATTAGCTTTTAAAATGGACAAAATAAGGAAACTTCCAAAGACAAAGTACTTCCTCAGAATATAATTGGCCTTTAAAACCACTTCTCCCAGATGTGCAGTGAGTATAGTGAGTCGTGATGCTCAAGCACTTGCCTGCAAGTCAGCAGGAAATTCTTCAGGGGTCATAGCTGAGAATCAGCTTGCAAAGCTGAAGTTGTTTTGTGCAGATAACTTGCAGATCTCCTCAGAATTATGTTCCTCACCTTTCCACGTGCTCCTCTCTGCTCTAAGGGAGTCATTTCTGACCTGGCAGTTCAGGTGTCCAACTCAGCTGAGCACATTTTGCAGTGTGTCACTGAGCTGGTTGAGGCCTGCAGGTTCTGAAGCTCCTGCCTGATCAGCTCGGGCACAGTCTGGGTCTTAGCTCACTCATGGACTCTTCTTTGCAAGTGAACCCCCTGTAAGATGAAATCCCACGTGTGGATCTGAGGCTAATTTGGACAAAGGTGCCCTCTTGGCAGTGAGGTGTGGATAAAAGCAAGTGAGGGTCCGTTCCTTCTGGAGCGGTGCAGGGCTGTCCCAGGAGGCCTTGCACAGTTCAGCTCACCACCCATCATCAAACTGTACATTGGAGCCTGCAGGATGACTCCTTCTTGGTATCACACTATAAAATACCCTTCTGGCTGGTAATAATCCATCATGCCCTGCTTTGGGAAGGTTGAGCTGCCAAAGGAAGCCTCCAGATAATGTCCATGGTGTCTCTGGGCCATGGGGGCAGCACACTGGGCTCAGAGCAGACCTAGGCGAGGAGCTGTGCACTGCTCGGTGGCAGGTCCACTCCGGAGGACTAGTCCTGAGCAGGGTGGTCATGAGCCGTGCCTGCCTGCCTGCCGGCCGCGGGCTGGTGGGGTGGCTGCAGCAGAGGTGCCCTCACAATCAGCACCCAGACGGGTCACTGTCACCTGCATCACCCCCTCCCCTCCCCAGGCCTGTCACTGCTGCTGGGTGGGCTCTCTGAGGTGCTGGGTGACATCACAAAGCCTGCTGGCCAGCACATCTGCTGAGGGCCAATCGGGCTACTGCAGTGGAAGTGACCTCACAGTCAACACTGCAGCTGTGTCCCCCTTGCCTGCCTCTTCCTGTCCTCCCACCCGTATATCATCTCTGGTGGGATGAGAGTGGTGTAATTCTCTTCTTGTCCTCAAAATGGTTCCTACCAGAATCCAGTCCATGAGGTTCCTCTACAAGAGGTGACCTCACCATCAGAACTGCAGATGTTTCACTTCTTTTTCTCCCTTGTCCCTCTTCTGAGTTGTCCTCTCTTCTGGACCCCCACATTCAGCATCCCAGCCATGTCCCCTTTATTGGCACCTCCCTCTCCCCTATTCCCATGGAATTACACACATGTGGTGGGACAACTCATGTGGCAGGATGAAACTGGGCTCCTGAGGAAGGCAGGCTGGGGTGGCGAGGAGGTGCAGGTGTGCTCTGTGCAAAGGGGTGGCTGGAGCGCACAGGGCTTTGCCTTGGAGCAAATGATGGCCCAGTGGAGACCTTGTAGGAAGGAGAAGAGGACACAGCAGTCTGGGTGACATTCTGGGAGTGTTTGCTAACAGCTGCCTGAGGAGGGAAGGGAAGCAGCTGAAACCTTGTGTAGGCAGCTGGGGGAAGCCTCATGGTCCCAGATCCTGGTTCTCACAGGGTAGTTTCACCCCCTTGAAATCTGCTGGGAGGGCAGTGAGCCTGGGCACAAGCAGCCCAGCAGATTCCTGGAGGGCGCTGAAAACAATTTCTTGGCACAGGCAATCAATGAGCCTACACCGGCTGGACTCTGTCAGTCACAAGCAGGACAGACCTGGATGGGGCTGTAAAGGTTGAGGGCAGCCCTGGCTGCAGTGATCCTGAGATGGTGGAGAAGTAAGACAAAAAGCCAAGTGCCCAGGGCTGCAGGTCCCCCCAGGAGACTTCCCAGGAAAGCAGAGTGGCCATCAGCCCTCGGTAAAGACAGACTAGGCAGAGGAAGAGAGGTCAGAGAGGCAGAGGAAGAGACAGGAGACATGTCAATTTGAATACCGTAATTTCTCAGAACAAAGTTTCTATATTTAGAGTGGTGCCAGGAAATGTATCATGAAGAAGAACATATACATATTTAAAAACATGTAAACTCACATAGAGTAATTACAGTAGTGCATGCATATGGTGCTGCCAATAAAAAGGAAAGAAAGTATTAATTAGGACTGATGAAGAATGTCTGAAGTTCTGAAAATGACGAATTTTTTTTCCAGTTCTTGCATAGAGCTGTTTTTTGAATAGATTTCAACCTATGACGAGAACTTTACATTCAGGCCTTTATGGACACATACACAGGCCACTGCTGCCTGAGATGCCCTGTGTAGCTGCGTTCCCATGTGGTGCTGGGAAATGTGACCCAGGAACTATGGGGACATTTCTGGAGAATTAGCTGATCACCAGGAGAAGCATCTCAAGATCTCTCAGTGGGACAACTTATTTCTCTCCATTGACTAGAAGGGCAAGTCCAGACAACTGGGTTAGCCAGAGACATCTGCACTGCTGGGGTCTGTCAAGGGGTGAGCTAATTCCCATCCCTGTTGTTGCCTGAAATGGAGTCAAATTTCATGACCATGCAAGGAATGAAAAGGGAGTGTGGCTAGATGTGTAGGGACTCCTTTAAGATGTCACTGTCACACAGGTATGTTGAGATTGGTGTAAATTAGGCCATCGATAAATAGAGCACTTCCTTGAAGCTGGTCAAGCTGCTTTCCTCTATCAGTTGTGAGAGCTCAAAACCTCATGGTGCGATTTGGTGTGTGCAAAGAGCGAGGAGCGGCAAGGAAGATCCTGGGCAGGGAATGGTTTGAGGGGCACTGGACTTGTGCGAGACACAGAAACAGCTTTTTTAATAGCGTAGGCCCTATTATAAAAGAAATCTTTTGAACAGTAAAAATGAAACAAGAAAGAAATTAGATGAATTATCCAAAGCAAAAAAAATATGTTTTGTTACACTTCTCAGCTTTTGAAACTTCTTTCTGTTCTTAGTGCCCTTTGTTATTTGGTTCTTTTTTGAGACACTGGTCCTCTGGGGAGATCCTTTTTCTTTCTTTCTTTCTTTCTTTCTTGAAAGGGAAAGTGATTTTCAACCTGGGGTGGGATGCAGTCACAGGGTCATGGACATGTGGTGCCATTGCAGGTACCCTGGTCCCCTCTGCCCAGCCTCCCTCTGCAGCTCCAAGGGGCTCCGGTCTCCTGCCAGTCCTCTCTGAGAGCTGCCAGGCCCAGGCAGGTGCCTCAGAGACACCGAGGCCTCTCCAAGTGCCACTGGGTGCTTGTGGTTGGACACGAGTTCTGCCTGGAAAGGTGAAGAAGAACTGTTTCACTGTTTAAAAAATATCTGAGCACATTTTCATGAGTTGAAATGACTGGCTAACTTTAATAAAAATATTAATGGCTTTCCATGATGACAGAATGGAAATTTTGAGGCAGGGTATGACTCTTAGGAGAAGAACTATTGATCTGCCCCTGAAAGTCTGTTACCACTGCTCTGTCTCTTGTGCTGTGTACGTAAACTAAGTAGTTTTTTAAATATTTTCACACATCCAGATTAAATGGATCATTTCTAAAGGCATCTTTGCATTGGATGATCTGGGCGTATACTCTTTCCCTTGTTTTCCTCCTCCCCTTACTCTTATTGCACTCTCATACTCCTGTTTGTGGAGATTTCTCTACCCTCTCTGCTTTGAGTTCCTGCTTTGAGCTTGAGGGCATCTAAAGCTTGCCTCATCTTTCAGGAGTCTCTTTGTCTGCTTAGCTGACAGCTTAATTGTGTTTCTCTCTATCCTTTCCACCTACCCATCTGAAACATTTCCATGAAGGTTATTCCTGGTGGAAAGGGGAAATCACTGGAGGCAGCTTGGGCTTAAGGGACAGCTGAGAAGTGCTGTATATTTAGCTTATTGAACTCTATCGTGTTTTATTTTTGCTTGATCACAATTGAGACAAATCCTTCCATGTCTGTTTGCAGCTCGGTCTCTAAGGAAAGCAGGCGGGAACTGGTGCCTATGTGCTGTAACATTCAGCTACAGACTTGAGTGGATTAAAGGTTAGATTTTAACAGGAGTGGTGATTTTTAACAAGAGTGATGCAAGTCCCCAGTGGCTGATGACAAGGTTGATGAGGGGAGAAGGAAGGTTGTCCATACATGTCTCCTATCATAAATGCTGGGTTTTTTTACACACGAAGATTCATTAGGAGACGCTCTGGATCAATATCAGTTGGAGAATGTGGATATCACTTACTCTGTAAACTGAAAAATAAACCTTTAAAAGCAGAAATTCTTTTTTTCTTTTTTTTTTTAAGCTGCTCATTGAAATCTTTTGTTAAACCTACTCCTGAAACCTCCCCAATTAGCCACACAAGAATTGAATAGCTGAAGAAAGTTATGGAATGAGTCATGGATTGTTGGAGGGTTTTGCATTTTAATGACCCCTTGGGTGTATTTGGTGCTGAGCCCATGGACTTCCAATGCTGAGAGGAGACTGAACAAACCTCTCAAGAAGTTGAAGTCAGAAGCAATTCCCAAAGTTTCCTGGAGTGTTAATCGGTCCCACTGAGGACCATTACCAAGAAAGCTGGAGGCCCTGATAGCAGGCAGGCAAAGGCAATGCGCAGGTGGCTGTGATGCCAAGTCAACCTGGATGTGTGTTATCAAGCAGAATGGCCAAGCCCCACAGCCATCTGCTGGGTAGGGCGATCCTTTCCCTCACATGTTGCTCAGGGCTCTTCCCGGGGGCAGTGTGAGGGTTGAAGTGCACAATGTCGAGTGCAGGGCCATGATACGGCACCTCCTGGGCTCCCTGGAGGTGAGAAGACGAGGCCCAGTGCCATAAGGAAATGTCATCTTCTTGTAGGCCTTGCTGGCAGAGACAAGAAGACAAAGATCTCAGTTCTGTTGGAGGCTTTTGCTGTGACATTGCCCTCTGTCATCTCCACAACAGGCTGCCCCAAATCTATGTCTCTTTCCCTGCAGCCTGCAGACACCCAGCCTGCTTCCCCACCTCACTCTCACTGCAGGATCTCCCCACCTGTACTGACGTCTCTCTGTCCTTGCTGGCTGCTCCTTGAAACACAAAGCCAGCGGCTGATCACAGAGTCCCTCTGGGTGTCCTGCTGCACCACAGCACTACCCTACGAGTGACATTCTTGTTACCTGAAGTGCAGTCTGAACCTCTCAGGAGGCAGTTTGTGGCTCTTTCTCCTTCTCATGCTGCTTCCCACTACCAAGAAAAGATCCATCATCTCTGAAACCACCCTGTCACACAGTCACAGGCAACAACTGTATTGGCCTTACTTTCATCTTCACCAGGTTAAAGCAGCCCAGTTCCCTCAGCCTCTCCATACAGGCCATGTGCTTCAGGCCCCCAGTCCCAGCTTAGCAGACCTCCTTTGGACCCTCTCCAGTTGCTCCCCATTCCTCCAGCACTGGGCAGCCCATGCTGGGACACACTGTTCCAGACCTGGCCACAGCAGTGCTGAGTTGAGGGGGATAAGAAGTGCCCTTGCCTGGGTGGCCATGCTCTTCCTAATGCAGTCCTGTATGCAGCTGGCCTCATTTGTGGTGAGCACGCATCACTGGCTCATATGGCATCGCTCGTAACATCCAGGGCCTTCTCCTCAGTGTCACTCCTCTGCTGGTCAGGTCTCTGCCTGTCCTGATGCATGTGTTGTTCTGCCCTGCTGATGAGCCTTTCCAACAGGACAGGGTGTGGAGTATACCCCTGCATACCCCACCTTTATCTGGCTTCCTTTTTCTGCTCATTGGGACCTCCCCTGATCTCCACAACCTTTCCAAGATGACAGAGAGCAGCCTTGCTGTCATAGCAGCCAGCTCTCTCCATGTCCATGGATGCCAGACATCCAGTCCCATAGACTTCTAGGGGTTGAGTTCTAGAGATTTCGGCACTGTGCATTCGTATTCTCCTCAGGACTCCTGACTCAAGGCCCAACAGCTCAGGAGAGCTTGTGGGTGAAGGCTGAAGCCAGGAAGGACTTGACTTCCCCACACCCATGTACATTGCTTTTACAAGAATCCCTGCCCCTTTCAGCAGTGAGCCCACATCTTCTTGTTTATTCTTTTACTGTCACTGAAGCAGTAGCAGCTCTTCTTCCTGTCCTTCACATCCCCTGCAAGTGTCTCTATCCCAGAGGAGTTTGGCTTCCTGAACACCATCCCTACTTTGCTGGACAATGTTTCTAAAGTCCTTTGTGGTCTCTGCCTTCTTCCGCTTTCCACAGGCTGCCTTATTGCCCTGTATCTCAGGTGTGAGCTCCCTGTTTAGCCAAGCTGGGCCCCAGAGATGCCTACCAGCTTTACAGACTGTTCGTGTGGAGCATTCTTGTGCCTGATGGATGCTGTCCTTAGTGACCTGCTGGCTTTCCTGAGCTCCTCTGCCCTTCAGAGCTGCCTGCTTTGGTCCATCCCATGGAAGAGTTCCATACATCCAAGCTGCCCCTTTGCACATAGGACATCCCCCTCCTGATGATCCCTGGTGGTCTCTCGTGAAGAACTTACACCCTGCCATTGAAGGACTCCAGTCAGGCGAGTGATCCCACCACATCTCAGTTTCTGCAACCATGTGGCACTCCTGGGAGAGCTTGTGCATCTCCATTTGCTCCTGCCTGCACCCCAGGCTGCATGTGTTTGCATATATGTTGGCTTCAACACCTCAGCTGTGGCACCGACCAAAGATTTGTTACAGGTAAACAGGTTACCAAGGACCTCATGTATGCAAAGGCTTTGATTGGAAGTGGTGCCATGCTGGCATGGATAGCAGGTGGCAATGTAATGGTGAAAGGAGGTTCCCACTAAGAGAGCAAACCCTGCAGGGCCCAAGGCCAGGGGGATAAACAGAGCTGGGCTGTGCAGGAATGCCAGGAGAGGGGTTTGCTGCCTGAGCTGACTCTGCAGCACCGTTGGACCTGTGACAGACTTCTTGAACTAATCTCCAGGAAGGACAAGGTGCCACTAAAGAATTCCTTGGCCTGGATAGCCTATGATCCAGTGACCCTGAGGTCATCATTAGCCCAGTCCCTGCTCATATCATATTGAGCGGGTGAGAAGGGGTTCAGGGGAGGAGAGCTAGAAGGGTCTGAGAGTGCAGAGACGAGAGCGGAGATCTTGGTGTGATGTGCCTCTCCCATACATGAAGCACGCTTGGATGCAGACAGTAGAGACTGCCCAAAGGCAGAGGTAGGATTCATTTATTTGGGCACAGGTAAGGAAGCCCAAGATGCCCTGGGGCAATTGCCTGGCAGCAACTCCAAAGGGCCATGGTTTTCCTGAATGTGCCATGCTGTATGTGCTAGAGACGTGGTTGTGCTGGACTCCTCAGGCATCCGACATGGCCCTGCAGGCCTCTTTCTATGTCATTAAATTAAGTGTCTGCACTGAATTACGTTACCTGCTTGTAACATTGGAGTCTGCTTGTGTCTCAGCTTCATAGTGAGTGGGGCTCTAGTTGTAGTAGGCATCTGGGGTCATTTCAGATGGCCAAGGCAATTCCCCACCCAGCCTCCACCTGATGCTCCAGAAGGATGCGGATCTTCTAGTTGTTCTGTCAGAGCAAGCAGACACTGCACATGCCTCAGACCACATGTCTTTTCAAATGTCACCAGGTGTCACCAGCTAACTGACTCCCACCCTCCCCCTCCAGTGATTGCAATGGGAGTGTAGACAAGGAGCTAATTTGCAGGCCCCTCTGCTGTGCACACTTCAACTTGGGAAGAGGAATCTCAGCTCCTGTGTGTTTGTGGAGTTCATGGCAGGGATCTGAATCCCACTCTAGCCCGGGGGCTTTTAAACAGGCATCAATGCCCGGATTGACTCATCTGAATCAAACCCTGAACCATGTGTCCATGAGCTCCCTTCTTGTCCCCATCTAGGTGTGGGCCTAGTTAAGAGAAGGGAATAGGGCCTTCCAGAGTGGGACATTTCCACTTCTCATAGATAGCCATCCTCTGATGAACTAAACTGCAATGTTGCAATCTGTCTCTCTCCACTCTTTCACAAAGGACAGTAGGTGATTATTTTAGTTTATTCCAGTGAACATTTCCCAGGAGGAGGGAGCACAAGGGACAGAGAAACTCATGTCATTAGCTGTGTCTTTGCTCCTGATCTTGGCCAGGCTTCTGGGATGGAGGGAGCTCATGGCAACCTGGCAGCACTGCCCAGACACAGCTGTGTGCAGGAGCAGCTCCTCTGCCAAGAGCAGCAGGGCTGCGGGCACTGCCTGCTGCTGCTGACATGAGGTGAGAGAAGGCAGAGAGAAGAGACAGGCAGTGTGGAGTGGGAGGCCAGAGGAGAGCTCATTGCGGGAGGAATCTTCACAGCCCTTTGCACAGTAAGTCTCTGGCTGTAGAGCAAGACTGCTGCAGTTCCTGGAAAGGCCTTCTGAATGCAGCCCTTCCCATGACTGATTGGATTTTAAAGGATCATTCTGCTGACTTCTCTTCTGCAGAGGAGGAGGAGATGCTTCAGAGCAGGGATTCCCTGCCACACCATCACAGGGACAGGGCATCTGTCTCCCTTCTCCCAGGGATGGCTGCAGGGATGTGAAGCCAGGGAATGCACCTAGGTCTGTGCAGGGCTGTAATTCAGAGCAGTGTCCCTGCACCCCAGGGTGCTGTGTGCCCAGGGCAGTGATTCTGCTGCCTGTGAGTGTCAACACTCAGCCTGCCCGGGAAGCTCCCCACAATGCTGTGGGGAGAAGCTCTGGGTGAGAGGGGTGACCCCTGGTAGGGCAGGTTCATTCTCCCGTCAAGCGACTGCTGCATGGTCAGTGCTGCTCACAGCTCCCGCTCACCATGAGGACATTTTGAGAGTGGAGTTTTCCATAGCACTTGTCTCTGCATGGTGGGAATGGAAATGTAGCAGTCAGGTTTAAACAAGGGGCTAAGCTTCTTAACCACCACACTGAAGGAGGGATAGGTTTGCAGGTGCCTTCACCACCCCTCAGCCTACAGACAGCACCAACATCACCTTGCCAGTCTCTTCGGAGATTTTCAGGTCTGCTCTTTAACACCTGCAAACAGAGATATGCCCCTGGGCAGTCTCCTGCTGCTTGGAGGTTTCTGTAGGGAAGAGCTGAGTTCACAGTGGGTGGGATGGGGTCTGTGTTGAGACAAAGGAACAGCTGCCAGCAAGGACATCTCCTAGCAGCGGAGAGATGGTCAGAGAGGGAGAGGAAACTGCTACCAGACACCTCATGCGAGGTTGGGGTGCAGGAAGTTCTCTGCCAGCCCCTGCAGTGCAGATGCTTTCCCCTGAGCAAGCCCCCGTCATCCTTCCTCTCTCACCCAGCAGAGGAATGGGGAATGAGATGACTGTCCTTCAGGAGATCCCGCCTTTAAGACACTTGATGCTCCATGGGGTGTGCTGCCAGGCTGTGCGCTGCCCTCCAGAAGGGCACAGCTCTTCTGTAGGACATGTGTGACAGCTGAATGTCCCATGCACAAGCCACAGAGGTGCTAAGGAAATGGAAATGCTGCTGCGGGTGGCTCTATGTGGGCAGCTGAAAGCACTGTGTGTCTTTGTCTAGCAACTGCATGCTGAGAGCTCCATCAGTGTCCCAGCCACATCGGAGTCCTTCTGATCATCGGAGCCATGTGCTATGTCACACCCTCTCCATCACTCTTGGAACATCTGAGCTGAGAAAGGGAGGTGGGTTTGGAGATCTGTGCTTTGCAAGTGGACACCACTGTCAGCACAGGCCAGGTTCCTTTAAGGGTAACTTGTGGCTGAGATTGTCCGCTGAGACAGGAGCACACCCCAGGCATCTGGGAATGGGAGTGATGTTGAGACCAGTGTGTTGTCTCTGTCCTAGGGCACAGGGAGAGCTTTTGCCTCTCAGGCCTCACTAGTCCTCACACTGAGAGCAGGGGAGAGGTTGCATATTCCCACTGTGCAGAGCAGACAAACAAGCAGACAAGCCTCCCCCCTCCACCCCCCAAAGTGAAGCTGTTGCTTTCGTGATCAAAATGCCTCAGAACTGGATGTGAAGATGTTAAACAGACTTTGTACATTACAGCAGGACTGACCCCTCGTGGCACACGCAGCCAGCCCAAACTGGAGCTCCAGACAGGGAGCTGAACCAAGGTCCTGCTGAGAAAAGCACTGTTTGTGTGTATGTGTGTGTTGTGTGTGAGTGTGAGTGTTGCGGGTGTCTGTGAGAAAGTGAAAGAGATTTGAATGGAGAAGTCTCTCCTGACTTGTCACTGCCTTTTCTTCCTTTAACAGTCCCACATGCCTGGGGGGAGCAAAATGTCCAACGGCAGCTCCCTCAATGAGTTCCTCCTCCTGGCATTTGCAGACACACGGGAGCTGCAGCTCTTGCACTTCTCGCTCTTCCTGGGCATCTACCTGGCTGCCCTCCTGGGCAACGGCCTCATCATCACAGCCGTAGCCTGCGACCACCACCTCCACACCCCCATGTACTTCTTCCTCCTCAACCTCTCCCTCCTCGACCTTGGCTCCATCTCCACCACTGTTCCCAAATCCATGGCCAATTCCCTGTGGAACAGCAGGGCCATTTCCTACTCAGGATGTGCTGTCCAGGTCTTAGGTTTTGCCATTTTCATTTCAGCTGAGTATTCTCTTCTCACAGTCATGGCCTATGACCGCTACATTGCCATCTGCAGACCCCTGCACTACGGGACCCTCATGGGCAGCAGAGCTTGTGTCAAAATGGCAGCAGCTGCCTGGGCCAGTGGTTTTATCAATGCTGTCCTGCAGACAGCTAATACATTTTCAATACCACTCTGCCAAGGCAATGTCGTGGACCAGTTCTTCTGTGAGATCCCCCAGATCCTCAAGCTCTCCTGTGCAGACTCCTACCTCAGGGAAGTGGGGCTTCTTGTGGTTACTGCCTCTTTAGCCTTTGGGTGTTTCATCTTCATTGTGCTGTCCTACATGCAGATCTTCATTGCTGTGCTGAGGATCCCCTCTGAGCAGGGCCGGCACAAAGCCTTTTCCATGTGCCTCCCGCACCTGGCCGTGGTCTCCCTGTTTGTCAGCACCTCATTTCTGGCCTACCTGAAGCCCCCCTCCCTCTCCTCCCCAGCTCTGGATCTGGTGGTGGCTGTTCTGTACTCGGTGGTGCCTCCAGCAGTGAACCCCCTCATCTACAGCATGAGGAACAAGGAGCTCAAGGAGGCACTGAAGAAACTCATCCAATGGGTACTATTTCAGCAGCAATAAGCTGTTCATCCCCCTTTGCAAGTGACTTGAAATTATCTCAGACAACCTAGACGATGCCTGCATCAAAGGCATTCTCCCTGTGATAATCATGTTTGTACAGAGATATTTGAATTCATCCCACTTCTCCAGAGGCACAAACTCTGCCTATCTGCCTGAGAGGCCTTCTGCAAATGTGTCTATCTCTGTGTCAGAGCTGGCCGGTGTCTAATAAATGGGGATTTCCTCAGTGCTGTGCTTGGAAGTTGGTTTGTTCTTCCAAAGCTGGAGCCAAGAATGCACTCAAGGGGTTTTCACCATGAAAGGGCCTGTTGCTTTCCCAGAGTTCTCATGGGCTCAAGGCAATGAGCTCATGGGGTGATGAGTTAGGCAACGAGGACTGCATTCCACTCTCACTTGTGGGTGCCCAGTGCTCCTGGAGGTGCTGAATGGCCAAGCAGTATCTGTCTGGAACTGTCTCCCCTACGACAGGGCTGGTGACAGATGCCCACAATGGGGACCCTGCAGGCAGAGGGAAGGGAGCCTGCAGAGTGGTTCATGTCACCTTCAAAGGAAAACCCTGGGCTGCTTCTAGGGACACACTTGAACACAGCCTGAGCCATGTGAAATGTCCTGTGATTGTTCAGAGCATCATCCATGGCCACAGACCCCTTGGTAGGGGGTGGTCAGGTTCCATGATGCCCGTCCAGCTGGGTCTGCTTCTCACCCCAACCACCACGGCCAGTGCAGAGTCACCCCATGGCCCTGGGGCACCACAGCCCGCTCGCTCTGCAGAGCAGCACCGCCAGCTCGGGGCCCTGCGGGGAGCACAGGGGAGGCTCCAGGAGTGGCCAGGCAGGCCAGCACTGATGCCCTCCCTGGGGTGAGGACACACACCGGTGGGTTTGTGGGGCAGAGCCAGGTCTCGTGGAGGGGAAGCAAGACATGCCGGGCGCAGGAGAGTGGAGGCCATTTGCAGCCCTGGCTGCACACACCAGGTTTATGGGTGAGTCTTGCTGTGTGGACAGCTTGTTCCTGCTGGGCTCAGTGCCTGTATGGAGGGGAAGAGCCAGGCCTAGGCAGCCTCTCTGCTGGCCCAGACCCCAGCAGGCCCTGGGGACGGCTGTGTGCTGACCCCTGCGTGGGACATGGCCAGGGCTGGGCAAGGTGCAGAAACTGTAGAGGCTGCCAAAGCAGGAGGGCTGTGGGGGACGGGGCACCGAAGGCTGTCGCAGGGACTGTGCCAGGGGGATGTTGGCCTGGCCCACCAGCTCTTGTTCTTGCTCCATCTGTGCTGGAGCCAAGGCTGAGGACCAAGAGGTCCCTGAGGCAAAGCTGTGCTCCTTGGGGAGCTGCCCTGAGCACCACAACAGGCAGAGCACGCTCCTTGTATGTCCCTGTCCTGCTGGGAGGGTGGCACGGGCACAACCCCTCCCTGCAGCCCCCACTGGCCCCTGCCGACCTGCCCCTGCCAACCTGCCACCACCCCCGTGCTGCCTCGTCCTCTGTCCCTCTTCTCCACACTGCAGGGACCAGTGATGCAGCAGGAGCTGGCACAGCCCCACAGCCGCTGCCCGGCCCCTGGACCTCCCCTCCTGCCTCCAAACATTACATCCATCTTCAAGAAGGACAGGGAAGAGGGTCTGGGCAGTGATGGGCTGGTCAGTGTCACCTCAGTCCCTGGGATGCAAATCTTCCTGGAGCTAGTTCCAGCCACATGAAGGGGTCGGGAACAGCCAGCACGAAGTCACCGAGGGCAAATTGTGCCTGACCAATCTGGCTGCCTTCTGTGATGGGATGACTGGCTGTGTGGACAAGGGGAGTGCAGTGCATGTACTCCTTGAATGTAGGAAGGCCTTTGACATGGTCTTCCATAACTTCTTTGTAGCCAAACTGGGGAGAGGTGGGATGGAGGAGTAAGCACTGGAGGGTGTGGGAAATGAGCTGGAGGCCGCCCAGCTCAAAGGGTGGAGAACAGTGGTACAAAGCCGAGGGGTCTTGAAAGACTAGGGGATTTGGCTGACAGACACTCCATGACATTGTACAAGGAGCAATGGCAGGTTGCTGTATCAGGGGGCAGAACAGCCTGTGCATCAGGACAGGCTGGGACTTGACCAGTAGAGGAGTGACCCTGAGGAGAAGGACCTGGACGGGGCAAGAGATGCCACATGAGCCAGTGCCGCGTGCTCACCATAAATCAGGCCAGCTGCATACGGGGCTGCATTAGGGAGTGAGCGGCCACCCAGACAAGGTGAATTATTATCCCCCTCGTCTCAGCACTGGTGAGGCCACATCTAGAACAGGGTGTCCCAGTGTGGGCTGCCCTGTACTGGAGGAATGGGGAGGAACTGGAGAGGGTCCAGAGGAGGTCTGCCAAGATGAGGTTAGGGGTCTAAAGGACAAGGCCTTTATGGAGAGACTGCAGGACCAGGGCTGCTTTAGCCTGGTGAAGGGGAGGCTGAGGGCAGTAGCGTAGGAGCCTGTGCCTGCTTGAAAGGTGGTTTCAGAGATGATGGAGCTTTTCTTGGTAGTGGGAAAGAGCATGAGAAGGGGAAAGAGCAACAACCTGCAGCTTGTGGGGTTCAGCTGTGACATTAGGAAAAGGAAATGTCACTTGTAGGGCAGTGCTGTGGTGCCAGAGGTCACCCGGGGGGAGCCTGTGATCAGCCCCTGGCTTTGTGTTTCAAGGAAAAGCAAGTGAGGACAGAGAGACATCAGGAGAGGTGGAGATATCCTGGGGTGAAAGGAAGGTGGGGAAGCAGGTTGGGTATCTATCGTCTGCAGGGAAACAGACGCATGCGTGGGACAGCATAGGACAGGCTGTGGTGCAGACAGCCCAGGGCACTCCCAGGGCTCAAAGCTCCCAACAGAACTGAGGTCGTTGTCCTCTTGTCTATGGCTGGCGTCTCTGCCAGCAAGGCCTCTGAGAAGATGCCCTTTCCTTAAAGGAGTGTATTTACAAGAGCAAGGTTTCGGTGAGCACCTGTAAAACAAAGATGTCTGCTTTTTAAGCTTTCTTTATTCTTCATGTTGCAGAATAAGTGATGTCCACCCTCTCCAATTGATATTGATCCAGAGTGTCTCCGAATGAGGTCTGGACATGGAGGAAAAGCAGCAGTTCTGATAAGAGACCTGCATGGACAACCTTCCTCCCACCTCCCCAACCCTGCCATTTCCCTCTTCAGCCGCTGGAGACTTACATCACTCTTGCTAAAATGCTTTTCCACTCAAGGCTGTAGCTGAATGTTACAGCTCCTCTGCACCAATTCTCACCTGCTTGCCTTAGAGAACTAGCTGCAGACACAGGAGGATTTTTCTTGACTGCAACCAAAGAAAAATAAAATATGATCAAGTTTACTAAAAAGTCAAATACACTCCTACACTATATGTTAAGTCCAAGCTGCCTGCAGTGAGCTCCACTTTCCACAAGCAATAACCTTCCTTGAAATGTTTTAGGTAGGAGAGATACAGCTAGATAGAAATACAGCTAAAGAGCTGGGTAAAGAGACAGACTCTTGAAAGAGGAGGCAAGCTTCAGACTCCCTGAAGCTCAGAGCAGAGCTAGAGAGCTGAGTATCTGAATGGATAAAGAGCAAGGGGAGGAGGAAACCTGGAGAACTATGGAAAGTGCATATGTCCAGAGAGTCTGATGCAAAGAGGACTTTAGAAATGATCCCTTTAATCAGGACATGGGGGAATATGTGAAAGATTCCTGAGATGCCATCCACAGCATAACAGCAGTGGTAATGCATGTTGTCAGGGACAGATCAATTCTTTGCTCCTGAGGTTAATACCCTTCCTCAAAATTTTCAGTATTTCATCATGGGAAAACATTGACATTAAGATTAGTCAATCCTTTTAGCTGTTGAAAGTGTGTTCATATTTTTTAAATCTTGAAAACTATTCCTCACCTTTCCAGGCAGAGCTCAGGTGTCTGACCACAAGCATCCAGGGAAACTTGGAGAGGCCCCGGTGTCTCTGGGGGACCAAGCCGCGCCGCCCCCCGCCCAGGGCTGTCCAGGCCACTCCTCACTCTTTGCACAGAGCGAGTCACACTCTGAGGTGTCACGCTCTCTCAACTGATAGAGGCAAGCAGGGTGACCAGCTTCAGTGAAATGCTGCATCTTTGGATGGCCAAATCTGCACAAACCTCCACACAGCTGTGTTAGAGTGATGTCTGCAAGGAGTCCCTAACCATCTAGCCGCACTCCCGTTTGCTTCCCTGCATGGTAAGTGAAGTGCTACTCCACTTGATGTGACAACAGGGAGGAGGCTCATCTCCCCCAGTGCCAGGCCATTTTAGTGCACATCTATGTCTAACGCAAGTGTCTGCACTTCCTTTTCCAGTCGAGGAAGAGAAATAAGTTGTCTCACTGAGAGGTCTTGAGAGACTTCTCCTGGTGACCATTTAATGCTCCAGAAAGGTTCCTGTAGGTCCTGGGTCACATTTCCCAGCTCCACATGGGAACACAGCCACCCACCCAGGGCATCTCAGGCACAAATTGCCTCTATATGTGGACAAATGAACAAAGGCCTGAACGTTAACTTTTAGTCATAAGGCAAAAACCTATTCAAAAGATAACTCTATGCAAGTACTGAAAAAAATCCTCATTTCCACGACAATTTTATCAATTGGAATGGATTTTTTATTTCTTTTTTTATTGTGTGCATATATGTATACATATATATATATACACACACATGTATCGGGAATGAATAACTGTAAGTATATATATTTCCTACCAACAGTCTGCATGAGAAACCTTGTTCTGAGGAACTACTGTATTCAAACACACATATTTCCTATATACTCTTCTGCCCCTCTGACCTTTCTTCTGCGTCTGCAGAGCATGGAGAGAGGCAGGCAAAAGCGACATGGCTGCAGTGTTGACTGTGAGGTCACTTCCACTGCAGCTGCCTGATTGGCCCTCAGCAGATGTGCTGGCCAGCAGGCTTTGTGATGTCACCCAGCACCTCAGAGAGCCCACCCAGCAGAAATTACCACCCTGGGGAGGGGAGGGGGTGACACAAGTGAAAGGGCCCTGTCTGGGTGCTGATTGCGAGGGCACCTCTGCTGCAGCCACCCCACCAGCCCGCGGCCGGCAGGCAGGCAGGCACGGCTCACGGCCACCCTGCTCAGGACTCGCCCCTCTGCAGCGGACCTGCCACCGAGCAGTGCACAGCTCCTCACCTAGATCTCCTCCGAGCCCAGGGTGCTGCCCCTGCAGCCCAGGGACAGCACAGGCATTATCTGGAAGGTTCAGCTCAGTGGCAGCTCTGTCTTCCCAAAGTAGTGCATGATGTATTATTACCAGCCACAGGATTTTTTTTAGTGTGATACCAAGAAGGAGTCACACTGCGTGCTCTAATGTACAGTTTGCTGATGAATGCGTGAGTTCAACTGTGCAAGGCGGCTGCGACAGCCCTGGACGACTCTAGAAGGAACTGAACCTCACTTGTTTTTTTCCACACCTCACTGCCAAGAGGGCACCTTTGTCCAAATTAGCCTCAGATCCACACTTGGGATTTCACCTCAGAGGGGATTCACCTCCAAAGAAGAGTCCAGGAGTGAGCTAATAGCCAGGCTGTGCCTGGGCTGATCAGGCTCCCAGAGGCCGAGAGGATGGAGGAGCCAGGTGAATTCATGGTGCTGCAAGGATGAATTACCCTGGATAAGGGTTGAGACCCTCTGTCAGCTGTAAGAGAAGCTTGAACTAGCAAGGGTGGATGGACCTGCCAGTGGTGGTTGTCCAAAACAAGGGGAGACAAATCCCAGCTGAAGAGCCCCACGTGGCATGGGAGCAAGCCAACAGGAGAAAACCCTCCCTGCTGTCCTCTGGATGAACACAGGGCATGGGCTTAACAGTCATGGGTGGGATTCAGCTCCCCTGATGGCAAAACATACATGTCTGAGCTTCAGGAAAGAAAGACTGGAGAGGATGGAACCACCTACTTAGAGGTGCAAACCACTCTGGTAGAAAAATCACACCCCAGGTACTGAGACACAAGTCACCTCACAGACTGTTTCCCACCCATGTGCCTGCTCCTTGCCCATCACTGGCAGAGACAGAAGTGACTTCAGCGTCACCTTGGTGACCATGTGCCTCAGATTGGCCTTTGAGCTTTGGAGCCTATCAACCTGTCAGAAACCAGTACTCTCATCATCATCTTCCAACCCTATATGCCTGCTGCTGGCAGGTGAACTTCTCAGAGGGACGTGACCCAGCTATGCGCCAGCTGCTATCCAGTCAGGTACTACGGCAGAGGTGACTTCACAGTCAACATCCAAGCCATGTGTCTCCTGATGGCCTATCAAGAGCTGACACTGCAGTGACCTCACAGTCACCAGTCACCTTCACTGCCATGTACTTGGTACTGGCCTATCAGCTGCTCCGTTATAAGGGACCGTATAATGAACATCCAAGCTGTACACTTGCTGCTGGCCTCTAAGCTGCACAGACAGAGGTGACCTCACAGGCACCTCCACACCCCGGTGCCTGCTGCTGGACCATCACCTTCAGAGATGGAAGTGACATCACTGTCATCTTCACAGCCAGGGTCCTCTCAGTAGCTTAGGAACTTCCGAGACATAATTCATCTCATCATAACTTTGCCACCCATCAGCCTCTTAGTGGTCCATCAGCCAATCAGGTACAAAGAACCTCACAAACAACATCCAAGCCCAGACATCAGCTGATGGCCTTTCAGCTTCCTGATGGACATGACCCAGCTACGTGCCTGCTGCTATCCAGTCAGGTACTTGGGCAGAAGGGACCTCACAATCAACATCCAAGTCATGTGCCTGCTGCTGGCCAATCACCTGCAGAGACAGGAGTGACCACAAAACCTACATCCTAGCCCTGTGCCTGCTGGTGGCCTATCAGGTACTCAGGCAGACAGGACCTCACACCCACTGACCCCACACAGGAGTCAAGTGCTGCCTATCAGCTTCGCACATACTTGCATTTCTATATTGCTGTAGAGATCTGCAGGTGCCAATCCCTCCTCCTGGCACACTCACCAGACCCAGAACCTCACCACCAGCAGCTGCTGGCCTGGCAGTTGCTCAGGTAGAAGTGACCTCACAAGTGCCTGCCCCCACCAGGTGCCTGCTGCTGGCCTGTGGCTTTAGAGACAGATGTTTCCTCAAAATAACTGCCCCAGCCACCAACATGCTGCTGCCCTACCAGGTCCTCTGCCAAGGAGACCTCACAGTCTGCTTTCACACCCATCTGCCTGCTGCTGGCCTATCAGGCACGCAGGCACAAGTGTCCTCACAAGCAAATGCCCAAGCCATTAGACAAGTGTGATCCTTGAAGAGAGAGGTGACCTCACGGCGACTCTCCCAGCATTGTGCCTCCACACAGTCTGTCAGGCACTGAGACAGAGCTGAGCTCACAAACATTTCTCCACCACGTGCCTGCTGCTGGCCTCCCTGCTGCTCTGGAGGAAATGACCTCAAAGTCAGTTCCCAACAAGGGGCCTGCTGCTGGCCTATCACATCCTGACACACAACTGACCTTACCAGCACCTTCCCCACTTCACAGCCTGCTGCTGGCCTATCAGCTTCTTACCCAGAAGACACCTCACAGGCACCTTTACAGCCAGGCGCCTGCTGCAGCCCTGGAGGCTGCTGGGACAGGAGGGACCTCCGAGTCAGTTCCCAGCCAGGGGCCAGCTGCTGGCCTGCCAGCTGCTCTGTCTGCAGTGACCTCCCAAGGAACTTCCCAGGCAGGGGCCTGCTGCTGGCCTATCAGGGACTCAGAAGGAGATGACCTCACAGTCCCCTTCACAGCCATGTGTCTGTCACTGGCCTACAAGCCTCTAAGACAGCAGCTACCTCACGATAACTTCCCCAGCCATGAGACAAATGCTGCCCTACCAACTGCTCAGGCAGAAGTGTCCTCACAGCCGCCTTTCCAGCCACAGCTCTGCTGCCATCCAAGCAGTTCATCAGTCACAAGTGACCTCACAGTCAACAGCCAAGCCTTGATCCTGCTGCTGGCCTATCAGTTACTCCACCAGAAGTGACCTCATCGTCAGTAGCTGAGCCATGTGCCTCCTGATGGCCTGTCAGCTACTGACAAAGAATTGATATGACAACAGTGATCTTGTGGCACAGCTCTTGCAGACAGCCATGACCTCTCTCCCCACACCCCAGGCACACAGCTATCACCCCCTGCAGCTCCCCCTGCCCTCCCCAAGGCTCAGCCAGCTACTCAACGGCCTCCCTGAGTCACATCGCGACAGCACAGATTCACATCATCCCCTCACCATGCTCACAGGGCAGCCAAACACCCCTCAGGGACCAGGTACTACACCAAAAACTTAGCACCTCCACCTGGCCTATCACCTATTGGTGCAGTGGTTACCTCACAGTTCAGTTCAAAGCCACATGCCTGAAGCGGCCCTAAAAGTGTGTGAGTCACAAATGACCTCACAAGCACAAATGGTAGCAATAGGCCACCTGCTTGGCACAAGTGACCTCACTATCAGCCTTGAAGCCATCGCCTAGCTGCTCGCCTGTAACACACTCAGGAAAACGTGACCTCACAAGCACAGACAACAGCCATTTGACCACCAAGGGCCTATCAGGAACCAAGGTGTAAGTGACCTCACGACCACAAACACCAGCCACCTGACCAGCACTGGCCTATCAGGCACTGAGGCACAAGTGACCTGACCACAGGAAACAGCAGGCACAGGAGCAGTACTGCTGAGCAGGCACTGAGGCAGGAGTGACCTCACAACCCGAAACAGCAACCATGACCACAGCACTGGCCTATCAGGCACTGAGGTGGAAGTGACCTCATCAGCACAAACACCAGCCATGTGACCAGTACTGGCCTATCAGGCACTGAGGTTCAAATGTTCTCACAACCGCAAACAGCAACCACATAACCAGCACTGCCCTTTCAGCCACAGAGGCAGAAGTGACTTCAAAACCACAAACAGCAGCCATTTGCCTAGCACTGGCCTATCAGGCACTGAGGCACAAGTGACCTCACAACCACAAACAGCAGTCATGTGCTCGGCAGTGCCCTATCAGGCACTGAGGAAGAAGTGACCTCACAACCACAAACAATAGCCATGGGCCTAGCACTGGCCTATCAGGCATTGAGGCCCAAGTGACCTCACAACTTCAAACACCAGCCATGTGACCAGTGCTGGCCTATCAGGGGATCAGGAAGAAGTGACCTCACAACCACAAACAGCAATAATATTTCTCCTTGTTGCCTGGCATTTACAGATGCCCAGTGGCCTCACAATGGGTATCACAGGAAGTTGCTTGGTGCTTGGCTATCCCGTTCGGAGGAAGTAGGGACTTCCCAGTCTTCATCAAAGCCACGTGCCATCTGCTGGCCTATCAGATAGTAAGGCAATAGTGACCTCACAAGCAAAAACCGCAGCCATGTGCCTACCACTGGCCTCTCCAATGCTAAAACAAAAGTGACCTCACAGTCTGCATTGAAGCCATGTGCCTGCTGCTGGCCTATCACGGACTGAGGCACACGAACCTCAGACGCACAAACGACACTGCTCTCCATAACGCTGCTCTACCAGGCACTTACACAGATGGGAGCTCAGAACCAGAAACAGGCAATGGCTCTGCTGCTGGCCTATCAGATTCTTCAGCAACAATGACCTCAGAATCTGCACTGAAGCCATGTGCTTGCTGCTGGCCTATCACACACTGAGGCAGAAGTGACCTCACAAGCACAAAAGCAGCAATGTGCTTGGTGCTGTCTAATGAGGTACTGAAGCAAAAGCCACCTCACAAGTACAAAAATGAGCAACACGGCTGCTGGTGGCCTAGCAGATCCTGAGGCTGAATGACTTCACCAACACAAACATCGGCAATATGCATTGAGCTGGAGTCTCAGGTACTGAGGCTGAAGTGACCTCACAGGCAGCCATGAAGCCATTGGTCTGCTCCTGGCCTGTTAGTGACTGAGGTACAATTGACCTAAACAAGCACAAACAGCAGCAATGTGCCTGCTCATCGCCAATCACACACTGATGCAGAGCTGGCCACAAAAACATCAACAGCAGCAATGGGCCTGCTCCCCGTTTGTGAGGCACTGAGACATGAGGGACCTCACCAGCATCACCAAAGCTATGTGCGTGCTGTTGGCCTACCAGGCTCAGAGGCACAACTGACCTCACAAGCACAAACGGCATCGACGTGCCTGCTGCTGGCCTAGCTGGTACCGAGTCACAAGTGACCGGAAAAGTGCAGACCTTCACAGAGGAGAAGCTCACCTGGGCCACTCGCATGGCCCTTGAGTACGCTGTTATCACTCCATACAGAACAGTCTTCTGCAAACGGCTTTCATCTCCTGGCAGGATTCTCTCCAGGTCATGCAACATCTCAACTCTGTCACCCTGGCACTAAATCACAAAAGAGAACAATTGCACTTGCATTTCCTTTACTATCAAGTCCTAGCTGTGAGCAACTTGTTCTGTAGCACCTGCTAAATGACAGCAGGACGCCACTTCCATTTCCAGTGCCCAGGTACAGAGATCATCTGTGGGAGCAGCTGCACTGGAAAGGGTTTCTGACATTGTCACATCAACTCAGCACTGCACCAGGCCTTGACCTCACACCAGACCTCGGCTGTGGCAGCTAGTCTACAAACACACTGTCTCTGCCCCACAGAGCTGGCTCTTCTGCTAGATACAGCCAAGTACCAGCAAGAAGAGATGGACACAGGACCCTCGCCACTTGCACACTCCCCACGCACTGCTCTGCTCGTTGCCTTCCTCTGGCTTCTGAGCTCAGACACACAGGGAAGCTCTTGTGGTGACACCAGAAGGTGACCAAGGCAGTCTGGGCTCACAAGCTGCGTGCAGACACTCAGCACAAGACCAGGACCAGAGCTGGCTCCTTGGACGATGCTGCTGCTTTCAGAAGGAAGGATGCTGCTGCCTGTGGGCACAGCAGGCTGCTGCTTTCCACCCCCATGACCCCACCACATCATGAACCTCCAGCTAGGGACAAGGGTTAGGGCATTTGTTTTGGAATAAAGAAGTTACAGACCCAACTTGGAAACATCTGGGAGTCCTGTAGGTCTCCTGAGCCCAAAGTAATCTCTGCCCCTTTCCTTTTGTTGGCTGGAGAAGAAGCTTCTGCGAAGGGAAAAAGGGTGCAGAGGCTTTGAAAACAGGCCCCAGCCATGAGACAGCCCCAGACTGGAGGTCTGGAGAAACACCTGCAGTCCTGTGGGAACGGGTTCTGCAGCAGGAGCCCGGGCTCCAAGCCTGGGTTTGCAGCCTGGCCCTCGGCACATCTTCACCCCTCACAGAGCCAGAAGCCCAAGAGCTGTGAGATTTCCCTCGTTCAGGCTAAGCAGGCTTTGGCCATGCACACAAAGGCACAAAGGCGATGCTGGCATTTGTTAGAAGGGTCCTTGACTTGTCCTATATGGCACCACAACCATCTAGGAAAACCAAGGGGCACTACAGCATTTGCTGCACAAACCAGCTCTGACAGCATTTGCAGGAGGAGGAATGTGCAGCAGAACAGAGGTAGCAGGAGGGGAACCCACACCCCAGGTGACACAAAAAAGCCAGGCACATTTATGGCAGCCTTTGCATCCATATGTAGCCTCACCTCATTCGCTTGCAGCTGGTTTCACAGAGGGTCACCATGTTGGCAAAGGTGTTGACAGCTACAGGGACACACCTGGCACCTTGCCTCCATCCTCGGGGGCTCCAGGACTGCACTGGGAGCCTACCTGACCATGACTGGAGCAACCTAGGAAGAAAGAATCAGAGGGTTACTGTTGGTTCTGCTGGCCTTACATAGTCACAACAGCCAGGGGCAAATGTCTCCCCTCTATGCTGAGCTGTATTTGCGAGAGCAGAGCCAGCAGGGCCACCAGAGACATTCTATTCCTCTTTCTGGCACAGGTGAGGCCACATCTGGATACCAGGTCCTGCCTGGGCTCTCCAGTTCCAGAAAGGCAGGAACACACAGGAGGGAGGCAGCACAGGGCCACCAAGAAGGTCAGGGGCTGGAGCATGGGGCATATAAAGAGAGGCTGAGAGACCTGGGTTTGTCCAGCCTGAGCAAGAGAAGGCCAAGGGGGATCTACCTGCTCTACACAGCTACCTGATGGAGCGCACGGAGAAGATGGAACCAGATTTTCTTGGAGGTGCACAGTAACAGCCTGAGAGGCAACAAGGACAACTTGGAGCATGGGACATTCTCCCTAGATGTTAAGAGCAATCCTTTTTCTCCATGAAGGTGGCCAAACTGTGGCACAGGCACCCAGAGAGGTTCTTGCATCTCCATCCTTGCAGAGATTCAAAACTTCATTGGAAAAGGCCTGAAGATACCTCATCTCCTGGGACCTGCCTTGAGCAGGGTGTTGGACCCCCCCCGCCAAAGAGGCCTGACTTCTTGTGAGGTGGCATCTCCACTGTCTGCAAGGGTCTGGGCAGACAAAAAGGGGAGAAGTAGCTCTGACTGCTTCAATTAACTCCCCATCTCCCTGATGGATTGGAGTGGATTAGCGTCTGGGATGGGAAGATGAAATGAGGGTCCAGATGCAACAGAAAGCCATGGTGACTTTCTCCAGAAGTCTCGGTACAATCTCAAAGACTCAGGGAAGCATCAAGAGCTTCAGAAACTGCAAGCCTGAACCTCAGCTGACAGAAAGAAGCCAGCAAACTGCGAGCATCCCTGGCTCGCACCAGGATGCTCCAAGGAGGGAACATGGTCACCAATGGTCCCCACCCCAGGTCTCCCAGGAGAACACTGTAACGGCAGGCTGGGCCCTGGGAGCACAGCACTGCTCTCTCCAGACACCTCCACCGGTGATGAGCACCAAGACATGGGGACCACCACCTGTCCCAACCACAGGACACCCCACCACTGTGACACCTCGCATCCCCCACCCCTCACTTCACAGAGGGTTCCCAGCCAACACACACCTCTGCAGCAGGGACACACAGGGCACAGCACCACACAGGGCAGCAGCCAGGGCACCCCCAGGGCCCCAAAACACACACAGACCAACTCTCCAGCCGTTCCATCCCCTTCCAGTCCTCCAAGGCCTTGCAACAGGTCCTTCCTCTGAACAGCCAGGCACAGCCCTGCGCCTGCTCACTTCCCACCTCCAGGAAGCAGAGAGCAAGTGCTCTCCCAGGGGCTCAGCAGGCCAGCTCCTGCCTCTTGCTCACCCAAGGGGCCTCCCTACAGAGGTGCCCTTTAGGCCTCCAATGCAGGAGGCCTGGTCTCTTTGGCACCACTCACCCTCTCACAGGGCTGGCTCAGGGGGCTCACAAATGACCACATGGCAGCACGCAGACACACTGACCAGCATGCACAGGGCCAGGGCACCAGTCCTGGACAAGCAGGCTTCCAACCAGGAGAATGGCACAAGGCTTCCACTGCTCTCAAGCATTTGCATTCCACTGTCTCAGCAAGGGCTGGGATTTCTCTCCCAAGAAAAGCCTGGAGCCAAGCCAGCAGGTTTCAGCAGTGCGTGTGACACATGGAAAAGGCAGTTGAGGCCCTGCCTCCAAGGGCTCACGTGTCATGGCACAGGAAGAATCTGAGAGCACCAACATAGTCACCCACTGAAGGAGCTAGGGGTGTGGGAGAGCCAAGCTTCTTTGTCCTCAGGCTTGGTACAAGGAGCTCTCCTCTAAACCAGCCCCAGGGGCAGGCTGGCGGAAGGACCACTTCTCTCTCTTCTCTTAGTAAGCAACTGACCTCCAGTGCTCCACTCATTGGCACCTTGACTTTGCAGGGCTGGACTGAGACGATCCCATCAGGGCATTGGCTGGGATGAGCTGGAAAACTAGAGTAGTCACAAGGCAAAAACTCTAGGACTCTCCCCTCAAAAAAGGAGGAGAACCTCTAAAAGCACTCGTCTGTAAAAGGCCAAGGGAAAGTGCTTCCAGCACACAGGGTCCACAATGCCAGCCCAAAAGCCAGCAGCCTCCTTGGAGGATGACTGTGCTCACCACCACTCCCTTGGCTCCAGCTACTCACAGCAATGAATCTAGGGGTAAGTGGGGCTCCTCACACCACCCAAAGCTCAGGCAAAACCAGCGCCTTGCCCGTGGCAGCACCTAACGACACCACATCTAGCACACTCATGCCTGCATGTGGGCTGCTCTCTTTTTTCCCTGCTGCAGCACAGGAAGGTCACACTACAGCAGGACGGTGCAGGAACTCGCAGAGACTGCAACTGGAAGGAAGAGAGACCTGAGCTGTGTGTCCCTTGCAGGGCACTCTGGCTTGGCTTGCCTTCTCAAAGGGACTGCTTGTCTAAAGAGATCCGGCACATGAATGCACAAGCCCCTTGACAGTCATCTGCCAAGAACCATCTTGCCTGTCACCAAAGACCATCTCTCCACAAGGCCTTCACTCCTCCAAAGAGCTGCCAGCATGCTAACAGCCAGCAGGCAGTGAGCATCTCCCACCACCTCCTCCTTCCTCAGCAAACACTGCTGCAGGGTAAAGCTCTCATTACAGAAAGCAAACAAGAGGGAAGGAGGGAAAAAGCAGGCTTGGTTCCCATCTCAGAGGGACCAGAACCACTGCCTGGCCTTTAGGCAGCATCCTGCCCGCACATCCTGCACAGACGGCAGCATGCTCCCAGATTCCCTTGGTCACGCCACCAGGGCAGCCTGGGCCCTGCGAGCCAAGTCACCTCCTCACCTGCAAGGGCTCCCCAGCCTGGCAGCACTCCCCACGCACAGCACTGCTCTCTCCAGACACCTCCTCCCACACAGAGCAGCACCAAGACACTGGCGCCACCGCCCATCCCCATGACAGGAGACCCCACCATTGTGACACCTCGCATCCCCCACCCCTCGCCTCACAGAGGGTGGCCAGCCAACACATGACTCTGCAGCAGGGACACACAGGGCACAGCACCACACATGGCAGCAGACAGGGCACCCCCAAGGGCCTCAAAACACACACAGACCAACTCTCCAGCCCTTCCATCCCCTTCCAGTCGTCCAAGGCCTTGCAACAGGCCCTTCCTCTCAACAGCCAGGCACAGCCCTGTGCCTGCTCACTTCCCACCTCCAGGAATCAAAGGACAGAGATGTCCTTCAGATCTGGGAGAAAAAGCTCAGAAACCCCCTGGTATTTGGATGGGGCAGAATTTTCTGCAGCACACAGACACTGGAAATCAAATTACTGATCTCACTGCTCACATCAGCACTTCATTCATTTAACAGCATAGAAATTCTAGCTGGACTCCTTCATCCACCAGGAGCAGGCTGTAAAGCTATGCTTAGCAAGAAGTACAAAGTCTAACTCCATGTCTACATTTACCAGAGAACATCATCCTCATTTTAAATGTAGCACTACTAATTCACCATGATGGAGTGGAATACGATTTGTATCAGATGATGTAGAACATTATTGTCTACTTCTGCTTGATTTATTAGTTGCATCTCTATATTGCTGTAGAGATCTGCAGGTGTCAATCCCTCCTCTGGGCACACTCACCAAACCCAGAAGTCACCTCACCACCAACATCCAAGCCATGGGCCTTCTCCTGGCCTAGCAGCTGCTCAGACAGAAGTGACCTGAGAAGTCCAAAACCCCACCAGGTGCCTGCTGATGGTCTAAGGACTTCAGAGGCAGAAGTTTCCTTGAAATAACATCCGCAGCCATGAACATGCTGCTGCCCTACCAATTACTCTGACCCAGGAGACCTCACAATCTGCTTCCACACCCATCTGCCTGCTGCTGGCCTAGCAGGGACTCAGACAGAAGCGACCTCACAAGCAAATACCCAAGCCATTAGCCAAGTGCTAGCCCTGCAGAGACAAGTGACCTCACAACGACTCTCCCAGCAATGTGCCTGTGTGAGGTGAGCTCACAAACATTTCTCTGCCACATGCCTGCTGCTGGCCTCCCTGCTGCTCTGGAGGAAATGACCTCAAAGCCAATTCCCAGCAAAGGGCCTGCTGCTGCTGGCCTATCACGTACCGAGACACAGCTGACCTCACCAGCACATTCCCCACTTCACAGCCTGCTGCTGGCCTATCGGCTTCTCACCCAGAAGGCACCTCACAGGCACCTTTACAGCCAGGCGCCTGCTGCAGCCCCAGAGGCTGCTGGGACAGGAGGGACCTCCGAGTCAGTTCCCAGCCAGGGGCCAGCTGCTGGCCTGCCAGCTGCTCTGTCTGCAGTGACCTCACAAGGACCTTCCCAGGCAGGGGCCTGCTGCTGGCCTATCAGGGACTCAGAAGGAGATGACCTCACAGTCCCCTTCACAGCCATGTGCCTGTCACTGGCCTATGAGCCTCTGAGACAGCAGCTGCCTTACTATGACTTCCCCCAAAATGCCTCAAATACAGACCTATCAGCTGCTCTGGTAGAAGTGATCCTCCTGGGCATGGCCGGGGGGCCAGAGCCCACAGGCAACGTCCTGCTGCCCCCGGGCAGGGCAGGGCAGGGCAGAGCCCTCCAGCCCCTGGGGCCCCAGTCCCCTGCCCGCAGCAGGTTTCTCAGTCTGCGGTGCTTCAGATAGGGATGATATGCCAGAAAAGAGCAAACGTACTGTGACTGCAAGGTGGGCATGAGAGGGTCGTATACCACTGGAGAGAGACGCTCAGAGTTCGTGAGGGGTTAAACAGGATAGATTTAATAAAGGACTTACACTCTAGACTGCACAGGGAGCCCTGGGAACTGCAAGGAGGGGTCGCTAGCAGGAGGCTGCTGGACGCATAGGTCGGACACACGGGTCAGATGCCCAGGTGGGACCCCCTGTGTATTGCAAGGGCCCTGTTTTGTCTACTAGAACTACTTCCTTATCTCAGCTGTGCTAATCTTGAGAAACTACATCTGGGAAGCAACTGGACATTGTGGACAAAATGGAATATGCTTGCCTGGCCCTGATGGGAATTTGGTCAGTGTGTAGTTCCACACGCTTGGGCTGCTGCTACATAATCTGCCAGTCACTGACTCCTCAGCAGATCTCCCGCGGGTGTTCTCACTGCACTCCACCCCCGACTGACCGAGACGTGGTGTTGGTGCCACCTGTGTGTAGGCAAGGTTTGGACATGCCTTTCAGGCATTAGCTGAACTGACAGCTAAGGTGTACAAGCAACTAAATTATAGCAAATATATGTAGTAAATTATAACATACATGCATGCAAAACTACTCCACTCAGAAGACCGAGAGTATAGTACATTTCCCCGTTGTCCTAAATTCAACAGCCATGATGACAGTCACTGCCAGGGGTTGTCCCATGCTGATTTGTAGGATTTTACATCATATAGTCCTTGGGGTAGGCTCATTATCTTCTGGAAGTTGGGTTTGATGTGCTTACTGCAGGTTCATCGGTGTCCCAACTGCCATCAGAGTACAGGGTTAGATGGAGAGCAGCAATGTCATGGCTCCACTCAGCATACTCATCAGGTCTCGGTTCTCTGGGTGAGAGTCTCCCAGAGGGAACATGGACTGGGGCACTTTCCCCTTTGATTAGTACCAGGTGGGTGTCTCCTGGCCCATCAGCAATGATTTCCCCCTCCAACTGTTTGGGTTTAGTCAGATCATGCACTCTGTATAGCCAACACTGCCTGGATGCTGAGTGGGCTGCAAGGAATCTCCTGCCTGGGCAGTGGGGACCCCTGTCTGCTCAGATATCAGTTGGGCTATTGGGTCTCCCTGTGTACATCACAGGATTTGGGATCTGGTGTAGTAGATCACAGCTCTCACCTCCTCAGGACAGTTCAAGTCAATGACCCCTGCCATGATGTCCACCTCCACCCTGGAGAGCTAAACTATTGCAGGGCACCAAGCGACCATAATGCTCCTGAGGTACGGTGACCGCCCACCCCATACTCAAGAGATGACGGCTCTCTAGTTCCAGCGTTATTTCTTTGTGTGGCAATCGCAGGTCCAACCCTGCACTCCTGGGCTCGGCTCGCATGGGGAGGCAGGCTTGGGGGTGCAGCCATTGCACTCTAAGCACACGCGGCTGCTCCATGGATTCCCCTTAGAAAGGAGCATACGGGGTAGAGCCACGCGGTGGGTGGTCACTGAGGCAGGTAGTTGCTTGACAGAAGTTTTTACTCCAACTCATGAAGGTACCAGCAGGGGACAGTGTGTGCAGCTGCTCTTTGAGCAGCCCCTTCATTCTATCAATCCTGCCCTTTGCAGATGGCAGGGTATGTGATATGTCCAGGCTATTCCCCGCTCTCCAGCCCAATTCTGAACATCACTGCCTGTAAAATGAGTGCCCTGATCACTTTGGATTTCCACTGGGGAACTGCATAACCCAATCAAGTCGTCTAATGCCTTAATGGTGTGAGCCTGGGTGGCTGCAGCGCAGGAGTGGACGTATATAAACCAGAGCAGGTATCTACAGCAGTCAGGACATATCTGTGCTGCTGGCTCTCCTGTAAGGGTCCGATATGATCAGTTTACCACAGACTTTTGTCCTCTGTGAATATACTCCTTTTTGGTAGGCAACGGCAGTGGAGCTAAGTGGGTGCAACAGGGGCAACACTGCCTGGCCCCTGTTTGTGCCACTGGCAGCTCCCCCTCCATGCACGCTGCTGGTGGGGCAGTGGGTGTCGTGGATCCCCCTTGTTCTCTCCTGGGATCCTGGGGCAGAGCTCCATCCTACCGAGCTCCTCTCTAGCAAATTAAACTGCCTCTGCCCCATCGTCCCACAGCCTGAACAGCCACTCTAACAACCCTTCACGGGGCTGCTGCCTGCAACACCCCTGCACATGCTGCAGCTCTGATGCTTTAAATCACCAGTAGTTGTGGTCCCTTGCAGATTGGCTGCATTTGGTCCAGTGAGCAGCTGCTCTGCCACCGGCCGGGCAGCTGCCTCTTCCTCCTGCTCTGTGTCTGACTCCAAGCTGGGTGACTTATCAGGGTCCCAGACATTGCCATCCCAAGTTTCTGGATCCCAATCCACTTTTCGCACCAGTGCTCGCACTGCCAGGGGACAGACATCTCACCGAGCACCCTGTCACCACAAGCAATTTGCAATGCAGGCAGCCAAAACAGCACACTGGTGCTAAAACTTCTCGACTCAATCCATGGTTGCAGTTGCAACCTCCTGGGTCAGCTGGTGAGCCTCCTTAGCAGCTTTGAGATCGCTTTCCAACTGCCCATTTCCCTGGTGCTGCATCAGTAACGCCTTGTCCAGGGTGCAGAGAGCAGTCAGGAGGATCCACCCCAGATCCCCCACTGCCTTTCACATCGCCAGCCCTGCTTTTTCCAGCCACAGCTTGGAAACCAGCTGGGATGCTCCCAGCTCACTCTCTAGCTCTGGCCATGTGGTGGGACGACTCACCCCACCAGCTTGTGAGCCATGGGTGCCCACCAACCCATAGCAGCCACCCAGGAATGTGGCTCCCTGCCTCCCCCTTGTCCTTTTGCCCCCAAAGAGGCATCTCCACACCAGTGTCCTGCCAACTACGCCAAATGTCACTGCAAGGTGGGCAAAAGAAGGCTGGATAGTGGCAGACAGAGATGCTCAGATGTTCATAAGGGGTTAAACAGGATAGATTTAGTAAAACATTTACACTCCAAGCTGCATGTGGAGACCTGGGAACAGTACGGAGAGGTTGCTGGCAGGAGGCTGCTGGAAGCATGGGTCAGACGCCCAGGCGGTGCTCCATTCATATCCTAAGGTCCTCTTAAATCTACTAGAACTATTTCCTTATCTCAGCTGTGCTAATCTAGAGAAGCTACTGTCTGGGAAGCAGCTAGACATTGTGGACAAAAGGGAATATGCATGCCTGGCCCTGATGGGAATTTGGTCAGTGTGTAGTTTCACATGCTGGGCCTGCTGCCACGTACTCTGCCAGTGCCTGACTCCTCGCCAGGTCTTCCACAGGTGTTCTCACTACAGCAGGGAATGGCCAGTGCTGGAAATGGCTGGTATGAGGGGCTGAGTGTGTGAGGAGTTTCCTGGGACAGCTTCTCCTCTCTGTTCATGCAACAACAAGTGGGCTGGATCTTTGGTCTGAGGCACGCTGTTTGAGGCTCCCCACAAGATAAGGATGGTCTACAGGCCTAGTAGATGGCCTCAGGATCTCCTCTGCATGTTCCCTGACAGCCCTGCAGAGGACCCAGGAGAGGGCTCATCCTCCCAGGCTCATGGCAGGATGTCCAATCCTCCAGCTAGGCATAGAGCCTTGTCTGGGTGTGACTTTTGCGGTAAGAACCAGTGCACAGGGTGGGTGAGATTGTCACAAGAATATGTGGGGACAGCAGCAAACTGATGTAGCTCCCGGCTCCTGCTTCTTTCAACGCAAGCTCTGACAAAGGGTGCCAGCCTTCTTTTGGAGCCACCTGTCAGGAGGGATGATGGCACAATAAGCTGGGAGGGTGGGGAGCATTAATCCTTCTTCAGCCACTTCCCAGGCCAGGTGGAGGTCAGGACAGCAAGGGCTTCTGGCTCTGCACTGAGCGCTCATTGTAGTGTACCCACACTCTGAACATCGTCTTGGATTAAATGTCACCATTTTTTTCTCCAAGACACTTTCAAGCCCAGTTCCACTTTCTTCTCATCTCTCCCAATCCCTCCTCTGATCTCACTGGCCGTTCCCACACCCCCCTCCCCTGTTCTCCTTCCAAGGCCCTGAGCTAACTGTGCTGCTCTGCAGAGTGAGGAGGCTGTGGGGCCCCGGGGGGACTCTGCACTGGCCATGCTGGTCAGGGTGGGAATCAGACCCAACCAGAGGGGGATCACGGCCTCTAATCCCTCCAGGGGACTGCAGATGTGGCAGGTGCTTGGAAGGACTATGGGGCATTTCCAAAGTCATGTCCTGGTCTGCCTCTAGATTCAGCATGTGGTATTTCATTGACGATGACATGAATCACTCTCCAGTCTCCCTTCTCCACGCCAGCTGGGTCCCCACTGCCTCTCCAGGGATTGCAGAGGCCTCCTTTGCCCACAGATACTTGGGTTTAGTGCTTTACCTTTAGATGGCTCCACCTTGGAGGATCTTTCCTTCTGTGAGGCTCCACTCACTGCCCACACCAGGCACACACTGTCCCAGGAATCCGCTGTGCTCTCCGGGCACCTCCAGCTTCCCCTCCAGAAGGACAGGCATCTGACACTGGGCCTTAACATGTGGCACAGCTCTAGGTATGTAAATCTGTGACCATTCATCCCCTCCACTGTCACTGGACACTGATGGGGGAGTCCTAAATCCAGCCCTTGGTCTCTAAGAGATCATTACACAATTATGAGCGTTTTGCTCCTGAACCGATGGAGAACCCCATTAGCAGCAGCTCTTTTGGTCATGACTTCCTTGGGCCTATTCTTGACACCAGCTTTGGAAGAAGAGCCAGCCTTCAAGTACTGCACCAGGAAGAACCCACTTTATTTCAGAGATACTGTGAGGGAGTCAGCTCTGACCCAGTGTTGGACACAATTTTACATGGACACCAGGTGAGACAGAGCAGGCTCATTAAAGGTGAAATGCACCCAAGCATTTGTGCAGCAACATGAGTACAAATATTACTAATAATAGTAACAATACAAACACTAAAAAGTGAACAAAAAATGCTCAGTCCTGAAATGGGATACCATGGGAGTCATTTGTGGAGAGAAATGGTAATGCTACCACTGCTGAAAAATGTCCATGAAATCACTTTCCTCAGGGCATCCTTGAGCTCCTTGTTCCTCATGCTGTAGATGAGGGGGTTCACTGCTGGAGGCACCACCGAGTACAGAACAGCCACCACCAGATCCAGAGCTGGAGAGGAGAGGGAGGGGGGCTTCAGGTAGGCAAACATTGCAGTGCTGACAAACAGAGAGACCACGGCCAGGTGCGGGAGGCACATGGAAAAGGCTTTGTGCCGGCCCTGCTCAGAGGGGATCCTCAGGACAGCAGTGAAGATCTGCACGTAGGACACCACAATGAAAGTGAAACACCCAAAGACTAAACAAAGACTAACCACAAGAACCCCAAGTTCCCTGAGGTAGGAGTCTGAGCAGGAGAGCTTGAGGATCTGGGGAATTTCACAGAAGAACTGGTCCACGGTGTTGCCTTGGCAGAGTGGTATGGAAAATGTGTTAGCAGTGTGCAGGAGAGCATGGAGAAAACCACTGGCCCAGGCAGCTGCTGCCATTTTGACACAGGCTCTGCTGCCCATGAGTGTGCTGTAGTGCAGGGGTCTGCAGATGGCAACGTAGCGGTCGTAGGCCATGACTGTGAGGAGAGAATACTCTGCTGAAAACAAGAACGCAACCAGGAAGAGCTGGGCAGCACATCCTGAGTAGGAAATGGCCCTGGTGTTCCACAGGGAATTGGCCATGGATTTGGGGACAGTGGTGGAGATGGAGCCAAGGTCGAGGAGGGAGAGGTTGAGGAGGAAGAAGTACATGGGGGTGTGGAGGCGGTGGTCACAGGCGACAGCTGTGATGATGAGGCCGTTGCCCAGGAGGGCAGCCAGGTAGATGCCCAGGAAGAGCGAGAAGTGCAAGAGCTGCAGCTCCCATGTGTCTGAAAAAGCCAGGAGGAGGAACTCGTTGAGGGAGCTGCCATTGGACATATGGTCGCTTGGGGCACAGGAGGCCTGTCCAAAGAAGAAAAGACATTGACAAGTTAGATCAGGCTTTTGTGAGCCAAACCCATTCTGTTTCTCATAGAAACCCCCACATTTCTTTTGTCCTTTACCTTTTCAGCTCCCTTTCTGGGGCTCTGGTTTGCACTGGCTGAGTGTGTCATGTGCAGCAGGGGCCTCTGCCCGTAGCTCCAGAGGAGTCGGTTCTGCTTGCCATAGCTGTAAATGGACATGTCAAACAGCCCCAGGTATTAGGGGGGATACCCAGGAATGGGCACCGTGAGCTGGGTGGAGGGGGCTTGGTCCTGGGACTCAGGGGGAATATTCTCTATTTACCACAACGAGAGCTGACTGCAGCACTCATGGCAGCTGTGTCTGAAAGAGAAGACCCTTGTGAGGGATTCATCCCCCCAAGTCTTGCCCTCTTGAACAGAGGTGTCTGTATCTGGATCAGTGACACCAGCTCCCACCCTAGCAAGGGAGAGGAACAGCCAAGGGAAGGCAGGGGCTGACCTGACTTCTTCTAGATGTCCCCCTTCCAGTGAGATAAACCATCTCCTCATGCCAATTTACCATCTGTGCTCTTTCTCCAGGCACTGTAGTGGGAATGGCAAGGGGCTGGCTCTGATGCACTCAGCCTGCAGCCAATTATGTCCATCCCTTATATGGAAGGGCTGTTCAATGTTTTGACACCTATTACCTCCAGAAAATAACCTGCAGCAGAGGAGTCTGATTATATATTCATTTAGATTTTAGATGCCTCCATTACACTGTGGGAGCATTCTTGGATGGGCTGGAAATCTCAGGCATTGCAGTTGCTCTCAGCATGAGCACTTGTGCACCCGAGGAGAAAAAAAGGGCTCACTGTGACTTTGTACAGTCCTGGGATCTGGTCTGTCAGTGAGTCTTGCCCCTCGCTGCCCTGCACTTGCACCTCACTCAGATAAAGGACAAGCACACTCACACGTTCCTCTAAGAAAGAAACTGGACTGAGCTGGGAGCAGAGGACTTCAGTTAGAAAGGGAAGATTTCCAAATTCTCTCTCAGCCCAGAGATGGAGGGAGTGATGAGGGTGACAAGGTGTCTGACTCACAGGAGCAGACCAAGGACTCTCAGATACCACAGAAATGCTCCAGGGAAGCTGTGCTCTTCTGCAGGGCAGCTTGACAGGACACCCCAGAGAAACAGGCAAGGGTCCTAAAGATGGGCTCTCCTTAAGAGGGAGACAGCTCAGTAAGAGTCATTTCTCTCTCTCTTAAGAGAGAGACAGAGCAAAAAGTCTGTGAGAAACCTCAGCAAGTCCCTTCATCCCCACCTCAGCCTGCAGACAGCACCAGCATCACCTCCATGGCCTCATCAGGGTTTCTCTGACCTGCTCCTCAGGACCTGCAAGCACAGAGATGGCCCTGGCCAGGGCCCTGACCCAGGAGGGTTCTGTACATCACAGAACACAGAGGTGGGGGGGTCTGTGAACACCGACTGGGAAAAAACTTTGGGACAGAGAAAAAGCTTTTGGCAGAAGCAGCTCCAGGCAGCAGGGATGGGCAGGGAATGGTAGAGAATTGCTAACAGAAACATCATGTGAGGAGAGAGATGAGCAAGTCATGGTCAGTCATGCAATGCCAAAGCCTCCCCCAGGGTTCTCTGGTGTGTCCTGCAGAAACCTCCCAGCAGCAGGGCACTGTCCAGGGGCATCCCTCTATGTGCAGGTGAGTTAATGAGTCTCAGCCGCATGTCCAAACCTGACAGCTCCATTTCCATTTTCCCCTTGCCAGGTGGAAGGAAACTCAAAGCACCATCTCAGGGAATTGCCTTTTCTTTCAGTAAACACCTGCCTTCACCTTCCTTTTGCAAAGTCCCCTCAGAAATGTCCTGTGCATGAGCTGGAGCTGTGAGCAGCCCTGACCTATGCAGCACCCTCTCAACGGGAGAATGAACCTGCCCTTCGATCCTCCCACCCAGAGCTTCTCCCTGCAGTGTCTTGAGGAGCTCCCCAGGCAGGCTGAGTGCTGACCCTCGCAGGCGGCAGAGTCACTGCTCCAGGCACGCAGCACCCTGGGGTGCAGGGACACTGCTCTGAATTACAGCCCTGGGCAGACCTAGGTGTACACCCCAGCTTCACACCCATGCACCATCCCCTCAAGAAGGTAGCCATGATGCACTGTCAATCTGACAGCTGGGAATCTCTGCTCTAAAGCACCACCTGCTTCAAACAGGAGAAGCTGGCAGAGCCGCCCTGACAGTCCCTATCAGCTGTGGAAGGTGCCAGCTGCAGAAGAAACTGCCAGGAACCACAGCAGCATTGCCTGCAGCCGGAGACTTACTGTGTCAAGGGTGGTGAAGATTTCTGCTCATAGTGAGCTCTCAGCCATCCTCCTGTTCCTGACTGTCTTTATCATCTGGGCAGCTCATCTCACCCTGGCACCTGCAGGCAGTGCCCTGAGTCTTGCTGCTCCTTTAAGAGCAGCTGCTCCTGGACAGAGCTGTCTCTCTGCAGCGCCTGCCAGGTTGCCATGGGCTCCTGCAGTCCCAGGAGCCAGGCCCAGCTCAGGAGCAGAAGCTCAGCTGAAGATGTGACTTTCTCTGTCCCCTGCACACCCTCGAGATGTTCCCAGGGCTCCAGGGCTGATATCGCCAGAAAGGCAGCAGAGTCACCCTTGGAAAATGTCCACTGAAGTGGACTAAAATAATCACTGATGGTCCCTCTCTAAACAGTGGAGAGAGACCGAGTCCAGCATTGCAGTTGGTCTCATCAGAAGACGGTTATCTGAGAGGTGGTAATGTCCCACTCGGGAAGGGCCTGCTCCCATCAGGACACATAGACAGGGATGAGAGTCAGTTCATTGACTTGTGCTTCAGGGGCTGATTTAGAGGAGTTAATCAATGCATCTAATGCCCACTGAGAAGCCCTTGAGATGAACTGGGATTCAGTTCCCTCCCATGCACTCCACAAACTCATAGGAGGTGCGATTCTCCTTGTCCAAGTTTTGGTGTGTACAAAACGGGTATCTGCAGGCAATCTCCTTGTCTAAGCTCCCACTGTGATCAATGGAGATGGAGAGCGGGAGTCAGTTGTTCACACACAAACATCTTCTGACATTTGTGGTGCCAGAGGCGGTCCAAGAAATGTGTAAGTGTCTGCTTGCTCTGACGCAGCAACTATGAGACCCACATCCTTCTAGAGCATCAGCTGGGGGCCAGGTGGAGATAATGTAATTCAACTACTGTAGTTCAGTGCAGACACTTGATCTAATGCAATGACAGTAGGCTTGCAGAGCCACATCAGATGCATGGGGTGTCTGGCACAACCACCATGTTTCTAGCTGATACAGCACAGGACCAACAGGAAAATCATGCCTGTTTGGAGTGATTGCTGGACAAACACCCCAAAGCATCTCAGGTTTCTTACCTGTTCCCAAACAATGGATCCCCACCACTGCCTTTAGGCAAAGTCCATGCCATCTACATCCGAGCATGCTGTAAAGATGGAAGGCACATCGCATCAAGGTATTCACACATATGCCTACACTCTCAAACCCTGCTAGTTCTCCTCTTCCTAAACCTTTTCTGATTTCCAGTGATATGAACAGTCACCGTGCTAATGATGCAGCTGCAGCATGGCTAGATCGCAGGCTGTTCAGGCCCAGGGACCTTCTCAGGGGCACCTTGCCCTTCCTGGACATCTGGTCACCTCTGTCACAGGCCTCAAGATGCTGTAGAGTCAGCTCAGGAACCAAACACTTCCCCTGTCATGGCTGCATAGCCCAGCTCTGTTTCTCTCTGGCCTTGGCTACTGCAGGGTTTGCTCTCTTAGTGGGTGCCTCACATCATCATTACCTCACCGTCTGCTATTTACACCAGCAGGTCTCTGGGCTGAAGTTGGGCCCTTGCATACATGGTGTCCTTGGTGCTGGGGAACAGGTTTCACTGTGGCAAGTCTGCACTCAGCCCTGGTGCCACAGCTGAGGTTCTGTAGCACAAATATACACAAATGCACATAGACTGGTCCACAAAAAAGAGGAAGTGGAAATGCACAGGCTGTCACAGAACTGCAAATCTTTAAGCAGCCTGAGGAATTCTGTGGATCACAGAACCTGCTTCTTTTAGGGGGACTTTAATCTCTCTGACATTCATTGGGAGGGCAATGCAGCAGGGTGCAAAGAGTCCAGGAGGATTCTGGAGGGTGTGAAGGACAACTTCTGAGCACAGCTAAGCCAGTCAGGTCAACAAGGGTGACACTTTCTTGGACCTGGAACCTGCAAACAAAGAACTATTGACCAAGGATGTGATGATAATCAGTGTCAGCCTTGCCTGCAGTGGCCATGAGGTAGTGGAGCTCCTGCTGCTGAGAAAAGTGAGGAAGAAGAGCAGCAGAGTCCAGACTCTGGATGTCAGAGGAGCAGACTTGGGCCTACTGGGGGGAGGAATGGTAGAGGAATACCATTGGAATCAGCTTCAAAGCGCAAAGGAGCTCAGGAAAAGCTGGCAGGTCTTTAAGGCAGCATCCTCCAAACTCAAGAATGGCACGTACTGATACCCAGGAGAACAGGCAGGCATCTCAGGAAACAGGGTGGCTAAACACGGATCTCTCGACTGAGCTCTAGTACAAAAAGGCAGCACACAGGAATGGGCAGCAGGGAGACCCTGCAAAGGGGGAATTCAGAAATATTGTCCAGGGAAGTAGGGAAGCCTCCACCAACAAGGTCTCCCAGGCCATTTTGCTTAGAGTTCAGGATTTCCAAGGAGAAAAAGAACCAGCAGTGCCTGAGAGTTGAGTCAGCAGTTATTTGCAAGAACACAGGTCTATGGGATTGGATGGGCTGGAGCTAAGGGTACTGAGAGAGCTGACCTATCTAGCAAGGCCTCTCTTTATCATCTTGGAAAGCTGTGGAGACTCGTGGAGGACCCAATGACTGGAGAAAGGCAAATGTTGCATCCATCTTCAAAAAAGGCCGCAAGGACAACCTGGGGAACTACAGGCCATTCAGCCTCACTTTGGTCAGGAGAGTGTCATGGACCGAGTCTTCTCTGACCCCATTTCTAGGTAAACAAAGGAGAAGAAGGTGACTGGGAACAGCCAGCATAGACTTACTCATAGGAAATGATGCCTCACCAACCTCACGGCCTTCTGTGCTAAAAGAACTGTGTTTGTGGAGGAACAGACAACAGTGAACATCAGTTACCTTGACTTTAAGAAGGCTTTTGACACTTTCTCCCTCAGTATACTTGCATAGCAGTTAGTATGCAAGTTAGTCAGACAGCAGTGTGCCCAGGCAGCAAGGAAGGCCAACTGCCTGAAACAGGCTGAAAGCCTCCGACAGACCTGATGTCTTTGTCCCCTATGGTTGTTGTCTCTGCCACCGAGGCCTGTGAGTAGACACCAGGGCCTCACTGTCCCCTTCTCCCCTGGGGAGCCCAGCAGGTCTCATGTCACTGTCCTGCATTCAGCATTGCACACCCTGACCTGCACACTGCCCCCAGGAAAATTTGTGGAAAACAGGTGGGGGAAAGGATCTCCCTTTCCAGGCTCTCAGTGTCCATGCTTGGACATTTTGCTTGAAAAACACATCAAGGGTTAACATGATGTCAGCGCCACCTGCACATTGCCTTTGCCTACCTGTAATCAGTGATTACAATTTTCTGCTCTAATCAGCCCCCAGTGAGTCTTTGCTGCTAATGGCCCTCAGTGGGATCTGTTAACACTCTGTAACAGTTTGGGATTTGTTTCTGACTTTGACCTGAACACTTTGCTCAATCTCCTAGCCATAGCTGAGGTTCATGGACTCAGCACCAAATACACCATGGGGCTCATTACAATGCAAAAAGCCCTGATGAACCACGTCTCTCCCTATAATTTTCTTCAAGTAATGTACGGCTAATTGGTTTCAGCAGTGTAGCTGAAAGGTAGTGACTTCAGTTAGAACATAGTGTAAAGGTATTTCTGCTCTTTAAGGTTTTTATGATTAGTATTCTTATTCAGCTTTCACAATAAGTGACAGCAACATTCTCCAAATGACATAGATCCAGAGTGTCTCCTAATGAAGTGCGTACATGCAGGAAAAGCAGTGTCCCAGAGGTCACACACTGTATGGACACTCTTCCTCCCCATCTCCCCAACCCTGCCATTTCCCTCATCAGCCACCTGGGACTTGCATCACTCCTGTTAAAGTCACACCTTTTTCCGCTGAATTCTGTAACTGAATGTTGAAGCTCATATGCCCCAGTTCCCACCTGCTTGCCTTAGACAACTACCTGCAAATAGACACAGAAGAATTTTTCTTCATTGCAAGCAAAAAAAAAAAAAAAAAAAAAAAAGCATGATACAGTTTCCTACAAATAATTACACTTCTCAACTGCATGCTAAGTCCAACCCACCTCCAATGAAGTCCCCTTTCCACAAGGGATAACCTGAGTAGAAATCTTTTGAATAGATAGGAATTGCTAGATAGAAACAGAATGAAGGACTTGCCCAGAGGAACAAACTACTGAAAGAGGGAGCAAGCTTTAAACTCCCCAACACACTAATCAGCAGTGTGGTATGGGAATGAACAAAGAGCAATGGAAGGAGTTGCAATGTTACAATGTCCAGAGAGTGTGCTGTAAAGGGGATGTTAGAAATTGTTAATGTGATCAGGACATGTGGAAAAAGAGGAGAGAGCCATACAGCTGCTGGGGGTCCTGCACCATGCTGGGGGCTGTGCTGCTCTTGGGCATCTTGGGCCAGGTTGTGTTTCTGTACAAAAGTCTGGAAAACACTCTATGCAAGTCCCTGGAGAAGAGGGATTTTCCTGGACACTCAGAGCAACCCAGGCAGGACTCAGGCATGTCAAGGGAAACCCAGCCCACCCACACCAAACCCACTGCTCTCAATCCTGGGACCTTCCCGGGCCCTTGGACCAGGAGCAGGAGGGGGTGTGGCGGCATGGCCACATCCCAGACAAGCCTCCGTGAGGTCTTCAGCTCCACAACATGTCATAGCTTCAAGGGAGCTCTCTACAGCAACACTTCCCATGGCTATGGTACATTGGCAAGACTTTGGGGAGACACCCAGGAGACAGGGCAGAGAAAGGGCAGAGACCTCAGGGTGCACAGCTGGGCTCACGGCGTCACAGAGTGGGTGTCACAGGCTGGATAAGCAACCCAAAGAAGTAAAGGAGTCCTTCCTTTTGCAGTGACTTGGAAAGCCCCATCTCTGAGAGTATTCAAGGGGGATGGAGTCTCCCTTCTGCAAGAGTCACCCCAGGACTGTGCCAAGACGAGGAAGTGGAGGAAGACTGGTTGTAGGGACGTTCTCAAGCTTCAGCAGCTGCAGAGGTGGGAGCTGGTCACCTCACAAACTTCTGAATGAGCCCAATTGCAGGTCCTGAGGCATTGCACTGCCTTCCAGGCTCTGCACCGGAGCCTGGACAGCAGCACTGTGGTGCGTGGGCATGTCCTGAGATAACCAGGGTCAAAAACGTGGGAGATCCAGGGATCCAGGTGCTTGGGTGGCAGCTGGGTATGTCCAGGTTGCCAGTGGCTTTAGCGACTCCCAGGCAAGAAGCACCGCTTTGAGGGGACACTGAAAAGCCCAAGGCCCAAAAGAGGCCCAGGCAGGAGAAATGGCTTTCCCTAGGCTCAGGTTAGGTTCAGCGAGAAGAACAGCTGGGCAAAATGCATGGGAAATGGGAAAGCTTCTCCAGATCAGGTCACTCCTCTCCGGGTCAAGTCCCAGCCTAATCTGATGCACAGGCTGTTCTGCCCCCTCTGATACAGCACCTGCCACTTCTCCTTGCACAATGCCATGAAGTTTCTGTCAGCCAAATCCCCAACTCTTTCAAGACTCCTTGGCTTTGCACCACTGTTCTCCACCCTTTGAGCCAGGTGGCCTCCAGCTCATTTCCCACACCCTCCATTGCTTACTCCTCCATCCCACAGCTCCCCAGTTTGGCTACAAAGAAGTTATGGAAGACCATGTCAAAGGCCTGCCTGCATTCAAGGAGTGCAGGCACTGCACTCCCCTTGTCCACACAGCCAGTCATCCCATCACAGAAGGCAGTCAGATTGGTCAGGCACAGTTTGCCCTTGATGACTTCATGCTGGCTGTTCCCGACCCCTTCATGTGGCTGGAACCAGCTCCAGGAAGATTTGCTTCCCAGGGACTGAGGCAACGCTGACCAGCCCATCACTGCCCAGACCCTCTTCCCTGTCCTTCTTGAAGATGGATGTAATGTTTGGCAGGCAGGAGGGGAGGGCCAGGGGCTGGGCAGCGGCTGTGGGGCTGTGCCAGCTCCTGCTGCATCACTGGTCCCTGCAGTGTGGAGAAGAGGGACAGAGGACGAGGCAGCACCAGGGTGGCGGCAGGTTGGCAGGGGCAGGTCGGCAGGGGCCAGTGGGGGCTGCAGGGAGGGGTTGTGCCCGTGCCACCCTCCCAGCAGGACAGGGACACACAAGGAGCGTGCTCTGCCTGTTGTGGTGCTCAGGGCAGCTCCCCAAGGAGCACAGCTTTGCCTGAGGGACCTCTTGGTCCTTGGCCTTGGCTCCAGCACAGCTGGAGCAAGAACAAGAGCTGGTGGGCCAGGCCAACATCCCCCTGGCACAGTCCTGGCGACAGCCTTCGGTGCCCCGTCCCCCACAGCCCTCCTGCTTTGGCAGCCTCCACAGTTTCTGCACCTTGCCCAGCCCTGGCCATGTCCCACGCAGGGGTTAGCACACAGCCGTCCCCAGGGCCTGCTGGGGTCTGGGCCAGCAGAGAGGCTGCCTAGGCCTGGCTCTTCCCCTCCATACAGGCACTGAGCCCAGCAGGAACAAGCTGGCTGCACAGCAAGACTTGCCCCTAAACCTGGGGTGTGCAGCCAGGGCTGCAAATGGCCTCCACTCTCCTGCGCCCGGCATGTCTTGCTTCCCCTCCACGAGACCTGGCTCTGCCCCACAAACCCACCGCTGTGTGTCCTCACCCCAGGGAGGGCATCAGTGCTGGCCTGCCTGGCCACTCCTGGAGCCTCCCCTGTGCTCCCCGCAGGGCCCCGAGCTGGCGGTGCTGCTCTGCAGAGCGAGCGGGCTGTGGTGCCCCAGGGCCATGGGGTGACTCTGCACTGGCCGTGGTGGTTGGGGTGAGAAGCAGACCCAGCTGGACGGGCATCATTGCACCTGACCACCCCCTACCAAGGGGTCTGTGGTGTGGATGATGCTCTGAGCAATCACAGGGCATTTCAAATGTCCCGAGATGCAGCCCAGGGTTTTCCATTGAAGGTGACATGAACCACTCTCCAGGCTGCCTTCCCTCTGCCTGCAGGGTCCCCACTGTGGGCATCTGTCACCAGCCCTGTCATAGCGAGACAGTCTCAGGCAAATATTGCTTGACCATTCATCACCTCCAGGAGCACTGGGCACCCACAAGTGAGAGCTGAATGCAGCCCTCATTCCCTAACACAGCACCCCAGGAGTTCATCACCTTGAGCCCATAAAGAACCTTAGAAAAGCAACAGCGCCTTCCAGGTTAAAAGTCCTTGAGTGAATTCTTGGCCCCAATTTTGGAAGAAGAAATCAACTTTCAAGCACAGCACTGAGGAAATCCCCTTTTATTAGAGAGAAGCCGACTCTGACACAGTGACAGACACATTTACAGAAGGTCTCTGGGTCAGACAAGACAGGGTTTGCGCCTCTGGAGAAGTGGGAGGAATGGAGGAATTCAAACACTTCTGTACAAGCATGATTATCACAGGGAGAATGCCCAAAGCACAAGAATTGTCTGATAAAAATTCAGGTCACTTACAAAGGCTGAGATAGTACCCACTGGATGAGTTTCTTCAGTGCATCCTTGAGCTCCTTGTTCCTCATGCTGTAGATGAGGGGGTTCAGTGTTGGAGGCACCATCGAGTACAGAACAGCCACCACCAGATCCAGAGATGGGCAGGAGAGGGAGGGGGGCTTCAGGTAGGCAAACATGCCAGTGCTGATGAACAGGGAGACCACGGCCAGGTGTGGGAGGCACATGGAAAAGGCTTTGTGCCGGCCCTGCTCAGAGGGGATCCTCAGCACAGCAGTGAAGATCTGCACGTAGGACACCACAATGAAAATGAAACACCCAAAGACTGAAAAGGCACTAAACACAACAAGGCCAGCTTCCCTGAGGTAGGCATCTGAGCAGGAGAGCTTGAGGATCTGGGGGATTTCACAGAAGAACTGGTCCACTGTGTTGCCTTGGCAGAGTGGTATGGAAAATGTATTAGCAGTGTGCAGGAGAGCATTGAGAAAACCACTGAGATTCCTCTTCCCAAGTTGAAGTGTGCACAACAGAGGGGTCTGCACGTGAGCTCCTTGTCTCCACTCCCATTGCAATCACTGGAGGGGGAGGGTGGGAGTCAGTTAGCTGGTGACACCTGGTGACATTTGAAAAGACAGAGGTGGTCCAAGGCATGTGCAGTGTCTGCTTGCTTTGATAGAGCAACTGGGAGACCCGTATCCTTCTGGAGCATGAGGTGGGGGCCAGGTGGGGAATTTCCTTGGCCATCTCAAATGACCCCAGATGCCTCCTATAACTAGAGCCCCACTCACTAGGAAGCTGAGACACAAGCAGATTCCAATGTTACAAGCAGGTAACGTAATTCAGTGCAGACATTTAATTTAATGACATAGAAAGAGGCCTGCAGGGCCATGTCGGATGCCTGAGGAGTCCAGCACAACCACATGTCTCTAGCACATACAGCATGGCACATTCAGGAAAACCATGTGCCTTTGGAGTCGCTGCTGGGCAAGTGCCCCAGGGCATCTTGGGCTTCCTTACCTGTGCCTGAAAAAATGAATCCTACCTCTGCCTTTGGGCAGTCTCTACTGTCTGCATCCAGGCGTGCTTCATATATGGGAGAGGCACATCACACCAAGATCTCCGCTCTCGTCTCTGCACTCTCAAACCCTTCTAGCTGTCCTCCCCTGAACCCCTTCTCACCCGCTCAATATGATATGAGCAGGGACTGGGCTAATGATGACCTCAGGGTCACTGGATCATAGGCTATCCAGGCCAAGGAATTCTTTAGTGGCATCTTACCCTTCCTGGAGATTAGTTCAAGAAGTCTGTCACAGGTCCAACGGTGCTGCAGAGTCAGCTCAGGCAGCAACCCCCTCTCCTGGCATTCCTGCACAGACCAGCTCTGTTTATCCCCCTGGCCTTGGGCCCTGCAGGGTTTGCTCTCTTAGTGGGAACCTCCTTTCACCATCACATTGCCACCTGCTATCCATGCCAGCATGGCACCACTTCCAATCAAAGCCTTTGCATACGTGAGGTCCTTGGTAACCTGTTTACCTGTAACAAATCTTCGGTCGGTGCCACAGCTGAGGTGTTGAAGCCAACGTATATGCAAACACATACAGCCTGGGGTGCATGCAGGAGCAAATGGAGATGGACAAGCTGTCCCAGGAGTGCCACATGGTTGCAGAAACTGAGATGTAGTGGGATCACTCGCATGACTGGAGTCCTTCAATGGCAGGGTGCAAGTTCTTCAGGAGAGCACCAGGGATCATCAGGAGGGGGATGTCCTATGTGCAAAGGGGCAGCTTGGATGTATGGATGTCTTCTAACTTGGGGAACACCGAAAGACCAGGAATTTCCCTGGGTATCTCGCCACTGTTTCCCCTTCAGGACATCTATCCCTAAAAGGTTCATTTGAAAAGGCCCCACAGCCACCATGGTGTCCACAGGACTCTCTTCCCCTGGTAACCACAATGTTACCGGGGTCATGGGCACAGTCTGGGTCTTCCCCAGAGCATTTAAAACTATTAGGTGTTTGGAGGGGGCCGAGATGCCACACCGTTCTGCCTCACTCCGTTTTAGTGCTGTAATTTGGGCCCCTGTGTCAATTAAAGAAGTTACAGGCCTTCTCTTCGGCCCCACCGCTACAGTGATTAACAAATCCCCTTTGTTATTGCAGGTGAGCTGTCTTATAAACATCCACCCTCCGCCTCCCCCCTCACCCTGAGGGGACGGAGGAGCTAGTTTTCCGCCTCCCTTTCATCCCCCTCAAACCCCTCTCCCACGTTTAACACCGGTGCGGAAGGTAGTTTCGGTCTGGGCGGGAGTCCCTGTCCGGACCACCTTCGCACCAGAAGCTCTAGTTTTTTGGTTGAGAGCCCATCCATCAAGTCTCGGGGCACACCCTTTTGCAGCCCCAGTTGCCATAGTCCCTGCCGGGTCAGGGATCTTTCTCTTCTGGCCAAGTCTGGGCTCCTCCCAGAGAATGCCAGCGGCTTGTTTGCTGGCTCTGCCGCCCACACGGCCCTAGTTTCTGCTTTTTGGTAAGTCCGGCCGACTGGCCCATATTTCCTCCCATAATTGATCAGTTCCTGGGCTACCTCCCCCCAGGTCCACACCTTTTTTCCCAGCCGCTGATGCTCGGGGGTTACCATCCCCTCCAGGGCAGCCGCGATTCTCTCCTCGCGGGGCACATTTTGGATTCTCCCCTGCAATTGAATCCCAATAGGTTTCAGGGAATCAGGAAGTCTCCGTATTAGGGGTGTCATCCTCTCGGGATCTACTGGCAATAACATCGGAGAGCTCAGGGTCGGCTAGAGTTCCCGATCGTACATCATTTGCAGACAAGCTGCCTTTTGTACGCTTTCCAGTAATTTATCGATGGAACCTGTTATAGCTAGGGGATCCCCCCTTTCCAAAGGGTTCAGCCCCCCCGCCCAATATGCAGCCCTCTGAGTCAGGGACCACGGGGCTCGGCGATCGCCGGTTGTCAGGAACACGCCCGGGCCCCAATATCCCTCTGCCTCCTTTTCCGATAGCAGGATCCCGTCCCCACCCCCGACAGGGATGCCCTCCACACATGTTCAGTTTCGGATTCCCTAGCCGTTCTGGCAAAATCTTTTCGCAGCTTGGCCAATTCGGTAGCTGTGAAAGGGATTTCTTTGGTAACAACCTCAGGGCGGTTGTCGCTATCATCCTCGTATATATATTCCGTTTTGACGACTGGGCACATATGGGGGGGGGTGTCTACGGCCTCCTTTAATCTTTTTAGGTCTCTTTGGGGGTAAATTTGGCATACCCCTTTCTCCTTGAGCAGCATCTCAGTTTTGGTGAGGGTGTCTGCCTCCCTCAGGAGCTGGTTTCTTAGCTCCTCTTTCAGCATCAGATTTTGGTGCTTCTCTTCCTCCAGTGCCCGCTTGATTTCCCGTAATTGTTCTTGCAGCGGCGTTAGCGCCGCTTGCAGCGCGGCAGCCACAGCCTCCGCCTGACAAGGTGCCTGCTTCCTGTCCTCCACCGCAGCTGCTAGGCACGCTCCTAGCACTGCACAAACAATAGCTTTCCCTTTTCCTCTCTTAACTTTAGCTTCTTTTTGCAAGACCACTATTCGGTCCACTACACTTTGCAATTGGAACCAATGGTCCCGTGCCCAGTCTCGTCCCGGGGGCGAGGGACGAGAATGGTGTACTTCCAAAAGGTCATATAATTTCTCGATTTCCTCACAAATATCGCCTGCCTTCTGGGCAGCCATATCCTACAAAGGGGATTTTGTCCCGGGAGGGCCAAACCTTAAAGGAGTCCAAGTTTCCCCTATACGCTCCCAGGAGGCCAAGCCGTAAACTACTACAAAAAGTGTCCTACAAAGGGGATTTCATCCTGAGGGGGTCACACCTTAAAATCCAAGTTTCCCCTATACACCCTCAGGAGGCCAAACCGTATACTAGTACAAAAACGTCCTACAAAGGGGATTTCAACCTGAGGGGGTCACACCTTAAAATCCAAGTTTCCCCTATACACCCTCAGGAGCCAAACCACAAACTAGTACAAAAATGTCCTACAAAGGGGATTTCATCCTGAGGGGGTCACACCTTAAAATCCAAGTTTCCCCTATCCACCCTCAGGAGCCAAACTAGTATACTAAAGATCTCAACATTCACTCCTTCCTTACGCTTCGTTCGTCTCCGGCCGCTTCCCTTGCGGGAGAGCGGAACCGCGGATCGGAACTCCACACTCGCTTCGTACTTGTTCGTACGTCTCGTTCACACACACTCGCTCAGCACACCATACGGTTGTACGACACTCTCGTCTCAAGGGATCCTGTCCGTGACGCCAATTAGATGTCCCGATCCAATATCGGGGGGGGTTTTGTTACGATCCCAAGGACGAGATTAAGACGCTAAAACCAGTCACATATCGTACAACCTTTTACCTTTATTTTCCATGGAGTGGGGAGAAAAGGTGGGGAAAGGCGAACGGGAGGAGAGAGAGAAAAAGAGAGAGAGAGAGAGAGAGAGAGAGAGAGGGAGGGAAAGGGATATCACCACCCGTGGATCCAGCGGCGTCCTGTTGGTCCTCTTCACCCTGGGTGTAAATTTTAGTGAAGCGCGTGCAGTAATTACTACTCGAGCAGGGTCCGACCCTGGGTTCCCGCTGAAAAGTTCGGAGCCAAATCAAGGCAAATTAAATAAATAAATTGTAATGACACACGTGCAGTAGTTACAGCTCGAGTTGGGTGCCTCCAAAGAGGGACCCTGAACAAAGAAATCCCTGGGCAATTATACTTTCCAATCTTAAGCTCTCCGCCCTTCACACAGTAGTTTGGACCAATAGTAATATTTAGGTCTGGGGTCTCCTGCTCCTTACTGGGTCCCTAGGTAGGTTGTTTACCGTTGTGGTTTCTGCTGACAGATGTGTTTTCATTCTTCGGGTCTTGCCCTTATCTCTCAAAGTCCTGACAATGTATTACTTCCCCAGCAGTGACGGTAGGTGTTATTTCCCAAGGTCCAGACAAAGGGAATATGATCTGGACCCCAAGATAGCCCAGACCCCCCAGTCAGCATTGTTTCCGCAGCAAGAGGAGGCCCTGCTCCCCAGGGTCCCGGTGCCCAAGCAGGCCTCACTTCAGTGCCTTGACATCCTTCCTCGGGGAGTGTGAAGCATGGGAATGCAAACTGCTGGTAACCCCCTTGTCTTTGCTGCCTGCAACAGCTCTGGGGCCCTTTCTCACTGAACTAGGGAGTGCGGCCTAAGGCTTCAGCAAATTTAGCTACTCATGCTAAGCAAGTTTTATAGAAGTTGTGCTAAGCAGCAGTAATTTATAGTCCAGGTCCCAAAGTCTCTGCCCGATCATGGTCTGGTTCAGCGCAGGCTCGGTGTGTCCCGGGTGGTCACAGGGAGACCATTTTGGGGGTCGCAGCAGCTCAGTCCTGTTTCTGCCGGGAACAGATGGCTTGTTTGGGGTTATGGTTTGCTTGCACCTTATGTACCAAGAAATGTTTAAGGCAAAAGTTCACTCATCTGTCCGCCACACCACCCCGTGACTTAAACATTGATTGGTACATCTCCTTCCTGAAGTCTTCATAGCCTTCATCCACGGTGGTGATAGGAGATAGAGAGAGAGAGATCAGAAGGAAGTATAGAAAAGGTATAAGCGCTCACTGCAGTTATGAACAATTTTTTAACAAGTTGTGGGAAGAATAAAAGGGGGGAAAAAAAAGGGGGAAAAAAAAGGAGGTGCTTAACAGTGATTAAACAGAGGTCTTGCTCAATGCAAGCTTATTCTTTAACAACTTTAACAGCATTTAACTTCACAGAACAAACATCAAAACTGAGATAACAAGGTAAGTGATTGTTACAACAGGTATAAAACAGCTGGCAAACACGTTGTGGATGTTAATATGCAATTTCCTCCTTCAGGATAAACTGGGAATGGGTTTAAATGATGGGTACTGTGTTTGGCTGTGGCTGATGGATGGCACGGATTTTCTTTATGCCATCAGGTGAGGTGGTAGGAACAAATTGCATATTTGACACAACATGTTGGATTAATTGAACAAAGCAAGGAATTATACAGGGTAAGAACATTAAAGCGGCAACCACACATAACAAATAGAATAGTAACTGTTTCAGCCACAGTGTCCCCAGTAACCAGGACCACAAATCGCCACTCCAGCCGTTCCAGGTTTGGACGGGGACATGGGCTATTTTTCTGGTATCTTTGGTTAACTGGAGAACTACTTCGCCTACATCATCTATCTCTAGACAACAGTTGGAAATATTCAATTTCCCACACACCCCTCCCTCTTCAGCTAACAGATAGTCTAAAACCATGCGGTGCTGAACGATTGCCGTGCATATCTGTTGGGACTGCAGGGTTAAAAGATCTATTGCATTTCGTTCCCCAGCTGTACTGAAACCAGGGGTTCGGCTGGGGAATCCAATTTCTCAACCCCCGGTCCCTGTCAGTCTGAATCTTCTGTACCAATCATGAGCAAATCTGCCTCTGGAACAGATGCAGACTGAGGTTTCCAATGATCTGATTGTCTCTTCGGGCACTCATTTTTCCAGTGTCCCTTCCCCCTGCAAATTGTACATTGATCTCTCCTCAGTGGAATTCTATTTCCCAAGTCCCCTCCTACTCTATGCCCTCTTCCACATCCTTGTCCTTTTGGAAAACCCCTTCCCTGAGAGGAAGTTTGTGCCTGGGCGAATGCAGCTGCCAAGATTGCAGCATTTTGCCCCTTATCTTTCAGTTTCTCCTTTTCTTTTTCCTTTCTCTCTACTTCTTCCCTGTTATTGTACACCTTATATTAACACCCCCGACATACCATCTACTTTCTGAAGCTTTCTCCTTATATCCGGTGCTGATTTTCCTACCTGTCTCTTAATTGTTTGATTCATTCTTTCCACTTTTCCACTGGGTTGTGGCCTCCAGGGGGTATGTCAGGAGGCCACTCGTTATTCTCCCATTTTTGCGTCCCACCCAAATCTGCCTTAATGGATTGCGTCTTACAGGCAACACTTCTGTCTCCGAGGTTATCAGATACCTTTATGCCTAACTGAGGTCCGCCTGTTTCTGGTAAAAGGAAAAACAAAGGTCTGATGATCCCTATATAACAAATTCCCGACCACCCCGCGGGTAAAGATTTATATGCTGTGTCTGCAGATCCAATAATGCCCCTTCTTAGCTCTGATGCTCTGAGCAAATGGCCCGTCTATCCCTCATGGGAATTGAAAGTGAGTTGTGTCTCTGTCGCCCAGAGGGCTGACAAATGTGACCATCCCATCACCTATTTGGCCGGTACAATACCAAGCCCCAGAAGTGCCTTCCCATTTGCAGGTTTGCTTGTAAGGGGGATAATTGGATCGTTGGTGAGTTACAGTTTCATTTTTGTTTGACCAGTATCCCTCAAATCCCTGATTGTGCCCCGTTTCACCGAGCCACGTCCATGAGTGGAGATTCCCGTCTTTATCGAGTGGCTTACGAGCGAGTGTCCATCGACATTTACTTCTCCCCATTTCGATCCCTCCCTCCTGGGTACGATTTAAACAATATTGCCCCATGGCTGGAAACTGAATTGGCCACGTCCCACTGTCGTCCCACGTCCTGCGGTTTCGCTATAATTGCTTACGATCTGGTCTGGGGTGAGGGGTGTGGACGTCCACAGCCAACTTGATAACCCTAGCGGTCCTCCACAAACCCAGCAGTGGCTTAAATTGAAAGTTTGGCTTACTGCTTTCGCCAGCAACATGAACTCCTTGTTCTCGAAGGGATTAAATGGGTTGGGGGAAGGTAGAGGGAGTGGTCGTTCGTCGCCCTCATGGATGCATCCTTGAATCTGGATGGTCCAGAGCAGTAGATGCATCTTGGTCAGACCACCACCTTTGAAAACATAAATAAGAACAAACTCGCTCCTCGGGTCAGGAGGAGGGAATAATCCATTTTGTGTGAATCTTGTAGGTTTTCCCACTAGCATCTTTTGCTCTCCGAATGTATTTATTAGTCTATTAACCTCCCAGGCATTCTGCTCCCAAAAAGGAAGCCATTCCAGGCAGCCTTTGAACACCGTATGTGAGTCCGTGTAGATGTGTACAGGGGAAGTAGCCTGGCTTTTGCATTGGGATACGCTCCACACTGCAGCCAGCTCTCCCACCTGCGCACTGCCCTTTCCCTCTGTAATGATCTGCTCCTTAGTCCCCACTTGGAGTGCCACAGCCCGGTATCTCCAGGTTTTTCCTTCCCGCTTTGAGGAAGCATCTATGAACCATGCATTCAGGATCTGATTGGAAAATGTGGGAGCTACTTGAATTACAGAGGGAAGTTGGGGGGTTTCTTTATTCAAGTCTGCCTCATCTTGTATATTTAATACTTTAGTGGCTCCCTCTGTTACAGAGAAGATTTCACAATAATGCTCTATTTGTGCATACCATTTTCATACAGAGGCTCTCTGAGTCGCCCCGTCAGGGGTCGAGGTCCCTGCCAGGACTGCTTTGGTCACCTTAAACGGACCTCGGAGAACTATGGGTTGCTTTCGAATAGCTCGTTCAGCCTCCCTTACAGCAAGGCTGACTACAAACAGCCCCTTCTCCCACAGGTGGATAAAGAGCCCAGTCTGGGCAAATCCCCATTTGATCTGGATAGGGTCAGTGGGGTGGACTGGCCCCAAAGCCTGGTAGGCGTTTGCCTCAAAAACCAGCAGCCGCAACGCCTCATCGTGGACCGAGGTCCGCTCCCAGTGAGCCCTTTTCTGTAGTAAGTCATAAAATGGCCTGGCAACAATTGAAAAGTCAGGAGTGTGCTTCCTCCAAAACATAAGCAGCCCTAGAGCATGTTGCAAGTCCTTTTTGGACTCCGGCATTTTAACTGAGTCCAACGAGGACAGGGTATCCGGGGGAGTGCAGGTCATCCCCCCCCTCCACCAGATTCCCCCAAATTTTACTTCACTGGAGGGAGTTTGGATCTTTTCGGGGTGGAATTGTCAGCCCTATCTGCTCTAGGTGAGCAATAGTGTCACGCTGCGTTTTCTCAGCATCCTCTACCCGGCTCCCTCCCACGAGCACATCGTCTATGTATTGATAAATTCTGACTCCCGCCTGTATGGGGACAGTTTCAAGCTCTTGTGCTAGCGCATGATGGGCTAGCACAGGGGAATGCTTGTACCCCTGAGGCAGTCGGGTGAACGTGTATTGCTGTCCCTCCCACGTGAAGGCAAAACATTCTTGGTCCTCAGGCTGCAAAGGGACCATAAGAAACATGTCTTTGACATCAGTTGTTGCCATCACAGGGTGGGACTGCTCCTGGATAGTCGCTATTAATTCAGCAGTGTTTGGCACAGCTGCCATCAATGGGCCTGTACTGTTATTTAATTGCCAATAGTCTACAGTTAGTCTCCACTTACACTTTGTTTTTCGAACTGGCCATACAGGGGAATTGAAGAGGGACTGTGCCAGGCTCGCAACTCCCTGTTTTTTCAGATCCTCCAGTACTGGGCTAATTCCCTCTCTCGTTCCCAAAGGTAACAGATAGGGTTTTACATTAGTCAGCCGGGAAGGGGGGAGGGGAGGCGCCGCTTGCAGCAAGCGCACTGCCACACCAAAATCTCTGGTTAGTCTGCTGACCTGAGGAACGCCAAAAGACCACGAATTCCCCTGGGTATCCCGCCACTGTTTCCCCTTCAGGACATCTATCCCTAAAAGGTTCATTTGAAAAGATCCCACAGCCACCATGGTGTCCACAGGACTCTCTTCCCCTGGGAACCACAATGTTACCGGGGTCATGGGCACAGTCTGGGTCTTCCCCAAAGCACTTAAAACTATTAGGTGTTTGGAGGGGACCGAAATGCCACACCGTTCTGCCTCACTCCGTGTTAGCGCTGTAATTTGGGCCCCCGTATTGATTAAAAAGGTTACAGGCCTTTTCTTCGGCCCCACCGCTACGGTGATGAACAAATCTCCTTTGTTATTGCAGGTGAGCTGTCTTATAAACATCCACCCTCCGCCTCCCCCCACACCCTGAGGGGGCCGAGGAGCTAGTTTTCCGCCTCCCTTTCATCCTCCTCGAACTCCTCCCCCACGTTTAAGGCCGGTGCGGGGGGTGGTTTCGGTCTGGGTGGGGGTCCCTGTCCAGACCACCTCCGTACCAGGAGCTCTAGTTTTTTGATCGGGAGCCCGTCCATCAAGTCTCGGGGCACGCCTTTTTGCAGCCCCAATTGCCATAGTCCCTGCCGGGTCAGGGATCTTTCTCTTCTGGCTAAGTCCGGGCTCCTCCCAGAAAATGCCAGAGACTTGCTTGCTGGCTCTGCCGCCCGCATGGCCCTAGTTTCCACCCTTTGGTAAATCCGGCCGACTGGCCCGTATTTCCTCCCATAATTAATCAATTCCTGGGCTACCTCCCCCCAGGTCCACACCTTTTTCCCTAGCCGACCATGCTCGGGGGTTACCATCCCCTCCAGGGCAGCCGCGATTCTCTCCTCGTGGGGCACATCTTGGATTCTCCCCTGCAATTGAATCCCAATAGGTTTCAGGGAGTCAGGAAGTCCCCGTATTAGGGGCGTCATCCGCTCGGGATCTACTGGCAATAACATCGGAGAGCTCAGGCTCGGCTTGAGTTCCCGATCATACATCATTTGCAGACAAGCTGCCTTTTGTACACTTTCCAGCAATTTATCGATGGAACCTGTTATAGCTAGGGGATCCCCCCTTTCCAAAGGGTTCAGCCCCCCCGCCCAATATGCAGCCCTCTGAGTCAGGGACCATGGGGCTCGGCGATCGCCGGTTGTCAGGAACACGCCCGGGCCCCAATATCCCTCTGCCTCCTTTTCAGATAGCAGGATCCCGTCCCCACCCGACAGGGATACCCACCACACATGTTCAGTTTCGGATTCCCTAGCCGTTCTAGCAAAATCTTTTCGCAGCTTGGCCAATTCGGTAGCTGTGAAAGGGATTTCTTTGGTAACAACCTGGGGGCGGTTGTCGCTGTCGTCCTCGTATATGTATTCCATTTTGATTAGTGGGCACATATGGGGTGGGCTGTCTACGGCCTCCTTTAATCTTTGTAGGTCCCTTTGGGGGTAAATTTGGCGTACCCCTTTTCCCTCGAGCAGCACCTCAGTTTTGGTGAGGGTGTCTGCCTCCCTCAGGAGCTGGTTTCTTAGCTCCTCTTTCAGTATCAGATTTTGGTGCTTCTCTTCCTCCAGTGCCCGCTTGGTTTCCCATAATTGTTCTTGCAGCAGCGTTAGCGCCGCTTGCAGCGCGGCAACCACGGCCTCTGCCTGACAAGGTGCCTGCTTCCTGTCCTCCACCGCAGCTGCTAGGCACGCTCCTAGCACTGCACAAACAATAGCTTTTCCTTTTCCTCTCTTAACTTTGCTTCTTTTTGCAAGACCGCTATTCGGTCCACTACACTTTGCAATTGGAACCAATGGTCCCGTGCCCAGTCTCGTCCCGGGGGCGAGGGACGAGAACGGTGTACTTCCAAAAGGTCATATAATTTCTCGATTTCCTCACAAAAATCGCCTGCCTTCTGGGCAGCCATATCCTACAAAGGGGATTTCGTCCCGGGAGGGCCAGACCTTAAAGGAGTCCAAGTTTCCCCTATACGCTCCCAGGAGGCCAAACCGTAAGCTACTACAAAAAATGTCCTACAAAGGGGATTTCGTCCTGAGGGGGTCACACCTTAAAATCCAAGTTTCCCCTATACACCCTCAGGAGGCCAAACCGTATACTAGTACAAAAGTGTCCTACAAAGGGGATATCGTCCTGAGGGGGTCACACCTTAAAATCCAGTTATCCCCTATACGCCCTCAGGAAGCCAAACCACAAACCAGTATGCTAAAAATCTCAACATTCACTCCTTCCTTACGCTTCGTTCGTCTCCGGCCGCTTCCCTCGCGGGAGAGCGGAACTGCGGATCGGAACTCCGCACTCGCTTCGTACTTGTTCGTACGTCTCGTTCACACACAACCACTCAGCACACCATAAGGTTGTACGACACTCTCGTCTCAAGGGATCCTGTCCGTAACGCCAATTAGATGTCCCGATCCAATATCGGGAGGGTTTCGTTACGATCCCAAGGACGAGATTAAGACGCTAAAACCGGTCAAATATCGTACAACCTTTTACCTTTATTTTCCACGAAGTGGGGAGAAAAGGTGTGTGTGCGGGGGGGGGGGGAGGCGAAGGGAAAAAGGGAACAAGGGTAAGGGGAAAAGATAGAGAAAAGTTGGAAAAGGAGAGAGGAAGCTAGCTACCACCACTCCGAGGACGATGATGTTCCGCTGACTCCGCTCGAATCACAGCTCAAGCTGGGTGCCTCCGACGAGGGACGAGGAGCGAGGGAAGAGGAGCGAGGGATGAGAGAGGGAGCGAGAGAGGAGGGGTCAAACAAAGAAATCCCTCGGCAATTATAGCTTTTTCAAATTAAGTTTTCCCACCCCTCACGTGGTAGTTCAGACCAATAGTAATATTTGGGTCTGGGGTCTCCTGCTCCTTATTGGGTCTCATCACTGTCCCTAGGTAGGCCGTTTACTGTTGCCGTTTCTGCTGACAGGTGTGTCTCCATTCTTGGGTCCAGCCATTAGCTCTCAAGGTCCTGACAAAGAAGGTGATAACTTCAGCAATTAGCACTGTTTCAGCAGTGCACAGGAATGCAAATTGCTGGTAACGCCCTTATCATTCCCGCCTGCAGCAGCTCTGGGCCCTTTCTCACTGTACTAGGGAGTGCGGCCTAAGGCTTCAGCAAATTTAGCCACTCATGCCAAGCAGGTTTTATGGAAGTTGTGCTAAAAACGGACAATAATTTACAGTCCAGATCAAAAGTCTCTGCCCGATTGTGGTCTTGTTCAGTGCAGGCTCGGTGTGTCCCGGGTGGTCGCAGGGAGACCATCTCGGGGGTCGCAGCAGCCCAGTCCTGTTTCCGCCAGGGACAGATGGCTTGTTCGGGGTTGTGGCCTGCCTGCACCCCATGCACCAAGAAATGTTTAAGGCAAAAAAATCATTCATCAGTCCGCCACAGGGCGGAAGGGCGGAGAGGGCAGAAAGGGCGGAAGGGGAGGAAGGGGCGGAAGGGGAGGAAGGGGCGGAAGGGCGGAAAGGGCGGAAAGGGCGGAAAGGGCGGAAAGGGCGGAAGGGGCGGAAAGGGCGGAAAGGGCGGAAAGGGCGGAAAGGCGGAATGGGCTGAATGGGCGGAAGGGGCGGAGAGGGAGGAAAGGGGCGGAAGGGGCGGAAGTGGCGGAAAGGGGCGGAAGGGGCGGAAGGGCGAAAATCGCGGATGGGCGGAAGGGCGGAAAGGGCGGAAGGGGTGGAGGGGCGGAAGGGGCGGAAAGGGCTGAAGGGCGGAAAGAGCGGATGGGCGGAAGGGGCGGATGGGACGGAAGGGGAGGAAGGGGCGGACGGGGCGGAAGGGCGGAAAGGGTGGAAAGGGCGGAAAGGGCGGAAGGGGCGGAAGGGGCGGAAGGGCGGAAGGGGCGGAAGGGCAGAAGGGCGGCAGGGGCGGAAGGGGCGGAAAGGGCGGAAAGGGCGGAAGGGGCGGAAGGGGCGGAAGGGGCGGAAGGGCGGAAGGGGCGGATGGGCGGATAGGGTGGAAAGGGCGGAAGGGCGGAAAGGGCGGAAGGGGTGGATGGGGCGGAAGGGCGGATGGGCGGATAGGGTGGAAAGGGCGGAAAGGGCGGAAAGGCGGAAGGGGCGGAAAGCGCGGAAGGGGCGGAAAGGGCGGAAAGGCGGAAAGGCGGTAAGGGCGGAAAGCGCGGAAAGGGCGGAAGGGGCGGATGGGTGGATAGGGCGGATGGGCGGAAGGGCTGAAAGGGCAGGAAGGGCGGAAGGGCGGAAAGGGCGGAAAGGGCGGAAGGGCGGAAAGGGCGGAAAGGGCGGATGGGTGGGTAGGGTGGAAAGGGCGGATGGGCGGAAAGGGCGGAAAGGGCGGAAGGGCGGAAAGGGCGGAAGGGCGGACAGGGTGGAAAGGGCGGAAGGGCGGAAAGGGCGGAAAGGGCGGATGGGCGGATAGGGCGGAGGGGCGGAAGGGCGGAAAGGGCGGAAAGTGCGGAACGGCGGAAAGGGCGAAAGGGCGGAACGGGCGGAAAGGGCGGAAAGGGCGTAAGGGCGGATAGGGTGGAAAGGGCGGATGGGCGGAAAGGGCGGAAAGGGCGGAGGGCGGAAAGGGCGGAAAGGGCGGAAGGGCGGAAAGGGCGGAAAGGGCGGAAAGGGTGGAAGGGCAGAAAGGGCAGAAGGACGGAGTGGCGGAAGGGGCGGAAGGGCGGAAAGGGAGGAAGGGCGGAAAGGGAGGAAGGGCGGAAGGGCGGAAGGGGCGGAAGGGCGGAAAGGGCGAAAGGGCGAAGGGGCGAAAGGGCGGAAAGGGTGGAAGGGCGGAAGGGCGGAAAGGGTGGAAAGGGCGGAAAGGGCAGAAAGGGCGGAATGGGCAGAGAGGGCAGAAAGGGCGGAATGTGCAGAAAGAGCAGAATGGGCAGGGCGGGCAGAACCGGCAAGGCGGGCAGGGCGGGCAGAAAGGCCAGAAAGGGCAGAAAGTGCAGGGCGGGCAGGAAGGGTAGGGAGGGTAGGAAGGGCAGGGCGGGCAGGAAGGGCAGGAAGTGCGGGAAGGGCGGGCGGGAAGGGCGGGCAGGGTGGGCAGGGCGGGCGGGAAGGGCGGGCAGGCAGGGCGGGCGGGAAGGGCGGGCAGAAAGGGCAGAAAGGAAGGGCATGAAGGAAGGGGAGGAAGGAAGGGCAGAAAGGGTGGGCAGAAGGGCGGGCAAAAAGGGCAGAAAGGACGGGCAGAAAGGGCGGGCGGAAAGGGCAGAAAGGGCAGGGCGGGTACGGTGGGCAGAAAGGGCGGGGCGGGCAAAAGGGGCAGAAAGGGCAGGGTGGGCAGAAAGGGCAGGGTGGGCAGAAAGGGCGGAAAGTGCGGAAAGGGCGGAAGGGCGGAAGGGCGGAAGGGTGGAAAGGGCGGAAAGGGCGGAAGGGTGGAAAGGGTGGAAGGGGCGAAAGGGCGGAAGGGGCGGAAAGGGCGGAAAGGGCGGAAAGGGCGGAAAGGGCAGAAGGGGCGGAAGGGACGGAAGGGCGGAAGGGCGGAAGGGCGGAAGGGGCGGAAAAGGCAGAAGGGCGGAAGGGGCGGAAGGGCGGAAGGGGCGGACGGGGCGGAAGGGCGGAAGGGCGGAAGGGCGGAAAGGGCGGAAGGGGCGGAAGGGTGGAAAGGGCGGAAGGGGCGGAAAGGGCGAAAGGGCGGAAGGGTGGAAAGGGCGGAAGGGTGCAATGGCGGAAAGGGCGGAAGGGCGGAAGGGCGGAAGGGGCGGAAGGGCGGAAGGGCAGAATGGGCGAAAAGGGCGGAAGGGCGGATGGGGCGGAAGGGGCGGAAAGGCGGAATGGGCGGATGGGCGGAAGGGCGGAAGGGACAGAAGGGGCGGAAGGGGCGGAAGGGCGGAAGGGGCGGAAGGGCGGTAAGGGCGGAAATGGCAGAAGGGGCGGAAGGGTGGAAGGGGCGGAAGGGGAGGTAAGGGCGGAAGGGGCGGAAGGGCGGAAAGGGTGGAAAGGGCGGAAGGGCGGAAGGGGCGGAAGGGGCGGAAGGGGCGGAAGGGTGGAAGGGCGGAAGGGCCGAAGGGCGGAAGGTGCGGAAAGGGCGGAAAGGGCGGAAATGGTAGAAGGGGCGGACAGGGCGCAAAGGGCGGAAAGGGCGGAAAGGGCGGAAGGGGCGGAAGGGTTGGAAGGGGCGGAAGGGCGGTAAGGGCGGAAATGGCAGAAGGGGCGGACAGGGCGGAAAGGGTGGAAAGGGCGGAAGGGCGGAAGGGGCGGAAGGGGCGGAAAGGGCGGAAGGGGCGGAACGGCGGAAGGGGCGGAAAGGGCGGAAGGGCGGTAAGGGCGGAAATGGCAGAAGGGGCAGACAGGGCGGAAAGGGTGGAAAGGGCGGCAAGGGTGGAAGGGCGGAAGGGGCGGAAGGGGCGGAAGGGTGGAAGGGCGGAAGGGCCGAAGGGCGGAAGGGGCGGAAGGGGCGGACGGGGCGGAAGGGCGGAAGGACGTAAGGGCGGATGGGGCGGAAGGGGCGGAAGGGCGGAAAGGGCGGAAATGGTAGAAGGGGCGGACAGGGCGCAAAGGGCGGAAAGGGCGGAAGGGCGGAAGGGCCAAAGGGCGGAGAGGGCGGAAGGGGCGGAAGGGTTGGAAGGCGCGGAAGGGCGGTAAGGGCGGAAATGGCAGAAGGGGCGGAAGGGGCGGAAAGGGTGGAAAGGGCGGAAGGGCGGAAAGGGCGGAAGGGCGGAAAGGGCGCAAAGGGCGGAAAGGGTGGAAGGGCGGAAAGGGCAGAAGGGCGGAAGGGGCGGAAGGGTTGGAAGGCGCGGAATGGCGGTAAGGGCGGCAATGGCAGAATGGGCGGACAGGGCGGAAAGGGTGGAAAGGGCGGAAGGGCGGAAGGGGCGGAAGGGGCGGAACGGCGGAAGGGGCAGAAGGGGCGGAAGGGCGGAAGGGGCGGAAATGGTAGAAGGGGCGGAAAGGGCGGAAGGGGCGGAAGGGGCGGAAGGGGCGGATGGGGCGGAAGGGGAGGAAGGGGCGGACGGGGCGGAAGGGCGGAAAGGGTGGAAAGGGCGGAAGGGGCGGAAGGGGCGGAAGGGGTGGAAGGGCGGAAGGGGCGGAAGGGCAGAAGGGCGGAAAGGGCGGAAGGGGCGGAAAGGGTGGAAGGGCGGAAAGGGCGGTAGGGCGGAAGGGGCGGAAGGACGGAAGGGGCGGAAGGGGCGGAAGGGCGGAAAAGGCGGAAGGGGCGGAAAGGGCGGAAGGGGTGGAAGGGGCGGAAGGGCGGATGGGCGGAAAGCGCGGAAAGGGCGGAAAGGGCGGATGGGCGGAAAGGGCGGATGGGCGGAAGGGCGGAAAGGGCAGAAAGGGCGGAAAGGGCGGAGGGGCGGAAGGGCGGAAAGGGCGGAAAGGGCGGAGGGCGGAAAGGGCGGAAAGGGCGGATGGGCGGATAGGGTGGAAAGGGCGGATGGGCGGAAAGGGCGGAAGGGCGGAAGGGGCGGAAAGGGCGGAAGGGCGGAAAGGGCAGAAGGGCGGAATGGGCAGAAAGGGCGGAAGGGCGCAAAGGGAGGAAGGGCAGAAAGGGAGGAAGGGCGGAAAGGGCGGAAGGGCGGAAAGGGCGGAAGGGGCGGACGGGGCGGAAGGGGCGGACGGGGCGGAAGGGGCGGAAGGGGCGGAAGGGCGGAAAGGGCGGAAATGGCAGAAGGGGCGGACAGGGCGCAAAGGGCGGAAAGGGCGGAAGGGCGGAAGGGCGGAAAGGGCGGAAGGGGCGGAAGGGGCGAAAGGGGCGGATGGGACGGAAGGGTTGGAAGGGGCGGAGGGGCGGTAAGGGCGGAAATGGCAGAAGGGGCGGACAGGGCGGAAAGGGTGGAAAGGGCGGAAGGGCGAAGGGGCGGAAGGGGCGGAAGGGGCGGAACGGCGGAAGGGGCGGAAGGGGCGGAAGGGCGGAAGGGGTGGAAGGGGCGGAGGGCGGAAAGGGCGGAAAGGGCGGAAAGGGCGGAAGGGGCGGAAAGGGTGGATGGGCGGATACGGTGGAAAGGGCGGATGGGCGGAAAGGGCGGAAAGGGCGGAAAGGGCGGAAAGGGCGGAAGGGCGGAAAGGGCGGAAGGGGCGGAAAGGGCAGAAGGGCGGAAGGGGCGCAAGGGTGAAATGGTGGAAAGGGAGGAAAGGGCGGAAAGGGCAGAATGGGCAGAGAGGGCAGAAAGGGCGGAATGTGCAGAAAGAGCAGAATGGGCAGGGCGGGCAGAACGGGCAAGGCGGGCAGGGCGGGCAGAAAGGGCAGAAAGGGCAGAAAGTGCAGGGCGAGCAGGAAGGGTAGGGCGGGTAGGAAGGGCAGGGCGGGCAGGAAGGGCAGGAAGTGCGGGAAGGGCGGGCGGGAAGGGCAGGCAGGGTGGGCAGGGCGGGCGGGAAGGGCGGGCAGAAAGGGCAGAAAGGAAGGGCAGGAAGGAAGGGCAGAAAGGAAGGGGAGGAAGGAAGGGCAGAAAGGGTGGGCAGAAGGGCGGGCAAAAAGGGCAGAAAGGACGGGCAGAAAGGGCGGGCAGAAAGGGCAGAAAGGGCAGGGCGGGTACGGTGGGCAGAAAGGGCGGGGCGGGCAAAAGGGGCAGAAAGGGCAGGGTGGGCAGAAAGGGCAGGGTGGGCAGAAAGGGCGGAAAGGGTGGAAAGGGCGGAAAGGGCGGAAGGGCGGAAAGGACGGAAAGGGCGGAAAGGGCGGAAGGGCGGAAGGGTGGAAAGGGCGGAAGGGTGGAAGGGCGGAAAGGGCGGAAGGGCGGAAGGGGCGGAAGGGCGGAAAGGGCAGAAAGGGCGGAAGGGCGGAAAGGGCGGAAGGGCGGAAGGGTGGAAAGGGCGGAAGGGTGGAAGGGCGGAAAGGGCGGAAGGGCGGAAGGGGCGGAAGGGCGGAAAGGGCAGAAAGGGCGGAAGGGCGGAAAGGGCGGAAGGGCGGAAGGGCAGAATGGGCGAAAAGGGCGGAAAGGGCGGAAAGGGAGGAAGGGCGGAAAGGGCGGAAAGGGCGGGAAAGGCAGGAAGGGCACAAGGGCGGAAGGGCAGAATGGGCGGAAGGGTGGAAAGGGTGGAAGGGGCGAAAGGGCGGAAGGGGCGGAAAGGGCGGAAGGATGGAAGGGCGGAAAGGGCGGAAGGGCGGAAAGGGCGGAATGGGCGGATGGGCGGAAAGGGCGGAAGGGGCGGAAAGGGCGGAAGGGGCGGAAGGGCGGATAGGGCGGAGAGGGCGAAATGGGCGGAAGGGCGGAAGGGGCGGAACGGCGGATAGGGCGGAGAGGGCGAAATGGGCGGAAAGGGTGGAATGGTGGAAAGGGCGGAAGGGCAGAAAGGGCGGAAGGGCGAAAGGGCGGAAAGGGCGGACAGGGCGGAAGGGCGGAAAGGTCGGAAAGGTCGGAAAGGGCCAAGGGGCGGAAGAGCGGAAGGAAGGAAGGGCGGAAAGGGCGGGAAGGGCGGAAGGGGGGAAGGGCGGAAAGGGCGGAAAGGGCGGAAAGGACGGAAAGGGCGGAAAGGGCGAAGGGGCGGAAGGGGCGGAAGGGACGGAAAGGGCGGAAAGGGCGGAAGGGCTGAAGGGCGGAAGGGGCGGAAGGGCGGAAGGGTGAAAGGGCAGAAAGGGTAGAAAGGGCGGAAGGGCGGAAAGGGCGGAAGGGCGGAAGGGCGGAAGGGGCGGACGGGGCGGACGGGGCGGACGGGGCGGAAGGGCAGAAGGACGTAAGGGCGGATGGGGCGGAAGGGGCGGAAGGGCGGAAAGGGCGGAAATGGTAGAAGGGGCGGACAGGGCGCAAAGGGCGGAAAGGGCGGAAGGGCGGAAGGGCCAAAGGGCGGAAAGGGCGGAAGGGGCGGAAGGGTTGGAAGGCGCGGAAGGGCGGTAAGGGCGGAAATGGCAGAAGGGGCGGACAGAGCGGAAAGGGTGGAAAGGGCGGAAGGGCGGAAGGGGCGGAAAGGGCGGAAAGGGCGGAAGGGCGGAAAGGGCGGAAAGGGCGGAAAGGGTGGAAGGGCGGAAAGGGCGGAAGGGCGGAAAGGGCGGAAGGGTTGGAAGGCGCGGAAGGGCGGTAAGGGCGGAAATGGCAGAAGGGGCGGACAGGGCGGAAAGCGTGGAAAGGGCGGAAGGGCGGAAGGGGCGGAAGGGGCGGAACGGCAGAAGGGGCGGAAGGGGCGGAAGGGCGGAAGGGGCGGAAGGGGCGGAAAGGGCGGAAAGGGCGGAAGGGGCGGAAGGGCGGAAAGGGCGGATGGGGCGGAAGGGGAGGAAGGGGCGGAAGGGCGGAAAGGGCGGAAATGGCAGAAGGGGCGGACAGGGCGCAAAGGGCGGAAAGGGCGGAAGGGCGGAAGGGCGGAAAGGGCGGAAGGGGCGGAAGGGGTGGAAGGGCGGAGGGGGCGGAAGGGCAAAAGGGCGGAAAGGGCGGAAGGGGTGGAAAGGGTGGAAGGGCGGAAAGGGCGGAAGGGGCGGAAGGGGCAGAAGGGCGGAAGGGGCGGAAGGGGCGGAAGGGCGGAAAGGGCGGAAGGGCGGAAAGGGCGGAAGGGGTGGAAGGGGCGGAAGGGGCGGAAGGGCGGAAAGGGCGGAAATGGCAGAAGGGGCGGACAGGGCGCAAAGGGCGGAAAGGGCGGAAGGGCGGAAGGGCGGAAAGGGCGGAAGGGGCGGAACGGCGGAAGGGGCGGAAGGGGCGGAAGGGCGGAAGGGGCGGAAGGGGCGGAAAGGGCGGAAAGGGCGGAAGGGGCGGAAGGGTCGGAAGGGGCGGAAAGGGCGGAAGGGGCGGATAGGGCGGAAAGGGCGGAAGGGGCGGAAGGGGCGGAAGGGGTGGAAGGGCGGAAGGGGCGGAAGGGCAAAAGGGCGGAAAGGGCGGAAGGGGTGGAAAGGGTGGAAGGGCGGAAAGGGCGGAAGGGGCGGAAGGGGCGGAAGGGCGGAAGGGGCGGAAGGGCCGGAAAGGGCGGAAAGGGCGGAAGGGCGGAAAGGGCGGAAGGGGTGGAAGGGGCGGAAGGGGCGGAAGGGCGGAAAGGGCGGAAATGGCAGAAGGGGCGGACAGGGCGCAAAGGGCGGAAAGGGCGGAAGGGCGGAAGGGCGGAAAGGGCGGAAGGGGCGGAACGGCGGAAGGGGCGGAAGGGGCGGAAGGGCGGAAGGGGCGGAAGGGGCGGAAAGGGCGGAAAGGGCGGAAGGGGCGGAAGGGTCGGAAGGGGCGGAAAGGGCGGAAGGGGCGGATAGGGCGGAAAGGGCGGAAGGGGCGGAAGGGCGGAAGGGGCGGAAGGGGCGGAAAGGGCGGAAAGGGCGGAAGGGGCGGAAGGGTCGGAAGGGGCGGAAGGGGCGGAAAGGGCGGAAAGGGCGGAAAGGGCGGAAGGGGCGGAAAGGGCGGAGGGCGGAAAGGGCGGAAAGGGCGGAAGGGCGGAAAGGGCGGAAGGGGCGGAAAGGGCAGAAGGGCGGAATGGGCAGAGAGGGCAGAAAGGGCAGAATGTGCAGAAAGAGCAGAATGGGCAGGGCGGGCAGAACCGGCAAGGCGGGCAGGGCGGGCAGAAAGGCCAGAAAGGGCAGAAAGTGCAGGGCGGGCAGGAAGGGTAGGGAGGGTAGGAAGGGCAGGGCGGGCAGGAAGGGCAGGAAGTGCAGGAAGGGCGGGCGGGAAGGGCGGGCAGGGTGGGCAGGGCGGGCGGGAAGGGCGGGCAGGCAGGGCGGGCGGGAAGGGCGGGCAGAAAGGGCAGAAAGGAAGGGCATGAAGGAAGGGGAGGAAGGAAGGGCAGAAAGGGTGGGCAGAAGGGCGGGCAAAAAGGGCAGAAAGGACGGGCAGAAAGGGCGGGCAGAAAGGGCAGAAAGGGCAGGGCGGGTACGGTGGGCAGAAAGGGCGGGGCGGGCAAAAGGGGCAGAAGGGGCAGGGTGGGCAGAAAGGGCAGGGTGGGCAGAAAGGGCGGAAAGGGTGGAAAGGGCGGAAAGGGCGGAAGGGCGGAAAGGACGGAAAGGGCGGAAAGGGCGGAAGGGCGGAAGGGTGGAAAGGGCGGAAGGGTGGAAGGGCGGAAAGGGCGGAAGGGCGGAAGGGGCGGAAGGGCGGAAAGGGCAGAAAGGGCGGAAGGGCGGAAAGGGCGGAAGGGCGGAAGGGCAGAATAGGCAAAAAGGGCGGAAAGGGCGGAAAGGGCGGAAAGGGTGGAAGGGCACAAAGGGCGGAAAGGGCGGAAAGGGCGGAAGGGCGGAAAGGTCGGAAAGGTCGGAAAGGGCCAAGGGGCGGAAGGGCGGAAGGGAGGAAGGGCGGAAAGGGCGGGAAGGGCAGAAGAGCGGAAGGGCGGAAAGGGCGGAAGGGGCGGAAGGGGCGGAAAGGGCGAAGGGGCGGAAGTGCGAAAGGGCGGAAGGGGCGGAAAGGGCGAAGGGGTGGAAGGGGCGGAAAGGGCGGAAAGGGCGGAAAGGGCGGAAGGGCTGAAGGGCGGAAGGGGCGGAAGGGCGGAAGGGCGAAAGGGCAGAAAGGGTAGAAAGGGCGGAAGGGCGGAAAGGGCGGAAGGGCGGAAGGGCGGAAAGGGCAGAAGGGTGGAAAGGGCGGAAGGGCGGAAAGGGCGGAAGGGCGAAAGGGCAGAAAGGGCGGAAGGGGCGGAAACGGCGGAAGGGGCGGAAGGGGCGGAAGGGGCGGAAGGGCGGAAGGGAGGAAGGGCGGAAGGGCGAAAAGGTGGAAAGGGCGGACGGGCGGAAAGGGCGAAGGGGCGGAAGGGGCGGAAAGGGCGGACGGGCGGAAGGGCAGACGGGCGGATCGGCGAAAGGGCGGAAAGGGCGGAAAGGGCGGAAGGGTGGAAAGGGCTGAAGGGCGGAAAGGCGGAAGGGGCGGAAGGGCGGAAGGGCGGAAAGGGCGGAAAGGGCCGAATGGGCGGAAAGGGCGGAAAGGTCGGAGGGGCGGAAGGGCGGAAAGGGCGGAAAGGGCGGAAAGGTCGGAAGGTCGGAAGGGCGGATAAGGCGGAAAGGGCGGAAGGTCAGAAGGGCGGAAAGGGCGGAAAGGGCGGAAAGGGCGGAAGGGCGGAAAGGGCGGAAGGGCGGAAAGGCGGAAAAGGCGGAAGGGCGGTAAGGGCGGAAGGGCGGAAGGGCGGAAAGGACGGAATGGCAGAATGGGCGGAAGGGCGGAAGGGCGGAAGAGCGGAAAGGGCGGAAGTGTGGAAAGGGAGGAGGGGCGAAAGGGTGAAGGGGCGGAAGGGCGGAAGGGCGGAAAGGGCGGAAAGGGCGGAAAGGGCGGAAGGGCGGAAAGGTCGGAAGGGCGGAGGGGCGGAAAGGGCGGAAGGGGCGGAAGGGCGGAAAGGGCGGAAAGGGCGGAAGGGCGGAAAGGGCGGAAGGGCGGAAGGGCGAAAGGGCGGAAGGGCGAAAGGGCGAAAGGGCGGAAAGGGCGGAAAGGGGCGGAAGGGCGGAAGGGCGGGAGGGCGGAGGGGCGGAAAGGGCGGAAGGGCGGAAAGGGCGGAAAGGGCGGAAAGGGCGGAGGGCGGAAGGGCGGATAGGGCCGAAAGGGAGGAAATTGCCGAAAAGGCGGAAGGGGCGGAAAGGGAGGAAGGGCGGAATGGCGGAAAGGGCGGAAAGGGCGGAAAGGGCGGAAAGGGCGGAAGGGGCGGAAGTGGCGGAAAGGGCGGAAAGGGAGGAAGGGCGGAAGGGCGGAATGGTTGGAAAGGGCGGAAGGGCGGAAGGGCGGAAAGGGCGGAAAGGGAGGAAGGGCGGAAGGGCGGAAAGGGTAGAAAGGGCGGAAAGGGCGGAAAGGGCGGAAGGACGGAAAGGGCGGAAAGGGAGGAAGGGCGGAAAGGGCGTAATGGTTGGAAAGGGCGGAAGGGCGGAAGGGCGGAATGGGCGGATGGGCGGAAAGGGCGGAAGGGGCGGAAGGGCGGAAGGGCGGAAGGGGCGGAAGGGCGGATAGGGCGGAGAGGGCGAAATGGGCGGAAAGGGCGGATGGGCGGAAAGGGCGGAAGGGCAGAAAGGGCGGAAGGGAGAAAGGGCGGAAAGGGCGGAAAGGGCGGAAGGGCGGAAAGGTCGGAAAGGTCGGAAAGGGCCAAGGGGCGGAAGGGCGGAAGGGAGGAAGGGCGGAAAGGGCGGGAAGGGCGGAAGGGCGGAAGGGCGGAAAGGGCGGAATGGGCGGAAAGGGCGGAAGGACGGAAAGGGCGGAAAGGGCGTAATGGTTGGAAAGGGCGGAAGGGCGGAAGGGCGGAAAGGGCAGGAAGGGCCGGGCGGGCAGAAAGGGCAGTAAGGGCAGGGCGGGTAGGAAGAGCAATGCGGGAAGGGCGGGAAGGGCCGGAAGGGCCGAAAGGAAGGGCAGGAAGGAAGGGCAGAAAGGGCGGGCAGATTGGGTGGGCAGAATGGGCAGAAAGGGCGGGCAGAAAGGGCAGAAAGGGCAGGGCAGGAAGGGCGGGTAGGGCAGGTAGGGTGGGCAGGGCGGGCAGAAACGGCAGGAAGGGCAGGGTGGGCAAAAAGGGCAGAAAGGGCAGAAAGTGCAGAAAGGGCGGAAGGGCGAAAGGGCGGAAAGGGCAGAAAGGGCGGGAAGGGCGGAAGGGCGGAAAGGGCAGGAAGGGCAGAAAGGGCAGAAAGGGCAGAAAGGGCGGAAGGGTGGAAGGGCGGAAGGGCGGAAAGGGCGGAAGGGCAGAAAGGACAGGAAGGGCAGAAAGGGCAGGGCGGGCAGAAAGGGCAGGGCGGGAAGAACGGGCAGGGCGGGCAGGGCGGGCGGAAAGGGCAGAAAGGGCAGGAAGGGCAGGGCGGGCAGGAAGGGCGGGAAGGGCGGGCAGGAAGGGCGGGAAGGGCGGCAGGCAGGGCGGGCGGGAAGGGCGGGCAGAAAGGGCAGGAAGGGCAGAAAGGAAGGGCCGGAAGAAAGGGCAGAGAGGAAGGGCAGGAAGGAAGGGCAGAAAGGGCGGGCAGAATGGGCGGGCAGAAAGGGCAGGAAGGGCAGAAAGGGCGGGCAGATAGGGCAGAAATGGCAGGGTGGATAGGGCGGGTAGGGTGGGCAGAAAGGACAGGGAAGGGCGGAAAGGGCAGAAAGGGCAGGGCGGGCAGAAAGGGCGGAAAGGGCAGAAAGGGCGGACGGGCGGAAAGGGGGGAAAGGGCAGAAAGGGCAGGAAGGGCAAAAAGTGCAGAAAGGGCAGAAAGGGCGGAAGGGCGGAAAGGGCGAAAGGACGGAAGGGCGGAAAGGGCGGAAGGGCGGAAGGGCGGGAAGGGAGGAAGGGCGAAAGGGCAGAAAAGGCGGAAGGGCGGAAAGGGCAGGAAGGGCAGAATGGGCAGAAAGGGTGGAAGGGCAAAAGCGCGGAAAGGGCAGAAAGGGCGGAAGTGCGGAAAGGGCGGAAGGGCAGAAGGGTGGAAAGGGCGGAAAGGGCGGAAAGGGCGAAAGGGCGGAAGGGGTGGAGGGGCGGAAAGGGCGAAAGGGCGGAAGGGCGGAAAGGGCGGAAGGGCGGAAGGTGCGGAAGGGCAGAAGGGCGGAAAGGGCGGAAAGGGCGGAAAGGGCGGAAGGGGCGGACGGGCGGAAGGGGCAGAAGGGCGGAAGCGCGAATAGGGCGGAAGGGCAGAAAGGGCGGGATGGGCAGAAAGAAAGGGCAGAAAGAAAGGGCAGAAAGAAAGGGCAGAAAGAGCAGAAGGAAAGGGCAGAAAGAAAGGGCAGAAAGGGCAGAAAGGGCAGGTAGAAAGGGCGGGCAGAAAGGGCGGGCAGAATGGGCAGAAAGGGCAGAAATGGCATAAAGGGTGGGCAGAAAGGGCAGAAAGGGCAGGGCGGGCAGAAAGGGCAGGGAGGGCAGGGCGGGCAGAGCGGGCAGAAAGGGCAGGGAGGGCAGAAAGGGCAGAAAGGGCAGGGTGGCAGAAAGGGCAGGGCGAGCAGAAAGGGCGGGCAGAAAGGGCAGAAAGGGCGGGCAGGAAGGGCGGGCGGGCAGAAAGGGCAGAAAGGGCAGAAAGAAAGGGCAGAAAGGGCAGGCAGAAAATGCAGGCAGAAAGGGCAGAAAGGGCAGGCAAAAAGGGCAGAAAGGGCAGGTAAAAAGGGCAGAAAGGGCAGGCAGAAAGGGCAGGGCGGGCAGGGCGGGCAGAAAGGGCAGGGCGGGCAGGGCGGGCAGGGCGGGCAGGAAGGGCGGGCGGGAAGGGCGGGCAGGAAGGGCAGGAAGGGCAGAAAGGAAGGGCAGAAAGGGCAGAAAAGGCGGGCAGAAAGGGCAGAAAGGGCAGGGCGGGCAGAAAGTGCAGGGTGGGCAGGGCGGGCGGAAAGGGCAGAAAGGGCGGAAAGGGCGGAAGGGCCGAAAGGGCTGAAAGGGCTGAAAGGGCAGGAAAGGCAGGAAGGGCGGGAAGGGCGGGAAGGGCGGAAAGGGCGGAAAGGGCGGAAGGGCAGGAAGTGCGGAAAGGGCGGAAGGGCGGAAAGGGCGGAAGGGCGGAATGGGCGGAAAGGACGGAAAGGGCGGAAGGGCGGAAGGGCAGGAAGGGCAGAAAGGGCAGGAAGGGCAGAAAGGGCGGAAGTGTGGAAGGGCAGAAAGGGCAGGAAGGGCAGAAAGGGCAGAAAGGGCAGGGCGGGCAGGTCGGGAAGAACGGGCAGGGCGGGCAGAACGGGCAGGGTGGGCAGAACGGGCAGGGCGGGCAGGGCGGGCGGAAAGGGCAGAAAGGGCAGGGCGGGCGGAAAGGGCAGAAAGGGCAGGAAGGGCAGGGCGGGCAGGAAGGGCGGGAAGGGCGGGCAGGAAGGGCGGGAAGGGCGGCAGGCAGGGCGGGCGGGAAGGGCGGGCAGAAAGGGCAGGAAGGGCAGAAAGGAAGGGCCGGAAGAAAGGGCAGAAAGGAAGGGCAGGAAGGAAGGGCAGAAAGGGCGGGCAGAATGGGCGGGCAGAAAGGGCAGGAAGGGCAGAAAGGGCGGGCAGAAAGGGCAGCAATGGCAGGGTGGATAGGGCAGGTAGGGTGGGCAGAAAGGACAGGGAAGGGTGGAAAGGGCGGAAAGGGCGGAAGGGCGGAAAGGGCGAAAGGGCGAAGGGGCTAAAGGGTGGAAAGAGTGGAAGGGCGGAAAGGGTGGAAAGGGCGGAAAGGGCGGAAAGGGCGGAAAGGGCGGAAGGGCGGAAAGGGCGGAAAGTGCGGAAAGGGTGGAAGGGCAGAAGGGCGGAAAGGGCTGAAGGGCGGGAAGGGCGGAAAGGGCGGAAGGGCGTAAGGGCGGAAAGGGCGAAAGGGCGGAAGGGCGGAAGGGCAGGAAGGGCGGAAGGGCGGAAAGGGTGGAAAGGGCGGAAAGGGCGGAAAGTGCGGAAAGGGTGGAAGGGCAGAAGGGCGGAAAGGGCTGAAGGGCAGGAAGGGCGGAAAGGGCGGAAGGGCGGAAGGGCGGAAGGGCAGGAAGGGCGGAAAGGGCGGAAAGGGCGGAAGGGCGGAAAGGGCGGAAAGTGCGGAAAGGGTGGAAGGGCAGAAGGGCGGAAAGGGCTGAAGGGCGGGAAGGGCGGAAAGGGCGGAAGGGCGTAAGGGCGGAAAGGGCGGAAAGGGCGAAAGGGCGAAGGGGCTAAAGGGTGGAAAGAGTGGAAGGGCGGAAAGGGTGGAAAGGGCGGAAAGGGCGGAAAGGGCGGAAAGGGTGGAAGGGCGCAAGGGTGAAAGGGCGGACAGGGCGGACAGGGCGGAAAGGGCGGAAGGGCGGAAAGGGCGGAAGGGCGGAAGGGCGGAAAGGGCGGAAGGGTGGAAGGGCGGAAAGGGCGGAAAGGGCAGAAGGGCAGAAGGGCGAAAGGGCGGAAGGGCGGAAGGGCGGAAAGGACGGAAAAGGCGGAAGGGCGGAAAGGCCGGAAAGGGCGGAAAGGGCGGAAGGGCGGAAGGGGCGGAAGGGCGGAAAGGGTAGAAAGGGCGGAAGGGCGGAAGGTCGGAAGGGCGGAAGTGAGAAAGGGCGGAATGGGCGGAAGGGCGGACGGGGCGGAAAGGGTGGAAAGGGCAGAAGGGCGGAAGGGCGGAACGGGCGGAAGGGCGGAAAAGGCGGAAAGGGCGGAAAGGGCGAAGAGGGCGGAAGGGCGGAAAGGGCGGAAGGGCGGAAGGGCGGATAGGGCGGAAAGGGCGGAAAGGGCGGAAAGGGCGGAAGGGCGGAAGGGCGGAAGGGCGGATAGGGCCGAAAGGGCGGAAATTGCCGAAAGGGCGGAAAGGGCGGAAAGGGAGGAAAGGGAGGAAGGGCGGAAAGGTTTGAAAGGGAGTAAAGGGAGGAGGGGCGGAAAGGTTGGAAAGGGCAGAAAGGGCGGAAAGGGCGGAAAGCGCAGAAGGGCGGAAGGGCGGAAGGGCGGAAAGGGCGGAAAGGGCGGAAGGGCGGAAAGGGCGGAAGGGCGGAAAGGGCGGAAAGGGCGGAAGGGCGGAAGGGCGGAAGGGCGGAAGGGTAGAAAGGGCGGAAAGGGCGGAAAGGACGGAAGGGCGGAAGGGCGGAAAGGGCGGAAAGGGCGGAAGGGCGGAAGGGGCGGAAAGGGCGGAAATGTGGAAAGGGAGGAGGGGCGAAAGGGCGGAAAGGGCGGAAAGGGCGGAAAGGTCGGAGGGCGGAAGGGCGGAAGGGCGGATAGGGCCGAAAGGGCGGAAATTGACGAAAGGGCGGAAGGGGCGGAAAGGGAGGAAGGGCGGAATGGCGGAAAGGGCGGAAAGGGCGGAAAGGGCGGAAGGGCGGTATGGGCGGAAGGGCGGAAAGGGCGGAAGGGCGGAAGGGGCGGAAAGGACGGAAAGGGCGGAAAGGGCGGAAAGGGAGGAAGGGCAGAAGGGCGGAAAGGTTGGAAAGGGCGGAAGGGCGGAAGGGCGGAAAGGGTAGAAAGGGCGGAAAGGGCGGAAGGGGCGGAAAGGGCGGAAGGGCGGAAGGTCGGAAGGGCGGAAGTGAGAAAGGGCGGAAAGGGTGGAAAGGGCAGAAGGGCGGAAGGGCGGAACGGGCGGAAGGGCGGAAAGGGCGGAAAGGGCGGAAAGGGCGAAGAGGGCGGAAGGGCGGAAAGGGCGGAAGGGCGGATAGGGCGGAAAGGGCGGAAGGGCGGAAGGGCGGAAGGGCGGATAGGGCCGAAAGGGCGGAAATTGCCGAAAGGGCGGAAGGGGCGGAAAGGGAAGAAGGGCGGTATGGGCGGAAGGGCGGAAAGGGCGGAAAGGGAGGAAAGGGAGGAAGGGCGGAAAGGTTGGAAAGGGAGGAAAGGGAGGAGGGGCGGAAAGGTTGGAAAGGGCGGAAAGGGCGGAAGGGCGGAAAGGGCGGAAGGGCGGAAAGGGCGGAAAGGGCGGAAGGGCGGAAGGGCGGAAGGGCGGAAGGGTAGAAAGGGCGGAAAGGGCGGAAAGGACGGAAGGGCGGAAGGGCGGAAAGGGCGGAAAGGGCGGAAGGGCGGAAGAGCGGAAAGGGTGGAATTGTGGAAAGGGAGGAGGGGCGAAAGGGCGGAAAGGGCGGAAAGGGCGGAAAGGTCGGAGGGCGGAAGGGCGGATAGGGCCGAAAGGGCGGAAGGGGCGGAAAGGACGGAAAGGGCGGAAAGGGCAGAAAGGGAGGAAGGGCGGAAGGGCGGAAAGGTTGGAAAGGGCGGAAGGGCGGAAGGGCGGAAAGGGTAGAAAGGGCGGAAAGGGCGGAAAGGGCGGAAAACGCGGAAGAGCGGAAAGGGCGGAAGGGCGGAAAGGGCGGAAAGGGCGGAAGGGTGGAAAGGGCGGATGGGCGGAAAGGGCGGAAAGGGCGGAAGGGCGGAAGGGTGGAAGGGCGGAAAGTGTAGAAAGGGCGGAAAGGGAGGAAAGGAGGGAAGGGCGGAAAGGGCGGAAAGGGCGGAAAGGGCGGAAGGTCGGAAAGGGCGACAGGGCGGAAGGGCGGAAGAGCGGAAAGGGCGGAAGTGTGGAAAGGGAGGAGGGGCGAAATGGCGAAAGGGCGGAAAGGGCGGAAAGGTCGGAAGGGCGGAAGGGTGGAAAGGGCTGAAGGGCGGAAGGGTGGAAGGGGCGGAAGGGCGGAAAGGGCAGAAAGGGCGGAATGGGTGGAAAGGGCGGAAAGGGCGGAAGGGCGGAAGGGCGGAAAGGGCGGAAGGGGCGGAAAGGGCGGAAAGGGCGGAAGGGCAGAAGGGCGGAAAGGGCGGAAGGGGCGGAAGGGCGGAAGGGCGGAAAGGGCGGAAGGACAGAAAGGACAGGAAGGGCAGAAAGGGCAGGGCGGGCAGAAAGGGCAGGGCGGGAAGAACGGGCAGGGCGGGCAGGGCGGGCGGAAAGGGCAGAATGGGCAGGAAGGGCAGGGCGGGCAGGAAGGGCGGGAAGGGCGGGCAGGAAGGGCGGGAAGGGCGGCAGACAGGGCGGGCGGGAAGGGCGGGCAGAAAGGGCAGGAAGGGCAGAAAGGAAGGGCCGGAAGAAAGGGCAGAAAGGAAGGGCAGGAAGGAAGGGCAGAAAGGGCGGGCAGAATGGGCGGGCAGAAAGGGCAGGAAGGGCAGAAAGGGCGGGCAGAAAGGGCAGAAAGGGCAGGGTGGATAGGGCGGGTAGGGTGGGCAGAAAGGACAGGGAAGGGCGGAAAGGGCAGAAAGGGCAGGGCGGGCAGAAAGGGCGGAAAGGGCAGGAAGGGCAGAAAGGGCGGAAGGGCGGAAAGGGGGGAAAGGGCAGAAAGGGCAGGAAGGGCAAAAAGGGCGGAAGGGCAGAAAGGGGCGGAAGGGCAGAAAGGGCAGGAAGGGCAAAAAGTGCAGAAAGGGCAGAAAGGGCGGAAGGGCGGAAAGGGCGAAAGGACGGAAGGGCGGAAAGGGCGGAAGGGCGGAAGGGCAGGAAGGGAGGAAGGGCGAAAGGCAGAAAAGGCGGAAGGGCGGAAAGGGCAGGAAGGGCAGAATGGGCAGAAAGGGTGGAAGGGCAAAAGCGCGGAAAGGGCAGAAAGGGCGGAAGTGCGGAAAGGGCGGAAGGGCAGAAGGGTGGAAAGGGCGGAAAGGGCGGAAAGGGCGAAAGGGCGGAAAGGGCGGATAGGGTGGAAAGGGCGGAAGGGCGGAAAGGGCGGAAGGGCGGAAGGTGCGGAAGGGCGGAAGGGCGGAAAGGGCGGAAAGGGCGGAAGGGCGGAAGGGGCGGACGGGCGGAAGGGGCAGAAGGGCGGAAGCGCGAATAGGGCGGAAGGGCAGAAAGGGCGGGATGGGCAGAAAGAAAGGGCAGAAAGAAAGGGCAGAAAGAAAGGGCAGAAAGAGCAGAAGGAAAGGGCAGAAAGAAAGGGCAGAAAGGGCAGAAAGGGCAGGTAGAAAAGGCGGGCATAAAGGGTGGGCAGAATGGGCAGAAAGGGCAGAAACGGCATAAAGGGTGGGCAGAAAGGGCAGGGCGGGCAGAAAGGGCAGGGAGGGCAGGGCGGGCAGAGCGGGCAGAAAGGGCAGGGAGGGCAGAAAGGGCAGAAAGGGCAGGGTGGGCAGAAAGGGCAGGGCGAGCAGAAAGGGCGGGCAGAAATGGCAGAAAGGGCGGGCAGGAAGGGCGGGCGGGCAGAAAGGGCAGAAAGGGCAGAAAGAAAGGGCAGAAAGGGCAGGCAGAAAATGCAGGCAGAAAGGGCGAAAGGGCAGGCAGAAAGGGCAGAAAGGGCAGGCAAAAAGGGCAGAAAGGGCAGGCAGAAAGGGCAGAAAGGGCAGGCAGAAAGGGCAGAAAGGGCAGGGCGGGCAGGGCGGGCAGGGCGGGCAGGGCGGGCAGGGCGGGCAGGAAGGGCGGGCGGGAAGGGCGGGCAGAAAGGGCAGGAAGGGCAGAAAGGAAGGGCAGAAAGGGCAGAAAAGGCGGGCAGAAAGGGCAGAAAGGGCAGGGCGGGCAGAAAGTGCAGGGTGGGCAGGGCGGGCGGAAAGGGCAGAAAGGGCGGAAAGGGCGGAAGGGCGGAAGGGCAGAAAGGGCTGAAAGGGCTGAAAGGGCAGGAAAGGCAGGAAGGGCGGGAAGGGCGGAAAGGGCGGAAAGGGCGGAAGGGCAGGAAGTGCGGAAAGGGCGGAAGGGCGGAAAGGGCGGAAGGGCGGAATGGGCGGAAAGGACGGAAAGGGCGGAAGGGCGGAAGGGCAGGAAGGGCAGAAAGGGCAGGAAGGGCAGAAAGGGCGGAAGTGTGGAAGGGCAGAAAGGGCAGGAAGGGCAGAAAGGGCAGAAAGGGCAGGGCGGGCAGGTCGGGAAGAACGGGCAGGGCGGGCAGAACGGGCAGGGTGGGCAGAACGGGCAGGGCGGGCAGGGCGGGCGGAAAGGGCAGAAAGGGCAGGGCGGGCAGAAAGGGCAGGAAGGGCAGGGCGGGCAGGAAGGGCAGGGCGGGCAGGCCGGGCAGGAAGGGCGGGAAGTGCGGGATGGGCGGGCAGGAAGCTGGGAAGGGCGGGAAGGAAGGGCCGGAAGGGCGGCAGGCAGGGCGGGCGGGAAGGGCGGGCAGAAAGGGCAGGATGGGCAGAAAGGGCGGGCAGAAAGGGCAGCAATGGCAGGGTGGATAGGGCGGGTAGGGTGGGCAGAAAGGACAGGGAAGGGTGGAAAGGGCGGAAAGGGCGGAAGGGCAGAAAGGGCGAAAGGGTGAAGGGGCTAAAGGGTGGAAAGAGTGGAAGGGCGGAAAGGGCGGAAAGGGCGGAAAGGGCGGAAAGGGCGGAAGGGCAGAAAGGGCGGAAAGTGCGGAAAGGGTGGAAGGGCAGAAGGGCGGAAAGGGCTGAAGGGTGGGAAGGGCGGAAAGGGCGGGAAGGGCGGAAAGGGCGGAAGGGCAGAAGGGCAGACGGGGCGGAAAGGGTGGAAAGGGCAGAAGGGCGGAAGGGCGGAAAGGGCGGAAAGGGCGGAAAGGGCGAAAAGGGCGGAAGGGCGGAAAGGGCGGAAAGGGCGGAAAGGACGGAAAGGGCGGAAGGGCGGAAGGGCGGAAAGGGCAGGAAGGGCAGAAAGGGCAGAAAGGGCAGAAAGGGCAGAAAGGGCGGAAGTGTGGAAGGGCAGAAAGGGCAGGAAGGGCAGAAAGGGCAGGGCGGGCAGAAAGGGCAGGGCGGGCAGAATGGGCAGGGCGGGCAGAACGGGCAGGGGGGGCAGAAAGGGCAGGAAGGGCAGGGCGGGCAGGAAGGGCAGGGCGGGCAGGAAGGGCAGGGCGGGCAGGCCGGGCAGGAAGGGCGGGCAGAAAGGGCAGAAATGGCAGGGTGGATAGGGCGGGTAGGGTGGGCAGAAAGGACAGGGAAGGGTGGAAAGGGCGGAAAGGGCGGAAGGGCAGAAAGGGCGAAAGGGTGAAGGGGCTAAAGGGTGGAAAGAGTGGAAGGGCGGAAAGGGCGGAAAGGGCGGAAAGGGCGGAAAGGGCGGAAGGGCGGAAAGGGCGGAAAGTGCGGAAAGGGTGGAAGGGCAGAAGGGCGGAAAGGGCTGAAGGGCGGGAAGGGCGGAAAGGGCGGGAAGGGCGGAAAGGGCGGAAAGGGCGGGAAGGGCGGAAAGGGCGGAAGGGCGGAAAGGGCGGACGGGGCGGAAAGGGTGGAAAGGGCAGAAGGGCGGAAGGGCGGAAAGGGCGGAAAGGGCGGAAAGGGCGAAAAGGGCAGGAAGGGCGGAAAGGGCGGAAAGGGCGGAAAGGACGGAAAGGACGGAAAGGGCGGAAGGGCGGAAGGGCGGAAAGGGCAGGAAGGGCAGAAAGGGCAGAAAGGGCAGAAAGGGCGGAAGTGTGGAAGGGCAGAAAGGGCAGGAAGGGCAGAAAGGGCAGAGCGGGCAGAATGGGCAGGGCGGGCAGAATGGGCAGGGCGGGCAGAACGGGCAGGGCGGGCAGAAAGGGCAGGAAGGGCAGGCCGGGCAGGAAGGGCAGGGCGGGCAGGCCGGGCAGGAAGGGCGGGCAGAAAGGGCAGAAATGGCAGGGTGGATAGGGCGGGTAGGGTGGGCAGAAAGGACAGGGAAGGGTGGAAAGGGCGGAAAGGGCAGAAAGGGCAGGAAGGGCAAAAAGTGCAGAAAGGGCAGAAAGGGCGGAAGGGCGGAAAGGGCGGAAGGGGCGGGCGGGTAGGAAAGGCAAGGCGGGCAGGAAGGGCAGGAAGTGCGGGAAGGGCGGGCGGGAAGGGCGGGCAGGAAGGGCGGGAAGGGCGGCAGGCAGGGTGGGCGGGAAGGGCGGGGAGAAAGGGCAGGAAGGGCAGAAAGGAAGGGCCGGAAGAAAGGGCAGAAAGGAAGGGCAGGAAGGAAGGGCAGAATGGGCGGGCAGAAAGGGCAGGAAGGGCAGAAAGGACGGGCAAAAAGGGTGGGAAGAAAGGGCAGAAAGGGCAGGGTGGATAGGTCGGGTAGGGTGGGCAGAAAGGACAGGGAAGGGCGGAAAGGGCAGAAAGGGCGGGCAAAAAGGGCAGAAAGGGCGGGCAAAAAGGGCAGAAAGGGCAGGGCAGGTACGGTGGGCAGAAAGGGCGGGGCGGGCAAAAAGGGCAGAAAGGGCAGGGCAGGCAGAAAGGGCAGGGCGGGCAGAAAGGGCAGAAGGGCGGAAGGGCGGAAAAGGCGGAAAGGGCGGAAGGGCGGATGGGTGGAAAGGACGGAAAGGACGGAAGGGCGGAAGGGCGGAAGGGGCGGAAGGGCGGAAAGGGGGAAGGACGGAAGGGCGGAAGGGCGGAAAGGGCGGAAAGGGCGGAAAGGGCGAAGGGGCGGAAGGGCGGAAGGGCAGAAAGGGCGGAAAGGGCGGAAAGGGCGGGAAGGGCGGAAGGGCGGAAAGGGCGGAAGGGCGGAAGGGCGGAAAGGGTAGAAAGGGCGGAAAGTGCGGAAAGGGTGGAAAGGGCGAAAGGGTGGAAAGGGCGGAAGGGGCGGAAGGGCGGAAAGGGCGGAAGGGCGGAAGGGCGGAAAGGGCGGAAAGGGCGGAAAGGGCGGAAGGGCGAAAGGGCGGAAAGGGCGGAAGGGCGGAAGGGCGGAAGGGCGGAAGGGTGAAAGGGCGGAAGGGCGGAAGGGGCGGAAGGGCGGAAGGGGCGGAAGGGGCGGAAGGGCGGAAGGGCGGAAGGGGCGGAAGGGGCGGAAGGGCGGAAAGGGCGGAAGGGGCGGAAAGGGCGGAAAGGGCGGAAGGGCGGAAGGGCGGAAGGGCGAAAGGGCGGAAGGGCGGAAAGTGAGGAAGGGCGGAAGGGCGGACGGGCGGAAAGGGCAGAAGGCGGATGGGCGAAAGGGCAGAAAGGCGGAAAGGGCGGAAGGGGCGGAAAGGGCGGAAGTGCGGAAGGGCGGAAGGGGCGGAAGGGCGGAACGGCGGAACGGCGAAAAGGGCGGAAAGGGCGGAACGGCGGAACGGCGGAAAGGGAGGAAGGGCGGAAGGGCGGAAAGGGCGGAAGGGCGGAAGGGCGGAAAGGGCGGGAGGGCGGAAGGGCGGAAGGGCGGAAAGGGCGAAGGGGCGGAAGGGCGGAAGGGCGGAAGGGCGGAAGGGCGGAAAGGGCGGAAGGGGCGGAAGGGCGGAAAGGGCGGAAGGACGGAAGGGGGAAAGGGTAGAAGGGGCGGAAAGTGCGGAAAGGGTGGATAGGGCGAAAGGGTGGAAAGGGCGGAAAGAGCGGAAGGGCGGAAGGGCGGAAAGGGCGGAAAGGGTGGAAGGGCGAACGGGCAGAAAGGATAGAAAGGGCGGAAGGGCGGAAAGGGCGGAAGAGCGGAAGGGGCGGAAGGGCGGAACGGCGGAAAGGGAGGAAGGGCGTAAGGGCGGAAAGGGCGGAAGGGCGGAAGGGCGGAAAGGGCGGGAGGGCGGAAGGGCGGAAGGGCGGAAAGGGCGGAAGGGCGGAAAAGGCGACAGGGCGGAAAGGGCGGAAGGGCGGAAGGGCGAAAGGGCGGAAAGGGCGGCAGGGCGGATGGGCGGAAAGGGCGGAAGGGCGGAAAGAGAGGAAGGGCGAAAGGGCGAGAGGGCGGAAAGGGCGGAAGGGCGGAAAAGGCGACAGGGCGGAAAGGGCGGAAGGGCGGAAGGGGGAAAGGGTAGAAAGGGCGGAAGGGGCGGAAAGGGTGGAAAGGGCGAAAGGGTGGAAAGGGCGGAAAGAGCGGAAGGGCGGAAAGGGCGGAAGGGCGGAAGGGCGGAAAGGGCCGAAGGGGCGGAAGGGGTGGAAGGGCGAAAGGGCAGAAAGGATAGAAAGGGCGGAAGGGCGGAAAGGGCGGAAGAGCGGAAGGGGCGGAAGGGCGGATGGGCGAAAGGGCGGAAAGGGCGGATGGGCGAAAGGGCGGAAAGGGCGGAAAGGGCGGAAAGGGCGGAAGGGCGGAAAGGGCGGAAGGGCGGAAGGGCGGAAGGGCGAAAGGGAGCAAGGGCGGAAAGGGAGGAAGGGCGAAAGGGCGGAAAGGGCGGAAAGGGCAGAAAGGGTGGAAAGGGCGGAAGGGCGGAAGGGCGGAAGGGCGGAAAGGGCGGAAGGGCGGAAGGGCGGAAGGGCGAAAGGGCGGAAGGGCGGAAAGGGCGGAAGGGCGGAAGGGCGGAAAGTGAGGAAGGGCGGAAGGGCGGACGGGCGGAAAGGGCAGATGGCGGATGGGCGAAAGGGCGGAAAGGCGGAAAGGGCGGAAGGGGCGGAAAGGGCGCAAGGGCGGAAGGGCGGAAAGGGCGGAAGGGCGAAAGGGCGGAAGGGCGAAAAGGGCGGAAAGGGCGGAAAGGCGGAACGGGCGGGAGGGCGGAAGGGCGGAAGGGCGGAAAGGGCGGAAAGGGAGGAAGGGCGGATGGGCGGAAAGGGCGGAAGGGCGGAAAGAGAGGAAGGGCGAAAGGGCGAAAGGGCGGAAAGGGCGGAAGGGCGGAAGGGCAGAAAGGGCGGAAAGGGCGGACGGGGCGGACGGGGTGGAAGGGGCGGAAAGGGCGGACGGGGCGGACGGGGCGGACGGGGCGGAAGGGCGGAAGGGCGGAAGGGGCGGAAGGGGCGGAAGGGGCGGAAAGGGCGGAAGGGCGGAAAGGGCGGAAAGGGCGGAAAGGGTGGAAGGGGCGGAAGGGGCGGAAGGGCGGAAGGGCGGAAAGGGCAGAAAGGGCGGAAGGGGCGGAAGGGCGGAAGGGCTGAAAGGGCGGAAGGGCGGAAGGGCGGGAAGGGCGGAAAGGGCGGAATGGGCGGAAAGGGCGGAAAGGTCGGAAGGGCGGAAGGGCGGAAAGGGCGGAAGGGGCGGAAAGGGCGGAAAGGGCGGAAAGGGCGGAAGGGGCGGAAGGGCGGAAAGGGCGGAAAGGGCGGAATGGCGGAAAGGGTGGAAAGGGCCGAAGGGCGAAAGGGCGGAAGGGCGGAAAGGGTAGAAAGGGCGGAAGGGCGGGAGGGCGGAAGGGCGGAAAGGGCGGAAGGGCGGAAAGGGCGGAAAGGGTGGAAAGGGCGGAAGGGCGGAAGGGCGGAAAGGGCGGAAAGGGCGGAACGGGCGGAAAGGGCGGAAGGGGCGGAAAGGGCGGTAAGGGCGGAAAGGGCGGGAAGGGCGGAAGGGCGGAAGGGCGGAGAGGGCCGAAAGGGCGGAAATTGCCGAAAGGGCGGAAGGGGCGGAAAGGGAGGAAGGGCGGAATGGCGGAAAGGGCGGAAAGGGCGGAAAGGCCGGAAGGGCGGTATGGGCGGAAGGGCGGAAAGGGCGGAAGGGGTGAAGGGCGGAAAGGACGGAAAGGGCGGAAAGGGCGGAAAGGGAGGAAGGGCGGAAGGGCGGAAAGGTTGGAAAGGGCGGAAGGGCGGAAGGGCGGAAACGGTAGAAAGGGCGGAAGGGCGGAAGGGCGGAAAGGGCGGAAGGGCGGAAAGGGCGGAAAGGGCGGAAGGGCGGAAGGGCGGAAGGGCGGAAAGGGCGGAAAAGGTAGAAAGGGCGGAAAGGGCGGAAAGGACGGAAGGGCGGAAGGGCGGAAAGGGTAGAAAGGGCGGAAAGGGCGGAAAGGGCGGAAAGGGCGGAAAGGGCGGAAAGGGCGGAAGGGCGGAAGGGCAGAAAGGGCAGGAAGGGCCGGGCGGGCAGAAAGGGCAGTAAGGGCAGGGCGGGTAGGAAGAGCAGGGCGGAAAGGGCGGGAAGGGCCGGAAGGGCCGAAAGGAAGGGCAGGAAGGAAGGGCAGAAAGGGCGGGCAGATTGGGCGGGCAGAAAGGGCAGAAAGGGCGGGCAGAAAGGGCATAAAGGGCAGGGAAGGAAGGGCGGGTAGGGCAGGTAGGGTGGGCAGGGCGGGCAGAAACTGCAGGAAGGGCAGGGTGGGCAAAAAGGGCAGAAAGGGCAGAAAGTGCAGAAAGGGCGGAAGGGCGAAAGGGCGGAAAGGGCAGAAAGGGCGGAAAGGGCGGGAAGGGCGGAAGGGCGGAAAGGGCAGGAAGGGCAGAAAGGGAAGAAAGGGCAGAAAGCGCGGAAGGGTGGAAGGGCGGAAAGGGCGGAAAGGGCGGAAGGGCGGAAGGGCGGAAGGGCGGAAAGGGCGGAAAAGGTAGAAAGGGCGGAAAGGGCGGAAAGGGAGGAAGGGCGGAAGGGGCGGAAAGGGAGGAAGGGCGAAAAGGGCGTAATGGTTGGAAAGGGCGGAAGGGCGGAAGGGCGGAAGGGCAGAAAGGGCAGGAAGGGCCGGGCGGGCAGAAAGGGCAGTAAGGGCAGGGCGGGTAGGAAGAGCAGGGCGGAAAGGGCGGGAAGGGCCGGAAGGGCCGAAAGGAAGGGCAGGAAGGAAGGGCAGAAAGGGCGGGCAGATTGGGCGGGCAGAAAGGGCAGAAAGGGCGGGCAGAAAGGGCAGAAAGGGCAGGGCAGGAAGGGCGGGTAGGGCAGGTAGGGTGGGCAGGGCGGGCAGAAACGGCAGGAAGGGCAGGGTGGGCAAAAAGGGCAGAAAGGGCAGAAAGTGCAGAAAGGGCAGAAGGGCGAAAGGGCGGAAAGGGCAGAAAGGGCGGAAAGGGCGGGAAGGGCGGAAGGGCGGAAAGGGCAGGAAGGGCAGAAAGGGAAGAAAGGGCAGAAAGGGCGGAAGGGTGGAAGGGCGGAAGGGCGGAAAGGGCGGAAGGGCAGAAAGGGCAGGAAGGGCAGAAAGGGCAGGGCGGGCATAAAGGGCAGGGCGGGAAGAACGGGCAGGGCGGGCAGGGTGGGCGGAAAGGGCAGAAAGGGCAGGAAGGGCAGGGCGGGCAGGAAGGGCGGGAAATGCGGGCAGGCCGGGCAGGAAGGGCAGGAAGTGCGGGCAGGGCGGGCAGGAAGGGCGGGAAGGGCGGGCAGGAAGGGCGGGAAGGGCGGCAGGCAGGGCGGGCGGGAAGGGCGGGCAGAAAGGGCAGGAAGGGCAGAAAGGAAGGGCCGGAAGAAAGGGCAGAGAGGAAGGGCAGGAAGGAAGGGCAGAAAGGGCGGGCAGAATGGGCGGGCAGAAAGGGCAGAAAGGGCAGGGTGGATAGGGCGGGTAGGGTGGGCAGAAAGGACAGGGAAGGGCGGAAAGGGCAGAAAGGGCAGGGCGGGTAGAAAGGGCGGAAAGGGCAGGAAGGGCAGAAAGGGCAGGAAGGGCAAAAAGTGCAGAAAGGGCAGAAAGGGCGGAAGGGCGGAAAGGGCGAAAGGACGGAAGGGCGGAAAGGGCGGAAGGGCGGAAGGGCGGGAAGGGAGGAAGGGCGAAAGGGCAGAAAAGGCGGAAGGGCGGAAAGGGCAGGAAGGGCAGAATGGGCAGAAAGGGTGGAAGGGCAAAAGCGCGGAAAGGGCAGAAAGGGCGGAAGTGCGGAAAGGGCGGAAGGGCAGAAGGGTGGAAAGGGCGGAAAGGGCGGAAAGGGCGAAAGGGCGGAAGGGGCGGAAGGGCGGAAAGGGTGGAAAGGGCGGAAGGGCGTAAAGGGCGGAAGGGCGGAAGGTGCGGAAGGGCGGAAGGGCGGAAAGGGCGGAAGGGGCAGAAGGGCGGAAGGGCGGAAGGGCGAAAAGGGTGGAAGGGGCAGAAGGGGCGGAAAGGGCGGAAAGGGCGGAAAGGGCGGAAGGGCGGAAGGGGCGGACGGGCGGGAAGGGCGGAATGGGCGGAAGGGGCGGAAGGGCGGAAGGGGCGGAAGGGGCGGAAGGGCGGAATGGGCGGAAGGGCGAAAGGGTGGAAAGGGCGGAAGGGCGAAAGGGCGGAAAGGGCGGAAGGGCGAAAGGGCGGAAAGGGCGGAAGGGCGGATAGGGCGGAAGGGCGGAAGGGCGGAATGGGCAGAAGGGCGGAAGCGCGAATAGGGCGGAAGGGCAGAAAGGGCGGGATGGGCAGAAAGAAAGGGCAGAAAGAAAGGGCAGAAAGAGCAGAAGGACAGGGCAGAAAGAAAGGGCAGAAAGGGCAGAAAGGGCAGGCAGAAAGGGCAGGCAGAAAGGGCGGGCAGAAAGGGCAGAAAGGGCAAAAAGGGCAGAAAGGGTGGGTAGAAAGGGTGGGCAGAAAGGGCAGAAACGGCAGAGCGGGCAGAAAGGGCAGGGCGGGCAGAAAGGGCAGGGAGGGCAGGGCGGGCAGAGCGGGCAGAAAGGGTAGGGAGGGCAGAAAGGGCAGAAAGGGCAGGGTGGGCAGAAAGGGCAGGGCGAGCAGAAAGGGCGGGCAGAAATGGCAGAAAGGGCGGGCAGGAAGGGCGGGCGGGCAGAAAGGGCAGAAAGGGCAGAAAGAAAGGGCAGAAAGGGCAGGCAGAAAATGCAGGGAGAAAGGGCAGAAAGGGCAGGCAAAAAGGGCAGAAAGGGCGGGCAGGAAGGGCAGAAAGGGCAGGCAAAAAAGGCAGAAAGGGCAGGCAGAAAGGGCAGAAAGGGCAGGCAGAAAGGGCAGCGCGGGCAGAAAGGGCAGGAAGGGCGGGCGGGAAGGGCGGGCAGGAAGGGCGGGGAGAAAGGGCAGGAAGAGCAGAAAGGAAGGGCAGGGTGGGAAAGGCAGAAACAAAGGGCAGGAAGGAAGGGCAGAAAGGGCGGGCAGAAAGGGCAGAAAAGACGGGCAGAAAGGGCAGAAAGGGCAGGGCGGGCAGAAAGGGCAGGGTGGGCAGGGCGGGCGGAAAGGGCAGAAAGGGCGGAAAGGGCTGAAAGGGCAGGAAAGGCAGGAAGGGCGGGAAGGGCGGAAAGGGCGGAAAGGGCGGAAGGGCGGAAGGGCAGGAAGGGCAGAAAGGGCAGAAAGGGCAGAAAGGGTGGAAGTGTGGAAGGGCAGAAAGGGCAGGAAGGGCAGAAAGGGCAGAAAGGGCAGGGCGGGCAGGAAGGGCAGGGCGGGCAGGGCGGGCAGAAAGGACAGAACGGGCAGGGCGGGCATAAAGGGCAGGGCGGGAAGAACGGGCAGGGCGGGCAGGGTGGGCGGAAAGGGCAGAAAGGGCAGGAAGGGCAGGGCGGGCAGGAAGGGCAGGGCGGGCAGGAAGGGCAGGGCGGGCAGGCCGGGCAGGAAGGGCGGGAAGTGCGGGATGGGCGGGCAGGAAGGGCGGGAAGGGCGGCAGGCAGGGCGGGCGGGAAGGGCGGGCAGAAAGGGCAGGAAGGGCAGAAAGGAAGGGCCGGAAGAAAGGGCAGAAAGGAAGGGCAGGAAGGAAGGGCAGAAAGGGCGGGCAGAATGGGCGGGCAGAAAGGGCAGAAAGGGCAGAAAGGGCGGGCAGAAAGGGCAGAAAGGGCAGGGTGGATAGGGCGGGTAGGGTGGGCAGAAAGGACAGGGAAGGGTGGAAAGGGCGGAAAGGGCAGAAAGGGCGGAAGGGCGGAAAGGGCGGAAAGGACGGAAGGGCGGAAAGGGCAGGAAGGGCAGACTGGGCAGAAAGGGCGGAAGGGCGAAAGCGCGGAAAGGGCGGAAAGGGCGGAAGGGCGGAAAGGGCGGAAAGTGCGGAAAGGGTGGAAGGGCAGAAGGGCGGAAAGGGCGGAAGGGCAGGAAGGGCGGAAGGGCGGAAAGGGCGGAAAGGGCGGAAAGGGCGAAAGGGCGGAAGGGCGGAAAGGGCGGAAAGGGCGGAAAGGGCGGAAAGGGCGGAAGGGCGGAAAGGGCGGAAGGGCGGAAGGGCGGAAAGGGCGGAAAGGGCGGAAAGGGCGGAAAGGGCGGAAGGGCGGAAGGGCGGAAAGGGCGGAAAGGGCGGAAGGGCGGAAAGGGCGGAAGGGCGGAAGGGCGGAAAAGGCGGAAGGGCGGAAAGGCCGGAAAGGGCGGAAAGGGCGGAAGGGGCGGAAGGGGCGGAAAGGTCGGAAGGGCGGAAGGGCGGAAAGGGCGGATGGGCGGAAAGGCCGGAAAGGGCGGAAGGACGGAAGGGCGAAAGGGCGGAAAGTGCGGAAAGGGTAGAAAGGGCGGAAAGGTCGGAAGGGCGGAAGTGAGAAAGGGCGGAATGGCGGAAGGGCGGACGGGGCGGAAAGGGTGGAAAGGGCGGAAGGGCGGAAGGGCGGAAGGGCGGAAAGGGCGGAAAGGGCGGAAAGGGCAGGAAGGGCAGAAAGGGCAGAAAGGGCAGAAAGGGCAGAAAGGGCGGAAGTGTGGAAGGGCAGAAAGGGCAGGAAGGGCAGAAAGGGCAGGGCGGGCAGAATGGGCAGGGCGGGCAGAACGGGCAGGGCGGGCAGAAAGGGCAGGAAGGGCAGGGCGGGCAGGAAGGGCAGGGCGGGCAGGCCGGGCAGGAAGGGCGGGCAGAAAGGGCAGAAATGGCAGTGTGGATAGGGCGGGTAGGGTGGGCAGAAAGGACAGGGAAGGGTGGAAAGGGCGGAAAGGGCAGAAAGGGCAGGAAGGGCAAAAAGTGCAGAAAGGGCAGAAAGGGCGGAAGGGCGGAAAGGGCGGAAGGGCGGAAGGGCGGAAGGGGCGGAAAGGTCGGAAGGGCGGAAGGGCGGAAAGGGCGGAAGGGCGGAAAGGCCGGAAAGGGCGGAAGGGGCGGAAAGGGCGGAAGGACGGAAGGGCGAAAGGGCGGAAAGTGCGGAAAGGGTAGAAAGGGCGGAAGGTCGGAAGGGCGGAAGTGAGAAAGGGCGGAATGGGCGGAAGGGCGGACGGGGCGGAAAGGGTGGAAAGGGCGGAAAGGGCGGAAGGGCGGAAAGGGCGGAAAGGGCGGAAAGGGCGAAAAGGGCGGAAGGGCGGAAAGTGCGGAAAGGGCGGAAAGGACGGAAAGGGCGGAAGGGCGGAAGGGCGGAAAGGGCAGGAAGGGCAGAAAGGGCAGAAAGGGCAGAAAGGGCAGAAAGGGCGGAAGTGTGGAAGGGCAGAAAGGGCAGGGCGGGCAGAATGGGCAGGGCGGGCAGAACGGGCAGGGCGGGCAGAAAGGGCAGGAAGGGCAGGGCGGGCAGGAAGGGCAGGGCGGGCAGGCCGGGCAGGAAGGGCGGGCAGAAAGGGCAGAAATGGCAGTGTGGATAGGGCGGGTAGGGTGGGCAGAAAGGACAGGGAAGGGTGGAAAGGGCGGAAAGGGCAGAAAGGGCAGGAAGGGCAAAAAGTGCAGAAAGGGCAGAAAGGGCGGAAGGGCGGAAAGGGCGGAAGGGCGGAAGGGCGGAAGGGGCGGAAAGGTCGGAAGGGCGGAAGGGCGGAAAGGGCGGAAGGGCGGAAAGGCCGGAAAGGGCGGAAGGGGCGGAAAGGGCGGAAGGACGGAAGGGCGAAAGGGCGGAAAGTGCGGAAAGGGTAGAAAGGGCGGAAGGTCGGAAGGGCGGAAGTGAGAAAGGGCGGAATGGGCGGAAGGGCGGACGGGGCGGAAAGGGTGGAAAGGGCGGAAAGGGCGGAAGGGCGGAAAGGGCGGAAAGGGCGGAAAGGGCGAAAAGGGCGGAAGGGCGGAAAGTGCGGAAAGGGCGGAAAGGACGGAAAGGGCGGAAGGGCGGAAGGGCGGAAAGGGCAGGAAGGGCAGAAAGGGCAGAAAGGGCAGAAAGGGCAGAAAGGGCGGAAGTGTGGAAGGGCAGAAAGGGCAGGGCGGGCAGAATGGGCAGGGCGGGCAGAACGGGCAGGGCGGGCAGAAAGGGCAGGAAGGGCAGGGCGGGCAGGAAGGGCAGGGCGGGCAGGCCGGGCAGGAAGGGCGGGCAGAAAGGGCAGAAATGGCAGTGTGGATAGGGCGGGTAGGGTGGGCAGAAAGGACAGGGATGGGTGGAAAGGGCGGAAAGGGCAGAAAGGGCAGGAAGGGCAAAAAGTGCAGAAAGGGCAGAAAGGGCGGAAGGGCGGAAAGGGCGGAAGGGGCGGGCGGGTAGGAAAGGCAAGGCGGGCAGGAAGGGCAGGAAGTGCGGGAAGGGCGGGCGGGAAGGGCGGGCAGGAAGGGCGGGAAGGGCGGCAGGCAGGGTGGGCGGGAAGGGCGGGGAGAAAGGGCAGGAAGGGCAGAAAGGAAGGGCCGGAAGAAAGGGCAGAAAGGAAGGGCAGGAAGGAAGGGCAGAATGGGCGGGCAGAAAGGGCAGGAAGGGCAGAAAGGACGGGCAAAAAGGGTGGGCAGAAAGGGCAGAAAGGGCAGGGTGGATAGGTCGGGTAGGGTGGGCAGAAAGGATAGGGAAGGGTGGAAAGGGCAGAAAGGGCGGGCAAAAAGGGCAGAAAGGGCGGGCAGAAAGGGCAGAAAGGGCAGGGCAGGTACGGTGGGCAGAAAGGGCGGGGCGGGCAAAAAGGGCAGAAAGGGCAGGGCAGGCAGAAAGGGCAGGGCGGGCAGAAAGGGCAGAAGGGCGGAAGGGCGGAAAGGGCGGAAAGGGCGGAAGGGCGGATGGGTGGAAAGGGCGGAAAGGACGGAAGGGCGGAAGGGGCGGAAGGGCGGAAAGGGTGGAAGGGCGGAAGGGCGGAAAGGGCGGAAAGGGCGGAAAGGGCGAAGGGGCGGAAGGGGCGGAAAGGGCGGAAAGGGCGGAAGGGCGGGAAGGGCGGAAGGGCGGAAAGGGCGGAAGGGCGGAAGGGCGGAAGGGTAGAAAGGGCGGAAAGTGCGGAAAGGGTGGAAAGGGCGAAAGGGCGGAAGGGCGGAAGGGCGGAAAGGGCGGAAAGGGTGGAAGGGCGAAAGGGCAGAAAGGATAGAAATGTGGAAGGGCGGAAAGGGCGGAAGGGCAGAAGGGCGGAAGGGCGGAAAGGGCGGAAGGGCGGAAGGGGCGGAAGGGCAGAAAGGGCAGGGCGGGCAGGAAGGGCAGTGCGGGCAGGCCGGGCAGGAAGGGCGGGACGTGCGGGATGGGCGGGCAGAAAGGGCAGAAGGGCGGAAGGGCGGAAAGGGCGGAAAGGGCGGAAGGGCGGATGGGTGGAAAGGGCGGAAAGGACGGAAGGGCGGAAGGGCGGAAGGGGCGGAAAGGGCGGAAAGGGTGGAAAGGGCGAAGGGGCGGAAGGGGCGGAAAGGGCGGAAGGGCGGAAGGGCGGGAAGGGCGGAAAGGGCAGGAAGGGCAGGAAGGGCAGAAAGGGCAGAAAGGGCGGAAGGGGCGGAAGGGGCGGAAGGGGCGGAAGGGGCGGAAGGGCGGAAAGGCGGAAAGGGCGGAAGGGGCGGAAGGGGCGGAAAGGGCGGAAGGGCGGAAAGGGCGGAAAGGGCGGAAGGGGCGGAAAGGGCGGAAGGGCGGAAGGGCGGAAGGGTAGAAAGGGCGGAAAGTGCGGAAAGGGTGGAAAGGGCGAAAGGGCGGAAGGGCGGAAAGAGCGGAAGGGCGGAAAGGGCGGAAAGGGCGGAAAGGGTGGAAGGGCGAAAGGGCAGAAAGGATAGAAAGGGTGGAAGAGCGGAAAGGGCGGAAGGGCAGAAGGGCGGAAGGGCGGAAAGGGCGGAAGGGCGGAAGGGGCGGAAGGGCAGAAAGGGCAGGGCGGGCAGGAAAGGCAGGGCGGGCAGGCCCGGCAGGAAGGGCGGGACGTGCGGGATGGGCGGGCAGAAAGGGCGGGAAGGGCGGGCAGGAAGGCAGGGCGGGAAGGGCGGCAGGCAGGGCGGGCGGGAATGGCGGGCAGAAAGGGCAGGAAGGGCAGAAAGGAAGGGCAGGAAGGAAAGGCAGAAAGGGCGGGCAGAATGGGCGGGCAGAAAGGGCAGGGCGGGAAGGGTGGGCAGAGCAGGTAGGGTGGGCAGGACGGGCAGAAAGGGCAGAAAGGGCAGGGCGGGCAAAGAGGGCGGAAAGGGCAGAAAGGGCGGAAGGGCGAAAGGGCGGAAAGGGCAGGAAGGGCAGGAAGGGCAGAAAGGGCAGAAAGGGCGGAAGGGCGGAAAGGCAGAAAGGGCAGGAAGGGCAGAAAGCGCAGAAAGGGCAGGGCGGGCAGAATGGGCAGGGCGGGCAGAAAGGGCAGAAAGGGCAGAAAGGGCAGGGCGGGCAGAACGGGCAGGTCGGGAAGAACGGGCAGGGCGGGCAGAAAGGGCAGAAAGGGCAGAAAGGGCAGGGCGGGCAGAAAGGGCAGGAAGGGCAGGGCGGGCAGGAAGGGCAGGGCGGGCAGGCCGGGCAGGAAGGGCGGGCAGAAAGGGCAGAAATGGCAGTGTGGATAGGGCGGGTAGGGTGGGCAGAAAGGACAGGGAAGGGTGGAAAGGGCGGAAAGGGCAGAAAGGGCAGGAAGGGCAAAAAGTGCAGAAAGGGCAGAAAGGGCGGAAGGGCGGAAAGGGCGGAAGGGGCGGGCGGGTAGGAAAGGCAAGGCGGGCAGGAAGGGCAGGAAGTGCGGGAAGGGCGGGCGGGAAGGGCGGGCAGGAAGGGCGGGAAGGGCGGCAGGCAGGGTGGGCGGGAAGGGCGGGGAGAAAGGGCAGGAAGGGCAGAAAGGAAGGGCCGGAAGAAAGGGCAGAGAGGAAGGGCAGGAAGGAAGGGCAGAATGGGCGGGCAGAAAGGGCAGGAAGGGCAGAAAGGACGGGCAAAAAGGGTGGGCAGAAAGGGCAGAAAGGGCAGGGTGGATAGGTCGGGTAGGGTGGGCAGAAAGGACAGGGAAGGGCGGAAAGGGCAGAAAGGGCGGGCAAAAAGGGCAGAAAGGGCGGGCAGAAAGGGCAGAAAGGGCAGGGCAGGTACGGTGGGCAGAAAGGGCGGGGCGGGCAAAAAGGGCAGAAAGGGCAGGGCAGGCAGAAAGGGCAGGGCGGGCAGAAAGGGCAGAAGGGCGGAAGGGCGGAAAGGGTGGAAAGGGCGGAAGGGCGGATGGGTGGAAAGGGCGGAAAGGGCGGAAAGGGCGAAGGGGCGGAAGGGCGGAAAGGGCGGAAGGGCGGAAAGGGCGGAAAGGGCGGAAAGGGCGAAGGGGCGGAAGGGGCGGAAAGGGCGGAAGGGCGGAAGGGCGGAAAGGGCGGGAAGGGCGGAAGGGCGGAAAGGGCGGAAGGGCGGAAGGGCGGAAGGGTAGAAAGGGCGGAAAGGGTGGAAGGGCGAAAGGGCAGAAAGGATAGAAAGGGTGGAAGGGCGGAAAGGGCGGAAGGGCGGAAGGGCAGAAGGGCGGAAAGGGCGGAAGGGCGGAAGGGGCGGAAGGGCAGAAAGGGCAGGGCGGGCAGGAAGGGCAGGGCGGGCAGGCCGGGCAGGAAGGGCGGGACGTGCGGGATGGGCGGGCAGAAAGGGCGGGAAGGGCGGGCAGGAAGGCAGGGCGGGAAGGGCGGCAGGCAGGGCGGGCGGGAATGGCGGGCAGAAAGGGCAGGAAGGGCAGAAAGGAAGGGCAGGAAGGAAAGGCAGAAAGGGCGGGCAGAATGGGCGGGCAGAAAGGGCAGGGCGGGAAGGGTGGGCAGAGCAGGTAGGGTGGGCAGGATGGGCAGAAAGGGCAGAAAGGGCAGGGCGGGCAAAGAGGGCGGAAAGGGCGGAAAGGGCGGAAGGGCGGAAGAGCGGAAAGGGCAGGAAGGGCAGGAAGGGCAGAAAGGGCAGAAAGGGCGGAAGGGTGGAAAGGCAGAAAGGGCAGGAAGGGCAGAAAGCGCAGAAAGGGCAGGGCGGGCAGAATGGGCAGGGCGGGCAGAATGGGCAGGGCGGGCAGAAAGGGCAGAAAGGGCAGAAAGGGCAGGGCGGGCAGAACGGGCAGGTCGGGAAGAACGGGCAGGGCGGGCAGAAAGGGCAGGGCAGAAAGGGCAGGGCGGGCAGAAAGGGCAGGAAGGGCCGGGCGGGTAGGAAAGGCAAGGTGGGCAGGAAGGGCAGGAAGTGCGGGAAGGGCGGGCGGGAAGGGCGGGCAGGAAGGGCGGGAAGGGCGGCAGGCAGGGTGGGCGGGAAGGGCGGGGAGAAAGGGCAGGAAGGGCAGAAAGGAAGGGCCGGAAGAAAGGGCAGAAAGGAAGGGCAGGAAGGAAGGGCAGAATGGGCGGGCAGAAAGGGCAGGAAGGGCAGAAAGGACGGGCAAAAAGGGTGGGCAGAAAGGGCAGAAAGGGCAGGGTGGATAGGTCGGGTAGGGTGGGCAGAAAGGACAGGGAAGGGCGGAAAGGGCAGAAAGGGCGGGCAAAAAGGGCAGAAAGGGCGGGCAGAAAGGGCAGAAAGGGCAGGGCAGGTACGGTGGGCAGAAAGGGCGGGGCGGGCAAAAAGGGCAGAAAGGGCAGGGCGGGCAGAAAGGGCAGGGCGGGCAAAGAGGGCGGAAAGGGCGGAAGGGGCGGAAAGGGCGGAAGGGGCGGAAGGGCGGATGGGTGGAAAGGGCGGAAAGGGCGGAAAGGGCGGGAAGGGCAGATAGGGCGGAAGGGCGGAAAGGGTAGAAAGGGCGGAAGGGGCGGAAGGGCGGAAAGGGGGGAAGGGCGGAATGGGCGGAAGGGCGGAAAGGGCGGAAAGGGCGGAAAGGGTGGAAGGGGTGGAAGGGTCGGAAGGGGCGGAAGGGGCGGAAAGGGCGGAAGGGGCGGAAGGGCGGAAAGGGCGGAAAGGGCGGAAAGGGCGGAAGGGGCGGAAGGGCGGAAGGGCGGAAAGGGCCGAAGGGCGGAAAGGGCGGAAGGGGCGGACGGGGCGGAAGGAGTGGAAGGGGCGGAAAGGGCGGAAGGGCGGAAAGGGCGGAAGGGGCGGAAGGGGCGGAAAGGGCGGAGGGGGCGGAAAGGGCGGAAGGGGCGGAAGGGCGGAAGGGCGGAAAGGGCGGAAAGGGCGGAAAGGGCGGAAAGGGCGGAAAGGGCGGAAGGGGCGGAAGGGGCGGAAGGGCGGAAAGGGCGGAAGGGGCGGAAGGGCGGAAAGGGTAGAAAGGGCGGAAGGGGCGGAAGGGGCGGAAAGGGGGGACGGGCGGAATGGGCGGAAGGGCGGAAAGGGCGGAAAGGGCGGAAAGGGTGGAAGGGGTGGAAGGGTCGGAAGGGGCGGAAGGGGCGGAAAGGGCGGAAGGGGCGGAAGGGCGGAAGGGGCGGAAAGGGCGGAAAGGGCGGAAGGGGCGGAAGGGCGGAAGGGCGGAAAGGGCCGAAGGGCGGAAGGGGCGGAAAGGGCGGAAGGGGCGGAAAGGGCGGAAGGGGCGGAAGGGCGGAAGGGCGGAAAGGGCGGAAAGGGCGGAAAGGGCGGAAGGGGCGGAAGGGCGGAAGGGCGGAAAGGGCAGAAGGGCGGAAGGGTGGAAAGGCCGGAAAGGGCGGAAAGGGTGGAAGGGGCGGAAGGGCGGAAGGGCGGAAAGGGCGGAAAGGGCGGAAAGGGCGGAAGGGCGGAAAGGGCGGAAAGGGCGGAAGGGGCGGAAGGGCGGAAGGGCGGAAAGGGCAGAAAGGGCGGAAAGGGCAGAAAGGGCGGAAAGGGCGGAAGGGGCGGAAGGGGCGTAAAGGGCGGAAGGGCGGAAAGGGCGGAAGGGGCGGACGGGGCGGAAGGGGCGGAAGGGCGGAAGGAGCGGAAGGGCGGAAAGGGCGGAAGGGGCGGAAGGGCGGAAGGGCGGAAGGGCGGAAAGGGCGGAAGGGGCGGAAGGGGCGGAAGGGCGGAAAGGGCCGAAGGGGCGGAAGGGGCGGAAGGGCGGAAAGGGCGGAAGGGGCGGAAGGGCGGAATGGCGGAAAGGGCGGAAATGGCGGAAGGGGCGGAAGGGCGGAAGGGCGGAAAGGGCGGAAAGGGCGGAAGGGTGGAAAGGGCGGAAAGGGCGGGAGGGGCGGAAGGGCGGAAAGGGCGGAAGGGTGGAAGGGGCGGAAGGGCGGAAGGGCGCAAAGGGCGGAAAGGGCGGAAGGGGCGGAAGGGGCGGAAAGGGCGGAAAGGGCGGGAGGGGCGGGAGGGCGGAAGGGCGGAAAGGGCGGAAAGGGCGGAAAGGGCGGAAAGGGCGGAAGGGGCGGAAAGGGCGGAAAGGGCGGGAGGGGCGGGAGGGCGGAATGGGCGGAAGGGGCGGAAGGGCGGAAAGGGCGGAAAGGGCGGAAGGGGCGGAAGGGCGGAAAGGGCGGAAAGGGCGGAAAGGGCGGAAGGGCGGAAAGGGCAGAAAGGGCGGAAAGGGCGGAAGGGCGGAAAGGGCGGAAGGGGCGGAAAGGGCGGAAAGGGCGGAAGGGCGGAAGGGGCGGAAGGGACGGAAAGAGCGGATGGGGCGGAGGGGCGGAAGGGCGGAAAGGGCGGAAAGGGCGGAAAGGGCGGAAGGGGCGGAAGGGGCGGAAGGGCGGACGGGGCGGAAGGGGCGGAAGGGGCGGAAAGGGCAGAAGGGGCGGAAAGGGCGGAAGGGGCGGAAGGGCGGAAAGGGCGGAAAGGGCGGAAAGGGCGGAAGGGGCGGAAGGGCGGAAGGGCGGAAAGGGCCGAAGGGCGGAAGGGGCGGAAGGGGCGGAAGGGCGGAAGGGGCGGAAGGGCGGAAGGGCGGAAAGGGTGGAAAGGGCGGAAGGGGCGGAAGGGCGGAAGGGCGGAAAGGGCAGAAGGGCGGAAGGGTGGAAAGGGCGGAAAGGGCGGAAGGGCGGAAAGGGCGGAAAGGGCGGAAGGGGCGGAAGGGCGGAAGGGGCGGAAGGGGCGGAAGGGGCGGAAGGGCGGAAGGGGCGGAAGGGGCGGAAGGGGCGGAAAGGACGGAAAGGGCGGAAGGGGCGGAAGGGGCGGAAGGGCGGAAAGGGTGGAAAGGGCGGAAAGGGCGGAAGGGGCGGAAGGGCGGAAAGGGCGGAAAGGGCGGAAGGGCGGAAAGGGCGGAAAGGGCGGAAGGGCGGAAGGGGCGGAAGGGGCGGAAGGGGCGGAAGGGGCGGAAGGGCGGGAAGGGCGGAAGGGGCGGAAAGGGCGGAAAGGGCGGAAGGGCGGAAAGGGCGGAAAGGGCGGAAGGGCGGAAAGGGCGGAAGGGCGGAAAGGGCGGAAGGGGCGGAAGGGGCGGAAGGGCGGAAAGGGCGGAAGGGGCGGAAGGGGCGGAAAGGGCGGAAAGGGCGGAAGGGCGGAAGGGGCGAAAGGGGCGGAAGGGGCGGAAGGGGCGGTAGGGCGGACGGGGCGGAAGGGGCGTAAGGGGCAGAAAGGGCGGAAGGGGCGGAAGGGCGGAAGGGGCGGAACGGCGGAAGGGCGGAAGGGGCGGAAGGGGCGGAAGGGGCGGAAGGGCGGAAGGGCGGGAAGGGCGCAAAGGGCGGAAAGGGCGGAAGGGGCGGAAAGGGCGGAAGGGGCGGAAGGGCGGAAGGGCGGAAAGGGCGGAAAGGGCGGAAGGGCAGAAGGGCAGAAGGGCGGAAAGGGCGCAAAGGGCGGAAAGGGCGGAAGGGGCGGAAGGGCGGAAAGGGCGGAAGGGGAGGAAGGGGCGGAAGGGGCGGAAGGGGCGGAAAGGGCGGAAAGGGCGGAAGGGGCGGAAGGGCGGAAGGGCGGAAGGGGCGGAAGGGTGGAAGGGCGGAAAGGGAGGAAAGGGCGGAAGGGCGGAAGGGCGGAAGGGCGGAAAGGGCGGACGGGGCCGACGGGGCGGAAGGGGCGGAAGGGCGGAAGGGCGGAAGGGGCGGAAAGGGCGGAAAGGGCGGAAGGGGCGGAAAGGGCGGATGGGTGGTAAGGGCGGAAAGGGCGGAAAGGGCGGAAGGGGCGGAAGGGGCGGAAGGGCGGAAGGGCGGAAAGGGTGGAAAGGGCGGAAAGGGCGGAAGGGGCGGAAGGGCGGAAAGGGCGGAAAGGGCAGATGGGCGGAAGGGGCGGAAGGGGCGGAAGGGCGGAAAGGGCGGAAAGGGCGGAAGGGCGGAAAGGGCGGAAGGAGCGGAAAGGGCGGAAGGGCGGAAAGGGCGGAAGGGGCGGAAGGGCGGAAAGGCTGGAAAGGGCGGAAGGGTGCATGGGGCGGAAGGGGCGGAAGGGGCGGAAAGGGCGGAAAGGGCGGAAGGGCGGAAGGGGCGGAAGGGGCGGAAGGGGCGGAAGGGGCGGAAGGGGCGGAAAGGGCGGAAAGGGCGGAAGGGGCGGAAGTGGCGGAAAGGGCGGAAAGGGCGGAAGGGCGGAAGGGCGGAAAGGGCGCAAAGGGCGGAAAGGGCGGAAGGGGCGGAAGGGGCGGAAGGGGCGGAAGGGCGGACGGGGCGGACGGGGCGGAAGGGGCGGAAAGGGCGGAAGGGGCGGAAGGGGCGGAAGGGGCGGAAAGGGCGGAAAGGGCGGAAGGGGCGGAAGGGGCGGAAAGGGCGGAAAGGGGCGGAAGGGCGGAAGGGGCGGAAGGGGCGGAAGGGGCGGAAAGGGCGGAAGGGGCGGAAAGGGCGGCAAGGGCGGAAGGGGAGGAAGGGCGGAAGGGCGGAAGGGGCGGAAGGGCGGAAGGGCGGAAAGGGCGGAAGGGGCGGAAGGGCGGAAGGGCGGAAAGGGCGGAAAGGTCGGAAAGGGCGGAAGGGGCGGAAGGGCGGAAGGGGCGGAAGGGCTGAAGGGCGGAAGGGCGGAAAGGGCGGAAAGGGCGGATAGGGCGGAAGGGGCGGAAAGGGCGGAAGGGGCGGAAGGGGCGGAAGGGCGGAAGGGCGGAAAGGGCGGAAAGGGCGGAAAGGGCGGTAAGGGCGGAAGGGCGGAAGGGCGGAAAGGGCGGAAAGGGCGGAAGGGCGGAAAGGGCGGAAGGGTGGAAGGGGCGGAAGGGGCGGAAAGGGCGGAAGGGCGGAAAGGGCGGAAAGGGCGGAAAGGGCGGAAGGGCGGAAAGGGCGGACGGGGCGGACGGGGCGGAAAGGGCGGAAGGGCGGAAGGGCGGAAAGGGCGGAAGGGCGGAAAGGGCGGAAAGGGCGGAAGGGGCGGAAGGGCGGAAGGGCGGAAAGGGCAGAAAGGGCGGAAAGGGCGGAAGGGGCGGAAGGGGCGTAAAGGGCGGAAGGGCGGAAAGGGCGGAAGGGGCGGACGGGGCGGAAGGGGCGGAAGGGAGGAAGGGGCGGAAGGGCGGAAAGGGCGGAAGGGGCGGAAAGGGCGGAAGGGGCGGAAGGGCGGAAGGGCGGAAGGGCGGAAAGGGCCGAAGGGGCGGAAGGGGCGGAAGGGCGGAAAGGGCCGAAGGGGCGGAAGGGGCGGAAGGGCGGAAGGGCGGAAGGGGCGGAAGGGCGGAATGGCGGAAAGGGCGGAAATGGCGGAAAGGGCGGAAGGGCGGAAGGGCGGAAAGGGCGGAAGGGCGGAAAGGGCGGATAGGGGCGGAAGGGCGGAAAGGGCGGAAGGGCGGAAAGGGCGGATAGGGGCGGACGGGGCGGAAGGGGCGGAAGGGCGGAAAGGGCGGAAAGGGCGGAAGGGCGGAAAGGGCGGAAGGAGCGGAAAGGGCGGAAGGGCGGAAAGGGCGGAAAGGGCGGAAGGGCGGAAAGGCTGGAAAGGGCGTAAGGGTGCATGGGGCGGAAGGGGCGGAAGGGGCGGAAGGGGCGGAAGGGCGGAAAGGCGGAAAGGGCGGAAGGGGCGGAAGGGGCGGAAGGGGCGGAAGGGCGGAAAGGGCGGAAGGGCGGAAAGGGCGGATAGGGGCGGAAGGGCGGAAAGGGCGGAAGGAGCGGAAAGGGCGGAAGGGCGGAAAGGGCGGAAAGGGCGGAAGGGCGGAAAGGCTGGAAAGGGCGTAAGGGTGCATGGGGCGGAAGGGGCGGAAGGGGCGGAAGGGGCGGAAGGGCGGAAAGGCGGAAAGGGCGGAAGGGGCGGAAGGGGCGGAAAGGGCGGAAGGGCGGAAAGGGCGGAAAGGGCGGAAGGGGCGGAAAGGGCGGAAGGGCGGAAGGGCGGAAGGGTAGAAAGGGCGGAAAGTGCGGAAAGGGTGGAAAGGGCGAAAGGGCGGAAGGGCGGAAAGAGCGGAAGGGTGGAAAGGGCGGAAAGGGCGGAAAGGGTGGAAGGGCGAAAGGGCAGAAAGGATAGAAAGGGTGGAAGAGCGGAAAGGGCGGAAAGGGCAGAAGGGCGGAAGGGCGGAAAGGGCGGAAGGGCGGAAGGGGCGGAAGGGCAGAAAGGGCAGGGCGGGCAGGAAAGGCAGGGCGGGCAGGCCCGGCAGGAAGGGCGGGACGTGCGGGATGGGCGGGCAGAAAGGGCGGGAAGGGCGGGCAGGAAGGCAGGGCGGGAAGGGCGGCAGGCAGGGCGGGCGGGAATGGCGGGCAGAAAGGGCAGGAAGGGCAGAAAGGAAGGGCAGGAAGGAAAGGCAGAAAGGGCGGGCAGAATGGGCGGGCAGAAAGGGCAGGGCGGGAAGGGTGGGCAGAGCAGGTAGGGTGGGCAGGACGGGCAGAAAGGGCAGAAAGGGCAGGGCGGGCAAAGAGGGCGGAAAGGGCAGAAAGGGCGGAAGGGCGAAAGGGCGGAAAGGGCAGGAAGGGCAGGAAGGGCAGAAAGGGCAGAAAGGGCGGAAGGGCGGAAAGGCAGAAAGGGCAGGAAGGGCAGAAAGCGCAGAAAGGGCAGGGCGGGCAGAATGGGCAGGGCGGGCAGAAAGGGCAGAAAGGGCAGAAAGGGCAGGGCGGGCAGAACGGGCAGGTCGGGAAGAACGGGCAGGGCGGGCAGAAAGGGCAGAAAGGGCAGAAAGGGCAGGGCGGGCAGAAAGGGCAGGAAGGGCAGGGCGGGCAGGAAGGGCAGGGCGGGCAGGCCGGGCAGGAAGGGCGGGCAGAAAGGGCAGAAATGGCAGTGTGGATAGGGCGGGTAGGGTGGGCAGAAAGGACAGGGAAGGGTGGAAAGGGCGGAAAGGGCAGAAAGGGCAGGAAGGGCAAAAAGTGCAGAAAGGGCAGAAAGGGCGGAAGGGCGGAAAGGGCGGAAGGGGCGGGCGGGTAGGAAAGGCAAGGCGGGCAGGAAGGGCAGGAAGTGCGGGAAGGGCGGGCGGGAAGGGCGGGCAGGAAGGGCGGGAAGGGCGGCAGGCAGGGTGGGCGGGAAGGGCGGGGAGAAAGGGCAGGAAGGGCAGAAAGGAAGGGCCGGAAGAAAGGGCAGAGAGGAAGGGCAGGAAGGAAGGGCAGAATGGGCGGGCAGAAAGGGCAGGAAGGGCAGAAAGGACGGGCAAAAAGGGTGGGCAGAAAGGGCAGAAAGGGCAGGGTGGATAGGTCGGGTAGGGTGGGCAGAAAGGACAGGGAAGGGCGGAAAAGGCAGAAAGGGCGGGCAAAAAGGGCAGAAAGGGCGGGCAGAAAGGGCAGAAAGGGCAGGGCAGGTACGGTGGGCAGAAAGGGCGGGGCGGGCAAAAAGGGCAGAAAGGGCAGGGCAGGCAGAAAGGGCAGGGCGGGCAGAAAGGGCAGAAGGGCGGAAGGGCGGAAAGGGTGGAAAGGGCGGAAGGGCGGATGGGTGGAAAGGGCGGAAAGGGCGGAAAGGGCGAAGGGGCGGAAGGGCGGAAAGGGCGGAAGGGCGGAAGGGCGGAAAGGGCGGAAAGGGCGGAAAGGGCGAAGGGGCGGAAGGGGCGGAAAGGGCGGAAGGGCGGAAGGGCGGAAAGGGCGGGAAGGGCGGAAGGGCGGAAAGGGCGGAAGGGCGGAAGGGCGGAAGGGTAGAAAGGGCGGAAAGGGTGGAAGGGCGAAAGGGCAGAAAGGATAGAAAGGGTGGAAGGGCGGAAAGGGCGGAAGGGCGGAAGGGCGGAAGGGCGGAAAGGGCGGAAGGGCGGAAGGGCGGAAAGGGCGGAAGGGCGGAAGGGGCGGAAGGGCAGAAAGGGCAGGGCGGGCAGGAAGGGCAGGGCGGGCAGGCCGGGCAGGAAGGGCGGGACGTGCGGGATGGGCGGGCAGAAAGGGCGGGAAGGGCGGGCAGGAAGGCAGGGCGGGAAGGGCGGCAGGCAGGGCGGGCGGGAATGGCGGGCAGAAAGGGCAGGAAGGGCAGAAAGGAAGGGCAGGAAGGAAAGGCAGAAAGGGCGGGCAGAATGGGCGGGCAGAAAGGGCAGGGCGGGAAGGGTGGGCAGAGCAGGTAGGGTGGGCAGGATGGGCAGAAAGGGCAGAAAGGGCAGGGCGGGCAAAGAGGGCGGAAAGGGCGGAAAGGGCGGAAGGGCGGAAGAGCGGAAAGGGCAGGAAGGGCAGGAAGGGCAGAAAGGGCAGAAAGGGCGGAAGGGTGGAAAGGCAGAAAGGGCAGGAAGGGCAGAAAGCGCAGAAAGGGCAGGGCGGGCAGAATGGGCAGGGCGGGCAGAATGGGCAGGGCGGGCAGAAAGGGCAGAAAGGGCAGAAAGGGCAGGGCGGGCAGAACGGGCAGGTCGGGAAGAACGGGCAGGGCGGGCAGAAAGGGCAGGGCAGAAAGGGCAGGGCGGGCAGAAAGGGCAGGAAGGGCCGGGCGGGTAGGAAAGGCAAGGTGGGCAGGAAGGGCAGGAAGTGCGGGAAGGGCGGGCGGGAAGGGCGGGCAGGAAGGGCGGGAAGGGCGGCAGGCAGGGTGGGCGGGAAGGGCGGGGAGAAAGGGCAGGAAGGGCAGAAAGGAAGGGCCGGAAGAAAGGGCAGAAAGGAAGGGCAGGAAGGAAGGGCAGAATGGGCGGGCAGAAAGGGCAGGAAGGGCAGAAAGGACGGGCAAAAAGGGTGGGCAGAAAGGGCAGAAAGGGCAGGGTGGATAGGTCGGGTAGGGTGGGCAGAAAGGACAGGGAAGGGCGGAAAGGGCAGAAAGGGCGGGCAAAAAGGGCAGAAAGGGCGGGCAGAAAGGGCAGAAAGGGCAGGGCAGGTACGGTGGGCAGAAAGGGCGGGGCGGGCAAAAAGGGCAGAAAGGGCAGGGCGGGCAGAAAGGGCAGGGCGGGCAAAGAGGGCGGAAAGGGCGGAAGGGGCGGAAAGGGCGGAAGGGGCGGAAGGGCGGAAGGGCGGAAGGGCGGAAAGGGCGGAAAGGGCGGGAAGGGCAGATAGGGCGGAAGGGCGGAAAGGGTAGAAAGGGCGGAAGGGGCGGAAGGGCGGAAAGGGGGGAAGGGCGGAATGGGCGGAAGGGCGGAAAGGGCGGAAAGGGCGGAAAGGGTGGAAGGGGTGGAAGGGTCGGAAGGGGCGGAAGGGGCGGAAAGGGCGGAAGGGGCGGAAGGGCGGAAAGGGCGGAAAGGGCGGAAGGGGCGGAAGGGCGGAAGGGCGGAAAGGGCCGAAGGGCGGAAAGGGCGGAAGGGGCGGACGGGGCGGAAGGAGTGGAAGGGGCGGAAAGGGCGGAAGGGCGGAAAGGGCGGAAGGGGCGGAAGGGGCGGAAAGGGCGGAGGGGGCGGAAAGGGCGGAAGGGGCGGAAGGGCGGAAGGGCGGAAAGGGCGGAAAGGGCGGAAAGGGCGGAAGGGTGGAAAGGGCGGAAGGGGCGGAAGGGGCGGAAGGGCGGAAAGGGCGGAAGGGGCGGAAGGGCGGAAGGGCGGAAAGGGCGGAAAGGGCGGAAGGGCGGAAGGGCGGAAAGGGCGGAAAGGGCGGAAGGGCGGAAGGGGCGGAAAGGGCGGAAGGGGCGGAAGGGGCGGAAAGGGCGGAAAGGGCGGGAAGGGCAGATAGGGCGGAAGGGCGGAAAGGGTAGAAAGGGCGGAAGGGGCGGAAGGGCGGAAAGGGGGGAAGGGCGGAATGGGCGGAAGGGCGGAAAGGGCGGAAAGGGCGGAAAGGGTGGAAGGGGTGGAAGGGTCGGAAGGGGCGGAAGGGGCGGAAAGGGCGGAAGGGGCGGAAGGGCGGAAGGGGCGGAAAGGGCGGAAAGGGCGGAAGGGGCGGAAGGGCGGAAGGGCGGAAAGGGCCGAAGGGCGGAAGGGGCGGAAAGGGCGGAAGGGGCGGAAAGGGCGGAAGGGGCGGAAGGGCGGAAGGGCGGAAAGGGCGGAAAGGGCGGAAAGGGCGGAAGGGGCGGAAGGGCGGAAGGGCGGAAAGGGCAGAAGGGCGGAAGGGTGGAAAGGGCGGAAAGGGCGGAAAGGGTGGAAGGGGCGGAAGGGCGGAAGGGCGGAAAGGGCGGAAAGGGCGGAAAGGGCGGAAGGGCGGAAAGGGCGGAAAGGGCGGAAGGGGCGGAAGGGCGGAAGGGCGGAAAGGGCAGAAAGGGCGGAAAGGGCAGAAAGGGCGGAAAGGGCGGAAGGGGCGGAAGGGGCGTAAAGGGCGGAAGGGTGGAAAGGGCGGAAGGGGCGGACGGGGCGGAAGGGGCGGAAGGGGCGGAAGGGCGGAAGGGCGGAAAGGGCGGAAGGGGCGGAAGGGCGGAAGGGCGGAAGGGCGGAAAGGGCGGAAGGGGCGGAAGGGGCGGAAGGGCGGAAAGGGCCGAAGGGGCGGAAGGGGCGGAAGGGCGGAAAGGGCGGAAGGGGCGGAAGGGCGGAATGGCGGAAAGGGCGGAAATGGCGGAAGGGGCGGAAGGGCGGAAGGGCGGAAAGGGCGGAAAGGGCGGAAGGGCGGAAAGGGCGGAAAGGGCGGGAGGGGCGGAAGGGGCGGAAAGGGCGGAAGGGCGGAAGGGCGGAAAGGGCGGAAGGGTGGAAGGGGCGGAAGGGCGGAAGGGCAGGAAGGGCAGAAAGGGCAGAAAGGGCGGAAGGGTGGAAAGGCAGAAAGGGCAGGAAGGGCAGAAAGCGCAGAAAGGGCAGGGCGGGCAGAATGGGCAGGGCGGGCAGAATGGGCAGGGCGGGCAGAAAGGGCAGAAAGGGCAGAAAGGGCAGGGCGGGCAGAACGGGCAGGTCGGGAAGAACGGGCAGGGCGGGCAGAAAGGGCAGGGCAGAAAGGGCAGGGCGGGCAGAAAGGGCAGGAAGGGCCGGGCGGGTAGGAAAGGCAAGGTGGGCAGGAAGGGCAGGAAGTGCGGGAAGGGCGGGCGGGAAGGGCGGGCAGGAAGGGCGGGAAGGGCGGCAGGCAGGGTGGGCGGGAAGGGCGGGGAGAAAGGGCAGGAAGGGCAGAAAGGAAGGGCCGGAAGAAAGGGCAGAAAGGAAGGGCAGGAAGGAAGGGCAGAATGGGCGGGCAGAAAGGGCAGGAAGGGCAGAAAGGACGGGCAAAAAGGGTGGGCAGAAAGGGCAGAAAGGGCAGGGTGGATAGGTCGGGTAGGGTGGGCAGAAAGGACAGGGAAGGGCGGAAAGGGCAGAAAGGGCGGGCAAAAAGGGCAGAAAGGGCGGGCAGAAAGGGCAGAAAGGGCAGGGCAGGTACGGTGGGCAGAAAGGGCGGGGCGGGCAAAAAGGGCAGAAAGGGCAGGGCGGGCAGAAAGGGCAGGGCGGGCAAAGAGGGCGGAAAGGGCGGAAGGGGCGGAAAGGGCGGAAGGGGCGGAAGGGCGGAAGGGCGGAAGGGCGGAAAGGGCGGAAAGGGCGGGAAGGGCAGATAGGGCGGAAGGGCGGAAAGGGTAGAAAGGGCGGAAGGGGCGGAAGGGCGGAAAGGGGGGAAGGGCGGAATGGGCGGAAGGGCGGAAAGGGCGGAAAGGGCGGAAAGGGTGGAAGGGGTGGAAGGGTCGGAAGCGGCGGAAGGGGCGGAAAGGGCGGAAGGGGCGGAAGGGCGGAAAGGGCGGAAAGGGCGGAAGGGGCGGAAGGGCGGAAGGGCGGAAAGGGCCGAAGGGCGGAAAGGGCGGAAGGGGCGGACGGGGCGGAAGGAGTGGAAGGGGCGGAAAGGGCGGAAGGGCGGAAAGGGCGGAAGGGGCGGAAGGGGCGGAAAGGGCGGAGGGGGCGGAAAGGGCGGAAAGGGCGGAAGGGGCGGAAAGGGCGGATGGGTGGTAAGGGCGGAAAGGGCGGAAAGGGCGGAAGGGGCGGAAGGGGCGGAAGGGCGGAAGGGCGGAAAGGGCGGAAGGGGCGGAAGGGCGGAAGGGCGGAAGGGGCGGAAAGGGCGGAAAGGGCGGAAGGGGCGGAAAGGGCGGATGGGTGGTAAGGGCGGAAAGGGCGGAAAGGGCGGAAGGGGCGGAAGGGGCGGAAGGGCGGAAGGGCGGAAAGGGTGGAAAGGGCGGAAAGGGCGGAAGGGGCGGAAGGGCGGAAAGGGCGGAAAGGGCAGATGGGCGGAAGGGGCGGAAGGGGCGGAAGGGCGGAAAGGGCGGAAAGGGCGGAAGGGCGGAAAGGGCGGAAGGAGCGGAAAGGGCGGAAGGGCGGAAAGGGCGGAAGGGGCGGAAGGGCGGAAAGGCTGGAAAGGGCGGAAGGGTGCATGGGGCGGAAGGGGCGGAAGGGGCGGAAAGGGCGGAAAGGGCGGAAGGGCGGAAGGGGCGGAAGGGGCGGAAGGGGCGGAAGGGGCGGAAGGGGCGGAAAGGGCGGAAAGGGCGGAAGGGGCGGAAGTGGCGGAAAGGGCGGAAAGGGCGGAAGGGCGGAAGGGCGGAAAGGGCGCAAAGGGCGGAAAGGGCGGAAGGGGCGGAAGGGGCGGAAGGGGCGGAAGGGCGGACGGGGCGGACGGGGCGGAAGGGGCGGAAAGGGCGGAAGGGGCGGAAGGGGCGGAAGGGGCGGAAAGGGCGGAAAGGGCGGAAGGGGCGGAAGGGGCGGAAAGGGCGGAAAGGGGCGGAAGGGCGGAAGGGGCGGAAGGGGCGGAAGGGGCGGAAAGGGCGGAAGGGGCCGAAAGGGCGGCAAGGGCGGAAGGGGAGGAAGGGCGGAAGGGCGGAAGGGGCGGAAGGGCGGAAGGGCGGAAAGGGCGGAAGGGGCGGAAGGGCGGAAGGGCGGAAAGGGCGGAAAGGTCGGAAAGGGCGGAAGGGGCGGAAGGGCGGAAGGGGCGGAAGGGCTGAAGGGCGGAAGGGCGGAAAGGGCGGAAAGGGCGGATAGGGCGGAAGGGGCGGAAAGGGCGGAAGGGGCGGAAGGGGCGGAAGGGCGGAAGGGCGGAAAGGGCGGAAAGGGCGGAAAGGGCGGTAAGGGCGGAAGGGCGGAAGGGCGGAAAGGGCGGAAAGGGCGGAAGGGCGGAAAGGGCGGAAGGGTGGAAGGGGCGGAAGGGGCGGAAAGGGCGGAAGGGCGGAAAGGGCGGAAAGGGCGGAAAGGGCGGAAGGGCGGAAAGGGCGGACGGGGCGGACGGGGCGGAAAGGGCGGAAGGGCGGAAGGGCGGAAAGGGCGGAAGGGCGGAAAGGGCGGAAAGGGCGGAAGGGGCGGAAGGGCGGAAGGGCGGAAAGGGCAGAAAGGGCGGAAAGGGCGGAAGGGGCGGAAGGGGCGTAAAGGGCGGAAGGGCGGAAAGGGCGGAAGGGGCGGACGGGGCGGAAGGGGCGGAAGGGAGGAAGGGGCGGAAGGGCGGAAAGGGCGGAAGGGGCGGAAAGGGCGGAAGGGGCGGAAGGGCGGAAGGGCGGAAGGGCGGAAAGGGCCGAAGGGGCGGAAGGGGCGGAAGGGCGGAAAGGGCCGAAGGGGCGGAAGGGGCGGAAGGGCGGAAGGGCGGAAGGGGCGGAAGGGCGGAATGGCGGAAAGGGCGGAAATGGCGGAAAGGGCGGAAGGGCGGAAGGGCGGAAAGGGCGGAAGGGCGGAAAGGGCGGATAGGGGCGGAAGGGCGGAAAGGGCGGAAGGGCGGAAAGGGCGGATAGGGGCGGACGGGGCGGAAGGGGCGGAAGGGCGGAAAGGGCGGAAAGGGCGGAAGGGCGGAAAGGGCGGAAGGAGCGGAAAGGGCGGAAGGGCGGAAAGGGCGGAAAGGGCGGAAGGGCGGAAAGGCTGGAAAGGGCGTAAGGGTGCATGGGGCGGAAGGGGCGGAAGGGGCGGAAGGGGCGGAAGGGCGGAAAGGCGGAAAGGGCGGAAGGGGCGGAAGGGGCGGAAGGGGCGGAAGGGCGGAAAGGGCGGAAGGGCGGAAAGGGCGGATAGGGGCGGAAGGGCGGAAAGGGCGGAAGGAGCGGAAAGGGCGGAAGGGCGGAAAGGGCGGAAAGGGCGGAAGGGCGGAAAGGCTGGAAAGGGCGTAAGGGTGCATGGGGCGGAAGGGGCGGAAGGGGCGGAAGGGGCGGAAGGGCGGAAAGGCGGAAAGGGCGGAAGGGGCGGAAGGGGCGGAAAGGGCGGAAGGGCGGAAAGGGCGGAAAGGGCGGAAGGGGCGGAAAGGGCGGAAGGGCGGAAGGGCGGAAGGGTAGAAAGGGCGGAAAGTGCGGAAAGGGTGGAAAGGGCGAAAGGGCGGAAGGGCGGAAAGAGCGGAAGGGTGGAAAGGGCGGAAAGGGCGGAAAGGGTGGAAGGGCGAAAGGGCAGAAAGGATAGAAAGGGTGGAAGAGCGGAAAGGGCGGAAAGGGCAGAAGGGCGGAAGGGCGGAAAGGGCGGAAGGGCGGAAGGGGCGGAAGGGCAGAAAGGGCAGGGCGGGCAGGAAAGGCAGGGCGGGCAGGCCCGGCAGGAAGGGCGGGACGTGCGGGATGGGCGGGCAGAAAGGGCGGGAAGGGCGGGCAGGAAGGCAGGGCGGGAAGGGCGGCAGGCAGGGCGGGCGGGAATGGCGGGCAGAAAGGGCAGGAAGGGCAGAAAGGAAGGGCAGGAAGGAAAGGCAGAAAGGGCGGGCAGAATGGGCGGGCAGAAAGGGCAGGGCGGGAAGGGTGGGCAGAGCAGGTAGGGTGGGCAGGACGGGCAGAAAGGGCAGAAAGGGCAGGGCGGGCAAAGAGGGCGGAAAGGGCAGAAAGGGCGGAAGGGCGAAAGGGCGGAAAGGGCAGGAAGGGCAGGAAGGGCAGAAAGGGCAGAAAGGGCGGAAGGGCGGAAAGGCAGAAAGGGCAGGAAGGGCAGAAAGCGCAGAAAGGGCAGGGCGGGCAGAATGGGCAGGGCGGGCAGAAAGGGCAGAAAGGGCAGAAAGGGCAGGGCGGGCAGAACGGGCAGGTCGGGAAGAACGGGCAGGGCGGGCAGAAAGGGCAGAAAGGGCAGAAAGGGCAGGGCGGGCAGAAAGGGCAGGAAGGGCAGGGCGGGCAGGAAGGGCAGGGCGGGCAGGCCGGGCAGGAAGGGCGGGCAGAAAGGGCAGAAATGGCAGTGTGGATAGGGCGGGTAGGGTGGGCAGAAAGGACAGGGAAGGGTGGAAAGGGCGGAAAGGGCAGAAAGGGCAGGAAGGGCAAAAAGTGCAGAAAGGGCAGAAAGGGCGGAAGGGCGGAAAGGGCGGAAGGGGCGGGCGGGTAGGAAAGGCAAGGCGGGCAGGAAGGGCAGGAAGTGCGGGAAGGGCGGGCGGGAAGGGCGGGCAGGAAGGGCGGGAAGGGCGGCAGGCAGGGTGGGCGGGAAGGGCGGGGAGAAAGGGCAGGAAGGGCAGAAAGGAAGGGCCGGAAGAAAGGGCAGAGAGGAAGGGCAGGAAGGAAGGGCAGAATGGGCGGGCAGAAAGGGCAGGAAGGGCAGAAAGGACGGGCAAAAAGGGTGGGCAGAAAGGGCAGAAAGGGCAGGGTGGATAGGTCGGGTAGGGTGGGCAGAAAGGACAGGGAAGGGCGGAAAAGGCAGAAAGGGCGGGCAAAAAGGGCAGAAAGGGCGGGCAGAAAGGGCAGAAAGGGCAGGGCAGGTACGGTGGGCAGAAAGGGCGGGGCGGGCAAAAAGGGCAGAAAGGGCAGGGCAGGCAGAAAGGGCAGGGCGGGCAGAAAGGGCAGAAGGGCGGAAGGGCGGAAAGGGTGGAAAGGGCGGAAGGGCGGATGGGTGGAAAGGGCGGAAAGGGCGGAAAGGGCGAAGGGGCGGAAGGGCGGAAAGGGCGGAAGGGCGGAAGGGCGGAAAGGGCGGAAAGGGCGGAAAGGGCGAAGGGGCGGAAGGGGCGGAAAGGGCGGAAGGGCGGAAGGGCGGAAAGGGCGGGAAGGGCGGAAGGGCGGAAAGGGCGGAAGGGCGGAAGGGCGGAAGGGTAGAAAGGGCGGAAAGGGTGGAAGGGCGAAAGGGCAGAAAGGATAGAAAGGGTGGAAGGGCGGAAAGGGCGGAAGGGCGGAAGGGCGGAAGGGCGGAAAGGGCGGAAGGGCGGAAGGGCGGAAAGGGCGGAAGGGCGGAAGGGGCGGAAGGGCAGAAAGGGCAGGGCGGGCAGGAAGGGCAGGGCGGGCAGGCCGGGCAGGAAGGGCGGGACGTGCGGGATGGGCGGGCAGAAAGGGCGGGAAGGGCGGGCAGGAAGGCAGGGCGGGAAGGGCGGCAGGCAGGGCGGGCGGGAATGGCGGGCAGAAAGGGCAGGAAGGGCAGAAAGGAAGGGCAGGAAGGAAAGGCAGAAAGGGCGGGCAGAATGGGCGGGCAGAAAGGGCAGGGCGGGAAGGGTGGGCAGAGCAGGTAGGGTGGGCAGGATGGGCAGAAAGGGCAGAAAGGGCAGGGCGGGCAAAGAGGGCGGAAAGGGCGGAAAGGGCGGAAGGGCGGAAGAGCGGAAAGGGCAGGAAGGGCAGGAAGGGCAGAAAGGGCAGAAAGGGCGGAAGGGTGGAAAGGCAGAAAGGGCAGGAAGGGCAGAAAGCGCAGAAAGGGCAGGGCGGGCAGAATGGGCAGGGCGGGCAGAATGGGCAGGGCGGGCAGAAAGGGCAGAAAGGGCAGAAAGGGCAGGGCGGGCAGAACGGGCAGGTCGGGAAGAACGGGCAGGGCGGGCAGAAAGGGCAGGGCAGAAAGGGCAGGGCGGGCAGAAAGGGCAGGAAGGGCCGGGCGGGTAGGAAAGGCAAGGTGGGCAGGAAGGGCAGGAAGTGCGGGAAGGGCGGGCGGGAAGGGCGGGCAGGAAGGGCGGGAAGGGCGGCAGGCAGGGTGGGCGGGAAGGGCGGGGAGAAAGGGCAGGAAGGGCAGAAAGGAAGGGCCGGAAGAAAGGGCAGAAAGGAAGGGCAGGAAGGAAGGGCAGAATGGGCGGGCAGAAAGGGCAGGAAGGGCAGAAAGGACGGGCAAAAAGGGTGGGCAGAAAGGGCAGAAAGGGCAGGGTGGATAGGTCGGGTAGGGTGGGCAGAAAGGACAGGGAAGGGCGGAAAGGGCAGAAAGGGCGGGCAAAAAGGGCAGAAAGGGCGGGCAGAAAGGGCAGAAAGGGCAGGGCAGGTACGGTGGGCAGAAAGGGCGGGGCGGGCAAAAAGGGCAGAAAGGGCAGGGCGGGCAGAAAGGGCAGGGCGGGCAAAGAGGGCGGAAAGGGCGGAAGGGGCGGAAAGGGCGGAAGGGGCGGAAGGGCGGAAGGGCGGAAGGGCGGAAAGGGCGGAAAGGGCGGGAAGGGCAGATAGGGCGGAAGGGCGGAAAGGGTAGAAAGGGCGGAAGGGGCGGAAGGGCGGAAAGGGGGGAAGGGCGGAATGGGCGGAAGGGCGGAAAGGGCGGAAAGGGCGGAAAGGGTGGAAGGGGTGGAAGGGTCGGAAGGGGCGGAAGGGGCGGAAAGGGCGGAAGGGGCGGAAGGGCGGAAAGGGCGGAAAGGGCGGAAGGGGCGGAAGGGCGGAAGGGCGGAAAGGGCCGAAGGGCGGAAAGGGCGGAAGGGGCGGACGGGGCGGAAGGAGTGGAAGGGGCGGAAAGGGCGGAAGGGCGGAAAGGGCGGAAGGGGCGGAAGGGGCGGAAAGGGCGGAGGGGGCGGAAAGGGCGGAAGGGGCGGAAGGGCGGAAGGGCGGAAAGGGCGGAAAGGGCGGAAAGGGCGGAAGGGTGGAAAGGGCGGAAGGGGCGGAAGGGGCGGAAGGGCGGAAAGGGCGGAAGGGGCGGAAGGGCGGAAGGGCGGAAAGGGCGGAAAGGGCGGAAGGGCGGAAGGGCGGAAAGGGCGGAAAGGGCGGAAGGGCGGAAGGGGCGGAAAGGGCGGAAGGGGCGGAAGGGGCGGAAAGGGCGGAAAGGGCGGGAAGGGCAGATAGGGCGGAAGGGCGGAAAGGGTAGAAAGGGCGGAAGGGGCGGAAGGGCGGAAAGGGGGGAAGGGCGGAATGGGCGGAAGGGCGGAAAGGGCGGAAAGGGCGGAAAGGGTGGAAGGGGTGGAAGGGTCGGAAGGGGCGGAAGGGGCGGAAAGGGCGGAAGGGGCGGAAGGGCGGAAGGGGCGGAAAGGGCGGAAAGGGCGGAAGGGGCGGAAGGGCGGAAGGGCGGAAAGGGCCGAAGGGCGGAAGGGGCGGAAAGGGCGGAAGGGGCGGAAAGGGCGGAAGGGGCGGAAGGGCGGAAGGGCGGAAAGGGCGGAAAGGGCGGAAAGGGCGGAAGGGGCGGAAGGGCGGAAGGGCGGAAAGGGCAGAAGGGCGGAAGGGTGGAAAGGGCGGAAAGGGCGGAAAGGGTGGAAGGGGCGGAAGGGCGGAAGGGCGGAAAGGGCGGAAAGGGCGGAAAGGGCGGAAGGGCGGAAAGGGCGGAAAGGGCGGAAGGGGCGGAAGGGCGGAAGGGCGGAAAGGGCAGAAAGGGCGGAAAGGGCAGAAAGGGCGGAAAGGGCGGAAGGGGCGGAAGGGGCGTAAAGGGCGGAAGGGTGGAAAGGGCGGAAGGGGCGGACGGGGCGGAAGGGGCGGAAGGGGCGGAAGGGCGGAAGGGCGGAAAGGGCGGAAGGGGCGGAAGGGCGGAAGGGCGGTAGGGCGGAAAGGGCGGAAGGGGCGGAAGGGGCGGAAGGGCGGAAAGGGCCGAAGGGGCGGAAGGGGCGGAAGGGCGGAAAGGGCGGAAGGGGCGGAAGGGCGGAATGGCGGAAAGGGCGGAAATGGCGGAAGGGGCGGAAGGGCGGAAGGGCGGAAAGGGCGGAAAGGGCGGAAGGGCGGAAAGGGCGGAAAGGGCGGGAGGGGCGGAAGGGGCGGAAAGGGCGGAAGGGCGGAAGGGCGGAAAGGGCGGAAGGGTGGAAGGGGCGGAAGGGCGGAAGGGCAGGAAGGGCAGAAAGGGCAGAAAGGGCGGAAGGGTGGAAAGGCAGAAAGGGCAGGAAGGGCAGAAAGCGCAGAAAGGGCAGGGCGGGCAGAATGGGCAGGGCGGGCAGAATGGGCAGGGCGGGCAGAAAGGGCAGAAAGGGCAGAAAGGGCAGGGCGGGCAGAACGGGCAGGTCGGGAAGAACGGGCAGGGCGGGCAGAAAGGGCAGGGCAGAAAGGGCAGGGCGGGCAGAAAGGGCAGGAAGGGCCGGGCGGGTAGGAAAGGCAAGGTGGGCAGGAAGGGCAGGAAGTGCGGGAAGGGCGGGCGGGAAGGGCGGGCAGGAAGGGCGGGAAGGGCGGCAGGCAGGGTGGGCGGGAAGGGCGGGGAGAAAGGGCAGGAAGGGCAGAAAGGAAGGGCCGGAAGAAAGGGCAGAAAGGAAGGGCAGGAAGGAAGGGCAGAATGGGCGGGCAGAAAGGGCAGGAAGGGCAGAAAGGACGGGCAAAAAGGGTGGGCAGAAAGGGCAGAAAGGGCAGGGTGGATAGGTCGGGTAGGGTGGGCAGAAAGGACAGGGAAGGGCGGAAAGGGCAGAAAGGGCGGGCAAAAAGGGCAGAAAGGGCGGGCAGAAAGGGCAGAAAGGGCAGGGCAGGTACGGTGGGCAGAAAGGGCGGGGCGGGCAAAAAGGGCAGAAAGGGCAGGGCGGGCAGAAAGGGCAGGGCGGGCAAAGAGGGCGGAAAGGGCGGAAGGGGCGGAAAGGGCGGAAGGGGCGGAAGGGCGGAAGGGCGGAAGGGCGGAAAGGGCGGAAAGGGCGGGAAGGGCAGATAGGGCGGAAGGGCGGAAAGGGTAGAAAGGGCGGAAGGGGCGGAAGGGCGGAAAGGGGGGAAGGGCGGAATGGGCGGAAGGGCGGAAAGGGCGGAAAGGGCGGAAAGGGTGGAAGGGGTGGAAGGGTCGGAAGCGGCGGAAGGGGCGGAAAGGGCGGAAGGGGCGGAAGGGCGGAAAGGGCGGAAAGGGCGGAAGGGGCGGAAGGGCGGAAGGGCGGAAAGGGCCGAAGGGCGGAAAGGGCGGAAGGGGCGGACGGGGCGGAAGGAGTGGAAGGGGCGGAAAGGGCGGAAGGGCGGAAAGGGCGGAAGGGGCGGAAGGGGCGGAAAGGGCGGAGGGGGCGGAAAGGGCGGAAGGGGCGGAAGGGCGGAAGGGCGGAAAGGGCGGAAAGGGCGGAAAGGGCGGAAGGGCGGAAAGGGCGGAAGGGGCGGAAGGGGCGGAAGGGCGGAAAGGGCGGAAGGGGCGGAAGGGCGGAAGGGCGGAAAGGGCGGAAAGGGCGGAAGGGCGGAAGGGCGGAAAGGGCGGAAAGGGCGGAAAGGGCGGAAGGGCGGAAGGGGCGGAAAGGGCGGAAGGGGCGGAAGGGGCGGAAAGGGCGGAAAGGGCGGAAGGGGCGGAAGGGCGGAAGGGCGGAAAGGGCAGAAGGGCGGAAGGGTGGAAAGGGCGGAAAGGGCGGAAAGGGTGGAAGGGGCGGAAGGGCGGAAGGGCGGAAAGGGCGGAAAGGGCGGAAAGGGCGGAAGGGCGGAAAGGGCGGAAAGGGCGGAAGGGGCGGAAGGGCGGAAGGGCGGAAAGGGCAGAAAGGGCGGAAAGGGCAGAAAGGGCGGAAAGGGCGGAAGGGGCGGAAGGGGCGTAAAGGGCGGAAGGGTGGAAAGGGCGGAAGGGGCGGACGGGGCGGAAGGGGCGGAAGGGCGGAAGGGGCGGAAGGGCGGAAAGGGCGGAAGGGGCGGAAGGGCGGAAGGGCGGAAGGGCGGAAAGGGCGGAAGGGGCGGAAGGGGCGGAAGGGCGGAAAGGGCCGAAGGGGCGGAAGGGGCGGAAGGGCGGAAAGGGCGGAAGGGGCGGAAGGGCGGAATGGCGGAAAGGGCGGAAATGGCGGAAGGGGCGGAAGGGCGGAAGGGCGGAAAGGGCGGAAAGGGCGGAAGGGCGGAAAGGGCGGAAAGGGCGGGAGGGGCGGAAGGGGCGGAAAGGGCGGAAGGGCGGAAGGGCGGAAAGGGCGGAAGGGTGGAAGGGGCGGAAGGGCGGAAGGGCAGGAAGGGCAGAAAGGGCAGAAAGGGCGGAAGGGTGGAAAGGCAGAAAGGGCAGGAAGGGCAGAAAGCGCAGAAAGGGCAGGGCGGGCAGAATGGGCAGGGCGGGCAGAATGGGCAGGGCGGGCAGAAAGGGCAGAAAGGGCAGAAAGGGCAGGGCGGGCAGAACGGGCAGGTCGGGAAGAACGGGCAGGGCGGGCAGAAAGGGCAGGGCAGAAAGGGCAGGGCGGGCAGAAAGGGCAGGAAGGGCCGGGCGGGTAGGAAAGGCAAGGTGGGCAGGAAGGGCAGGAAGTGCGGGAAGGGCGGGCGGGAAGGGCGGGCAGGAAGGGCGGGAAGGGCGGCAGGCAGGGTGGGCGGGAAGGGCGGGGAGAAAGGGCAGGAAGGGCAGAAAGGAAGGGCCGGAAGAAAGGGCAGAAAGGAAGGGCAGGAAGGAAGGGCAGAATGGGCGGGCAGAAAGGGCAGGAAGGGCAGAAAGGACGGGCAAAAAGGGTGGGCAGAAAGGGCAGAAAGGGCAGGGTGGATAGGTCGGGTAGGGTGGGCAGAAAGGACAGGGAAGGGCGGAAAGGGCAGAAAGGGCGGGCAAAAAGGGCAGAAAGGGCGGGCAGAAAGGGCAGAAAGGGCAGGGCAGGTACGGTGGGCAGAAAGGGCGGGGCGGGCAAAAAGGGCAGAAAGGGCAGGGCGGGCAGAAAGGGCAGGGCGGGCAAAGAGGGCGGAAAGGGCGGAAGGGGCGGAAAGGGCGGAAGGGGCGGAAGGGCGGAAGGGCGGAAGGGCGGAAAGGGCGGAAAGGGCGGGAAGGGCAGATAGGGCGGAAGGGCGGAAAGGGTAGAAAGGGCGGAAGGGGCGGAAGGGCGGAAAGGGGGGAAGGGCGGAATGGGCGGAAGGGCGGAAAGGGCGGAAAGGGCGGAAAGGGTGGAAGGGGTGGAAGGGTCGGAAGCGGCGGAAGGGGCGGAAAGGGCGGAAGGGGCGGAAGGGCGGAAAGGGCGGAAAGGGCGGAAGGGGCGGAAGGGCGGAAGGGGCGGAAAGGGCGGAAGGGGCGGAAGGGCGGAAGGGCGGAAGGGCGGAAAGGGCGGAAGGGGCGGAAGGGGCGGAAGGGCGGAAAGGGCCGAAGGGGCGGAAGGGGCGGAAGGGCGGAAAGGGCGGAAGGGGCGGAAGGGCGGAATGGCGGAAAGGGCGGAAATGGCGGAAGGGGCGGAAGGGCGGAAGGGCGGAAAGGGCGGAAAGGGCGGAAGGGCGGAAAGGGCGGAAAGGGCGGGAGGGGCGGAAGGGGCGGAAAGGGCGGAAGGGCGGAAGGGCGGAAAGGGCGGAAGGGTGGAAGGGGCGGAAGGGCGGAAGGGCGCAAAGGGCGGAAAGGGCGGAAGGGGCGGAAGGGGCGGAAAGGGCGGAAAGGGCGGGAGGGGCGGGAGGGCGGAAAGGCGGAAAGGGCGGAAAGGGCGGAAAGGGCGGAAGGGGCGGAAGGGGCGGAAAGGGCGGAAAGGGCGGGAGGGGCGGGAGGGCGGAATGGGCGGAAGGGGCGGAAGGGCGGAAAGGGTGGAAAGGGCGGAAGGGGCGGAAGGGCGGAAAGGGCGGAAAGGGCGGAAAGGGCGGAAGGGCGGAAAGGGCGGAAGGGGCGGAAAGGGCGGAAAGGGCGGAAGGGCGGAAGGGGCGGAAGGGACGGAAAGAGCGGATGGGGCGGAGGGGCGGAAGGGCGGAAAGGGCGGAAAGGGCGGAAAGGGCGGAAGGGGCGGAAGGGGCGGAAGGGCGGACGGGGCGGAAGGGGCGGACGGGGCGGAAAGGGCGGAAGGGGCGGAAAGGGCAGAAGGGGCGGAAAGGGCGGAAGGGGCGGAAGGGCGGAAAGGGCGGAAAGGGCGGAAAGGGCGGAAGGGGCGGAAGGGCGGAAGGGCGGAAAGGGCGGAAGGGCGGAAGGGGCGGAAGGGGCGGAAGGGCGGAAGGGGCGGAAGGGCGGAAGGGCGGAAAGGGCGGAAAGGGCGGAAGGGGCGGAAGGGCGGAAGGGCGGAAAGGGCAGAAGGGCGGAAGGGTGGAAAGGGCGGAAAGGGTGGAAGGGGCGGAAGGGCGGAAGGGCGGAAAGGGCGGAAAGGGCGGAAAGGGCGAAAGGGCGGAAAGGGCGGACGGGGCGGACGGGGCGGAAGGGGCGGAAGGGCGGAAGGGCGGAAAGGGCGGAAGGGCGGAAAGGGCGGAAAGGGCGGAAGGGGCGGAAGGGGTGGAAGGGCGGAAAGGGCGGAAGGGCGGAAGGGCGGAAAGGGCGGAAGGGGCGGAAGGGTGGAAGGGCGGAAAGGGCGGAAAGGGCGGAAGGGCGGAAGGGCGGAAGGGCGGAAAGGGCGGAAAGGGCGGAAGGGGCGGAAGGGTGGAAGGGCGGAAAGGGCGGAAAGGGCGGAAAGGGCGGGAGGGGCGGAAGGGCGGAAAGGGCGGAAGGGCGGAAAGGGCGGAAGGGGCGGACGGGGCGGAAAGGGCGGAAGGGGCCGAAAGGGCGGAGGGGGCGGAAAGGGCGGAAGGGGCGGAAGGGCGGAAGGGCGGAAGGGCGGAAGGGCGGAAAGGGCGGAAAGGGCGGAAGGGGCGGAAGGGCGGAAAGGGCGGAAAGGGCGGAAGGGGTGGAAAGGGCGCAAAGGGCGGAAGGGGCGGAAGGGCGGAAGGGCGGAAAGGGCGGAAAGGGTGGAAAGGGCGGAAGGGGCGGAAGGGCGGAAAGGGCGGAAAGGGCGGAAGGGCGGAAGGGCGGAAGGGGCGGAAAGGGCGGAAGGGGAGGAAGGGCGGAAGGGTGGAAAGGGTGGAAAGGGCGGAAGGGGCGGAAGGGCGGAAGGGCGGAAAGGGCGGAAAGGGCGGAAAGGGCGGAAGGGGCGGAAGGGGCGGAAGGGCGGAAGGGGCGGAAGGGGCGGAAGGGGCGGAAGGGCGGAAGGGGCGGAAGGGGCGGAAGGGGCGGAAAGGACGGAAAGGGCGGAAGGGGCGGAAGGGGCGGAAGGGCGGAAAGGGTGGAAAGGGCGGAAGGGGCGGAAGGGCGGAAAGGGCGGAAGGGGCGGAAGGGCGGAAAGGGCGGAAAGGGCGGAAGGGCGGAAGGGGCGGAAGGGGCGGAAGGGGCGGTAGGGCAGATGGGGTGGAAGGGGCGGAAGGGGCGGAAAGGGCGGAAAGGGCGGAAGGGGCGGAAGGGGCGGAAAGGGCGGAAGGGGCGGAAGGGCGGAAGGGCGGAAAGGGCGGAAGGGCGGAAGGGGCGGAAGGGGCGGAAGGGCGGGAAGGGCGGAAGGGGCGGAAAGGGCGGAAAGGGCGGAAGGGCGGAAAGGGCGGAAAGGGCGGAAGGGCGGAAAGGGCGGAAGGGCGGAAAGGGCGGAAGGGGCGGAAGGGGCGGAAGGGCGGAAAGGGCGGAAGGGGCGGAAGGGGCGGAAAGGGCGGAAAGGGCGGAAGGGCGGAAGGGGCGAAAGGGGCGGAAGGGGCGGAAGGGGCGGTAGGGCGGACGGGGCGGAAGGGGCGTAAGGGGCAGAAAGGGCGGAAGGGGCGGAAGGGCGGAAGGGGCGGAAAGGGCGGAAGGGCGGAAAGGGCGGAAGGGGCGGAACGGCGGAAGGGCGGAAGGGGCGGAAGGGGCGGAAGGGGCGGAAGGGCGGAAGGGCGGGAAGGGCGCAAAGGGCGGAAAGGGCGGAAGGGGCGGAAAGGGCGGAAGGGGCGGAAGGGCGGAAGGGCGGAAAGGGCGGAAAGGGCGGAAGGGCAGAAGGGCAGAAGGGCGGAAAGGGCGCAAAGGGCGGAAAGGGCGGAAGGGGCGGAAGGGCGGAAAGGGCGGAAGGGGAGGAAGGGGCGGAAGGGGCGGAAGGGGCGGAAAGGGCGGAAAGGGCGGAAGGGGCGGAAGGGCGGAAGGGCGGAAGGGGCGGAAGGGTGGAAGGGCGGAAAGGGAGGAAAGGGCGGAAGGGCGGAAGGGCGGAAGGGCGGAAAGGGCGGACGGGGCCGACGGGGCGGAAGGGGCGGAAGGGCGGAAGGGCGGAAGGGGCGGAAAGGGCGGAAAGGGCGGAAGGGGCGGAAAGGGCGGATGGGTGGTAAGGGCGGAAAGGGCGGAAAGGGCGGAAGGGCGGAAGGGGCGGAAGGGCGGAAGGGCGGAAAGGGTGGAAAGGGCGGAAAGGGCGGAAGGGGCGGAAGGGCGGAAAGGGCGGAAAGGGCGGATGGGCGGAAGGGGCGGAAGGGGCGGAAGGGCGGAAAGGGCGGAAAGGGCGGATGGGCGGAAAGGGCGGAAGGAGCGGAAAGGGCGGAAGGGCGGAAAGGGCGGAAGGGGCGGAAGGGCGGAAAGGCTGGAAAGGGCGGAAGGGTGCATGGGGCGGAAGGGGCGGAAGGGGCGGAAAGGGCGGAAAGGGCGGAAGGGCGGAAGGGGCGGAAGGGGCGGAAGGGGCGGAAGGGCGGACGGGACGGAAGGGGCGGAAGGGGCAGAAAGGGCGGAAGGGGCGGAAGGGGCGGAAGGGGCGGAAAGGGCGGAAAGGGCGGAAGGGGCGGAAGTGGCGGAAAGGGCGGAAAGGGCGGAAGGGGCGGAAGGGCGGAAGGGGCGGAAGGGCGGACGGGGCGGACGGGGCGGAAGGGGCGGAAAGGGCGGAAGGGGCGGAAGGGGCGGAAGGGGCGGAAAGGGCGGAAAGGGCGGAAGGGGCGGAAGGGGCGGAAAGGGCGGAAAGGGGCGGAAGGGCGGAAGGGGCGGAAGGGGCGGAAGGGGCGGAAAGGGCGGAAGGGGCGGAAAGGGCGGCAAGGGCGGAAGGGGAGGAAGGGCGGAAGGGCGGAAGGGGCGGAAGGGCGGAAGGGCGGAAAGGGCGGAAGGGGCGGAAGGGCGGAAGGGCGGAAAGGGCGGAAAGGTCGGAAAGGGCGGAAGGGGCGGAAGGGCGGAAGGGGCGGAAGGGCTGAAGGGCGGAAGGGCGGAAAGGGCGGAAAGGGCGGATAGGGCGGAAGGGGCGGAAAGGGCAGAAGGGGCGGAAGGGGCGGAAGGGCGGAAGGGCGGAAAGGGCGGAAAGGGCGGAAAGGGCGGTAAGGGCGGAAGGGCGGAAGGGCGGAAAGGGCGGAAAGGGCGGAAGGGCGGAAAGGGCGGAAGGGTGGAAGGGGCGGAAGGGGCGGAAAGGGCGGAAGGGCGGAAAGGGCGGAAAGGGCGGAAAGGGCGGAAGGGCGGAAAGGGCGGACGGGGCGGACGGGGCGGAAAGGGCGGAAGGGCGGAAGGGCGGAAAGGGCGGAAGGGCGGAAAGGGCGGAAAGGGCGGAAGGGGCGGAAGGGCGGAAGGGCGGAAAGGGCAGAAAGGGCGGAAAGGGCGGAAGGGGCGGAAGGGGCGTAAAGGGCGGAAGGGCGGAAAGGGCGGAAGGGGCGGACGGGGCGGAAGGGGCGGAAGGGCGGAAGGGGCGGAAGGGCGGAAAGGGCGGAAGGGGCGGAAAGGGCGGAAGGGGCGGAAGGGCGGAAGGGCGGAAGGGCGGAAAGGGCGGAAGGGGCGGAAGGGGCGGAAGGGCGGAAAGGGCCGAAGGGGCGGAAGGGGCGGAAGGGCGGAAAGGGCGGAAGGGGCGGAAGGGCGGAATGGCGGAAAGGGCGGAAATGGCGGAAAGGGCGGAAGGGCGGAAGGGCGGAAAGGGCGGAAAGGGCGGAAGGGCGGAAAGGGCGGAAAGGGCGGAAGGGGCGGAAGGGCGGAAAGGGCGGAAGGGCGGAAGGGCGGAAAGGGCGGAAAGGGCGGAAGGGGCGGAAGGGTGGAAGGGCGGAAAGGGCGGAAAGGGCGGAAAGGGCGGGAGGGGCGGAAGGGCGGAAAGGGCGGAAGGGCGGAAAGGGCGGAAGGGGCGGAAGGGGCGGAAAGGGCGGAAGGGGCCGAAAGGGCGGAGGGGGCGGAAAGGGCGGAAGGGGCGGAAGGGCGGAAGGGCGGAAGGGCGGAAGGGCGGAAAGGGCGGAAAGGGCGGAATGGGCGGAAGGGCGGAAAGGGCGGAAAGGGCGGAAGGGGTGGAAAGGGCGCAAAGGGCGGAAGGGGCGGAAGGGCGGAAGGGCGGAAAGGGCGGAAAGGGTGGAAAGGGCGGAAGGGGCGGAAGGGCGGAAAGGGCGGAAAGGGCGGAAGGGCGGAAGGGCGGAAGGGGCGGAAAGGGCGGAAGGGGAGGAAGGGCGGAAGGGTGGAAAGGGTGGAAAGGGCGGAAGGGGCGGAAGGGCGGAAGGGCGGAAAGGGCGGAAAGGGCGGAAAGGGCGGAAGGGGCGGAAGGGGCGGAAGGGCGGAAGGGGCGGAAGGGGCGGAAGGGGCGGAAGGGCGGAAGGGGCGGAAGGGGCGGAAGGGGCGGAAAGGACGGAAAGGGCGGAAGGGGCGGAAGGGGCGGAAGGGCGGAAAGGGTGGAAAGGGCGGAAGGGGCGGAAGGGCGGAAAGGGCGGAAGGGGCGGAAGGGCGGAAAGGGCGGAAAGGGCGGAAGGGCGGAAGGGGCGGAAGGGGCGGAAGGGGCGGTAGGGCAGATGGGGTGGAAGGGGCGGAAGGGGCGGAAAGGGCGGAAAGGGCGGAAGGGGCGGAAGGGGCGGAAAGGGCGGAAGGGGCGGAAGGGCGGAAGGGCGGAAAGGGCGGAAGGGCGGAAAGGGCGGAAGGGCGGAAGGGCGGAAAGGGCCGAAGGGCGGAAGGGGCGGAAGGGGCGGAAGGGCGGGAAGGGCGGAAGGGGCGGAAGGGCGGAAAGGGCGGAAGGGCGGAAAGGGCGGAAAGGGCGGAAGGGCGGAAAGGGCGGAAGGGCGGAAAGGGCGGAAGGGGCGGAAGGGGCGGAAGGGCGGAAAGGGCGGAAGGGGCGGAAGGGGCGGAAAGGGCGGAAAGGGCGGAAGGGCGGAAGGGGCGAAAGGGGCGGAAGGGGCGGAAGGGGCGGTAGGGCGGACGGGGCGGAAGGGGCGTAAGGGGCAGAAAGGGCGGAAGGGGCGGAAGGGCGGAAGGGGCGGAAAGGGCGGAAGGGCGGAAAGGGCGGAAGGGGCGGAACGGCGGAAGGGCGGAAGGGGCGGAAGGGGCGGAAGGGGCGGAAGGGCGGAAGGGCGGGAAGGGCGCAAAGGGCGGAAAGGGCGGAAGGGGCGGAAAGGGCGGAAGGGGCGGAAGGGCGGAAGGGCGGAAAGGGCGGAAAGGGCGGAAGGGCAGAAGGGCAGAAGGGCGGAAAGGGCGCAAAGGGCGGAAAGGGCGGAAGGGGCGGAAGGGCGGAAAGGGCGGAAGGGGAGGAAGGGGCGGAAGGGGCGGAAGGGGCGGAAAGGGCGGAAAGGGCGGAAGGGGCGGAAGGGCGGAAGGGCGGAAGGGGCGGAAGGGTGGAAGGGCGGAAAGGGAGGAAAGGGCGGAAGGGCGGAAGGGCGGAAGGGCGGAAAGGGCGGACGGGGCCGACGGGGCGGAAGGGGCGGAAGGGCGGAAGGGCGGAAGGGGCGGAAAGGGCGGAAAGGGCGGAAGGGGCGGAAAGGGCGGATGGGTGGTAAGGGCGGAAAGGGCGGAAAGGGCGGAAGGGCGGAAGGGGCGGAAGGGCGGAAGGGCGGAAAGGGTGGAAAGGGCGGAAAGGGCGGAAGGGGCGGAAGGGCGGAAAGGGCGGAAAGGGCGGATGGGCGGAAGGGGCGGAAGGGGCGGAAGGGCGGAAAGGGCGGAAAGGGCGGAAGGGCGGAAAGGGCGGAAGGAGCGGAAAGGGCGGAAGGGCGGAAAGGGCGGAAGGGGCGGAAGGGCGGAAAGGCTGGAAAGGGCGGAAGGGTGCATGGGGCGGAAGGGGCGGAAGGGGCGGAAAGGGCGGAAAGGGCGGAAGGGCGGAAGGGGCGGAAGGGGCGGAAGGGGCGGAAGGGCGGACGGGACGGAAGGGGCGGAAGGGGCAGAAAGGGCGGAAGGGGCGGAAGGGGCGGAAGGGGCGGAAAGGGCGGAAAGGGCGGAAGGGGCGGAAGTGGCGGAAAGGGCGGAAAGGGCGGAAGGGCGGAAGGGCGGAAAGGGCGCAAAGGGCGGAAAGGGCGGAAGGGGCGGAAGGGCGGAAGGGGCAGAAGGGCGGACGGGGCGGACGGGGCGGAAGGGGCGGAAAGGGCGGAAGGGGCGGAAGGGGCGGAAGGGGCGGAAAGGGCGGAAAGGGGGGAAGGGGCGGAAGGGGCGGAAAGGGCGGAAAGGGGCGGAAGGGCGGAAGGGGCGGAAGGGGCGGAAGGGGCGGAAAGGGCGGAAGGGGCGGAAAGGGCGGCAAGGGCGGAAGGGGAGGAAGGGCGGAAGGGCGGAAGGGGCGGAAGGGCGGAAGGGCGGAAAGGGCGGAAGGGGCGGAAGGGCGGAAGGGCGGAAAGGGCGGAAAGGTCGGAAAGGGCGGAAGGGGCGGAAGGGCGGAAGGGGCGGAAGGGCTGAAGGGCGGAAGGGCGGAAAGGGCGGAAAGGGCGGATAGGGCGGAAGGGGCGGAAAGGGCAGAAGGGGCGGAAGGGGCGGAAGGGCGGAAGGGCGGAAAGGGCGGAAAGGGCGGAAAGGGCGGTAAGGGCGGAAGGGCGGAAGGGCGGAAAGGGCGGAAAGGGCGGAAGGGCGGAAAGGGCGGAAGGGTGGAAGGGGCGGAAGGGGCGGAAAGGGCGGAAGGGCGGAAAGGGCGGAAAGGGCGGAAAGGGCGGAAGGGCGGAAAGGGCGGACGGGGCGGACGGGGCGGAAAGGGCGGAAGGGCGGAAGGGCGGAAAGGGCGGAAGGGCGGAAAGGGCGGAAAGGGCGGAAGGGGCGGAAGGGCGGAAGGGCGGAAAGGGCAGAAAGGGCGGAAAGGGCGGAAGGGGCGGAAGGGGCGTAAAGGGCGGAAGGCCGGAAAGGGCGGAAGGGGCGGACGGGGCGGAAGGGGCGGAAGGGCGGAAGGGGCGGAAGGGCGGAAAGGGCGGAAGGGGCGGAAAGGGCGGAAGGGGCGGAAGGGCGGAAGGGCGGAAGGGCGGAAAGGGCGGAAGGGGCGGAAGGGGCGGAAGGGCGGAAAGGGCCGAAGGGGCGGAAGGGGCGGAAGGGCGGAAAGGGCGGAAGGGGCGGAAGGGCGGAATGGCGGAAAGGGCGGAAATGGCGGAAAGGGAGGAAGGGCGGAAGGGCGGAAAGGGCGGAAAGGGCGGAAGGGCGGAAAGGGCGGAAAGGGCGGAAGGGGCGGAGTGGCGGAAAGGGCGGAAGGGCGGAAAGGGCGGATAGGGGCGGACGGGGCGGAAGGGGCGGAAGGGCGGAAAGGGCGGAAAGGGCGGAAGGGCGGAAAGGGCGGAAGGAGCGGAAAGGGCGGAAGGGGCGGAAAGGGCGGAAAGGGCGGAAGGGCGGAAAGGCTGGAAAGGGCGTAAGGGTGCATGGGGCGGAAGGGGCGGAAGGGGCGGAAGGGGCGGAAAGAGCGGAAGGGCGGAAGGGGCGGAAGGGGCGGAAGGGCGGACGGGACGGAAGGGGCGGAAGGGGCAGAAAGGGCGGAAGGGGCGGAAGGGGCGGAAGGGGCGGAAAGGGCGGAAAGGGCGGAAGGGGCGGAAGGGGCGGAAGGGCGGAAGGGCGGAAGGGCGGAAAGGGCGGAAGGGGCGGAAGGGGCGGAAGGGCGGAAAGGGCCGAAGGGGCGGAAGGGGCGGAAGGGCGGAAGGGCGGAAAGGGCGGAAAGGTCGGAAAGGGCGGAAAGGGCGGAAGGGCGGAAGGGGCGGAAGGGCGGAAGGGCGGAAGGGCGGAAAGGGCGGAAGGGCGGAAGGGCGGAAAGGGCGGAAGGGGCGGAAAGGGCGGAAGGGGCGGAAAGGGCGGAAGGGGCGGAAGGGCGGAAGGGCGGAAGGGCGGAAAGGGCCGAAGGGGCGGAAGGGGCGGAAGGGCGGAAAGGGCGGAAGGGGCGGAAGGGCGGAATGGCGGAAAGGGCGGAAATGGCGGAAAGGGCGGAAGGGCGGAAGGGCGGAAGGGCGGAAAGGGCGGAAAGGGCGGAAGGGCGGAAAGGGCGGAAAGGGCGGGAGGGGCGGAAAGGCGGAAAGGGCGGAAGGGCGGAAGGGCGGAAAGGGCGGAAGGGTGGAAGGGGCGGAAGGGCGGAAGGGCGCAAAGGGCGGAAAGGGCGGAAGGGGCGGAAGGGGCGGAAAGGGCGGAAAGGGCGGGAGGGGCGGGAGGGCGGAAGGGCGGAAAGGGCGGAAAGGGCGGAAAGGGCGGAAGGGGCGGAAGGGGCGGAAAGGGCGGAAAGGGCGGGAGGGGCGGGAGGGCGGAATGGGCGGAAGGGGCGGAAGGGCGGAAAGGGTGGAAAGGGCGGAAGGGGCGGAAGGGCGGAAAGGGCGGAAAGGGCGGAAAGGGCGGAAGGGCGGAAAGGGCAGAAAGGGCGGAAAGGGCGGAAGGGCGGAAAGGGCGGAAGGGGCGGAAAGGGCGGAAAGGGCGGAAGGGGCGGAAGGGCGGAAAGGGCGGAAGGGCGGAAAGGGCGGAAGGGGCGGACGGGGCGGAAGGAGTGGAAGGGGCGGAAAGGGCGGAAGGGCGGAAAGGGCGGAAGGGGCGGAAAGGGCGGAGGGGGCGGAAAGGGCGGAAGGGGCGGAAGGGCGGAAGGGCGGAAAGGGCGGAAAGGGCGGAAGGGGCGGAAGGGCGGAAAGGGCGGAAGGGGCGGAAGGGGCGGAAGGGCGGAAAGGGCGGAAGGGGCGGAAGGGCGGAAGGGCGGAAAGGGCGGAAAGGGCGGAAGGGCGGAAGGGCGGAAAGGGCGGAAAGGGCGGAAAGGGCGGAAGGGCGGAAGGGGCGGAAAGGGCGGAAGGGGCGGAAGGGGCGGAAAGGGCGGAAAGGGCGGGAAGGGCAGATAGGGCGGAAGGGCAGAAAGGGTAGAAAGGGCGGAAGGGGCGGAAGGGCGGAAAGGGGGGAAGGGCGGAATGGGCGGAAGGGCGGAAAGGGCGGAAAGGGCGGAAAGGGTGGAAGGGGTGGAAGGGGCGGAAGGGGCGGAAGGGGCGGAAGGGGCGGAAGGGGCGGAAGGGCGGAAGGGGCGGAAAGGGCGGAAAGGGCGGAAGGGGCGGAAGGGCGGAAGGGCGGAAAGGGCGGAAAGGGCGGAAGGGGCGGAAAGGGCGGAAGGGGCGGAAAGGGCGGAAGGGGCGGAAGGGCGGAACGGCGGAAAGGGCGGAAAGGGCGGAAAGGGCGGAAGGGGCGGAAGGGCGGAAGGGCGGAAAGGGCAGAAGGGCGGAAGGGTGGAAAGGGCGGAAAGGGCGGAAAGGTTGGAAGGGGCGGAAGGGCGGAAGGGCGGAAAGGGCGGAAAGGGCGGAAAGGGCGGAAGGGCGGAAAGGGCGGACGGGGCGGACGGGGCGGAAAGGGCGGAAGGGCGGAAGGGCGGAAAGTGCGGAAGGGCGGAAAGGGCGGAAAGGGCGGAAGGGGCGGAAGGGCGGAAGGGCGGAAAGGGCAGAAAGGGCGGAAAGGGCGGAAGGGGCGGAAGGGGCGTAAAGGGCGGAAGGGCGGAAAGGGCGGAAGGGGCGGAAAGGGCGGAAGGGGCGGAAGGGCGGAAGGGTCGGAAGGGGCGGAAAGGGCGGAAGGGGCGGAAGGGGCGGAAGGGCGGAAAGGGCCGAAGGGGCGGAAGGGGCGGAAGGGCGGAAAGGGCGGAAGGGGCGGAAGGGCGGAATGGCGGAAAGGGCGGAAATGGCGGAAAGGGCGGAAGGGCGGAAGGGCGGAAAGGGCGGAAAGGGCGGAAGGGCGGAAAGGGCGGAAAGGGCGGAAGGGGCGGAAGGGCGGAAAGGGCGGAAGGGCGGAAAGGGCGGATAGGGGCGGACGGGGCGGAAGGGGCGGAAGGGCGGAAAGGGCGGAAAGGGCGGAAGGGCGGAAAGGGCGGAAGGAGCGGAAAGGGCGGAAGGGCGGAAAGGGCGGAAGGGGCGGAAGGGCGGAAAGGCTGGAAAGGGCGGAAGGGTGCATGGGGCGGAAGGGGCGGAAGGGGCGGAAGGGGCGGAATGGGCGGAAGGGCGGAAGGGGCGGAAGGGGCGGAAGGGCGGACAGGACGGAAGGGGCGGAAGGGGCAGAAAGGGCGGAAGGGGCGGAAGGGGCGGAAGGGGCGGAAAGGGCGGAAAGGGCGGAAGGGGCGGAAGTGGCGGAAAGGGCGGAAAGGGCGGAAGGGCGGAAGGGCGGAAAGGGCGCAAAGGGCGGAAAGGGCGGAAGGGGCGGAAGGGGCGGAAGGGGCGGAAGGGCGGACGGGGCGGAAGGGGCGGAAGGGGCGGAAAGGGCGGAAGGGGCGGAAGGGGCGGAAGGGGCGGAAAGGGCGGAAAGGGCGGAAGGGGCGGAAGGGGCGGAAAGGGCGGAAAGGGGCGGAAGGGCGGAAGGGGCGGAAGGGGCGGAAGGGGCGGAAAGGGCGGAAGGGGCGGAAAGGGCGGCAAGGGCGGAAGGGGAGGAAGGGCGGAAGGGCGGAAGGGGCGGAACGGCGGAAGGGCGGAAAGGGCGGAAGGGGCGGAAGGGCGGAAGGGCGGAAAGGGCGGAAAGGTAGGAAAGGGCGGAAGGGGCGGAAGGGGCGGAAGGGGCGGAAGGGCTGAAGGGCGGAAGGGCGGAAAGGGCGGAAAGGGCGGATAGGGCGGAAGGGGCGGAAAGGGCGGAAGGGGGGGAAGAGGCGGAAGGGCGGAAGGGCGGAAAGGGCGGAAAGGGCGGAAAGGGCGGTAAGGGCGGAAGGGCGGAAGGGCGGAAAGGGCGGAAAGGGCGGAAGGGCGGAAAGGGCGGAAGGGCGGAAGGGGCGGAAAGGGCGGAAGGGCGGAAGGGGCGGAAGGCGCGGAAGGGCGGATGGGGCGGAAGGGGCGGAAGGGGCGGAAAGGGCGGAAAGGGCGGAAGAGCGGAAGGGCGGAAAGGTCGGAAAGGGCGGAAAGGGCGGAAGGGCGGAAGGGGCGGAAGGGCGGAAGGGCGGAAAGGGCGGAAAGGGCGGAAGGGGCGGAAGGGCGGAAGGGCGGAAAGGGCGGAAGGGGCGGAAGGGCGGAAAGGGCGGAAAGGGCGGAAAGGGCGGAAGGGCGGAAGGGCGGAAGGGCGGAAGGGGCGGAAGGGGTGGAAAGGGCGGAAGGGCGGAAGGGGCGGAAGGGCGGAAGGGCGGAAGGGCGGAAAGGGTGGAAGGGGCGGAAGGGCGGAAGGGCGGAAAGGGCGGAAAGGTCGGAAAGGGCGGAAAGGGCGGAAGGGCGGAAGGGGCGGAAAGGGCGGAAGGGCGGAAGGGCGGAAAGGGCGGAAGGGGCGGAAAGGGCGGAAGGGGCGGAAGGGCGGAAGGGCGGAAGGGCGGAAAGGGCCGAAGCGGCGGAAGGGGCGGAAGGGCGGAAAGGGCGGAAGGGGCGGAAGGGCGGAATGGCGGAAAGGGCGGAAATGGCGGAAAGGGCGGAAAGGGCGGAAGGGCGGAAGGGCGGAAAGGGCGGAAAGGGCGGAAGGGCGGAAAGGGCGGAAAGGGCGGGAGGGGCGGAAAGGCGGAAAGGGCGGAAGGGCGGAAGGGCGGAAAGGGCGGAAGGGTGGAAGGGGCGGAAGGGCAGAAGGGCGCAAAGGGCGGAAAGGGCGGAAGGGGCGGAAGGGGCGGAAAGGGCGGAAAGGGCGGGAGGGGCGGGAGGGCGGAAGGGCGGAAAGGGCGGAAAGGGCGGAAAGGGCGGAAGGGGCGGAAGGGGCGGAAAGGGCGGAAAGGGCGGGAGGGGCGGGAGGGCGGAATGGGCGGAAGGGGCGGAAGGGCGGAAAGGGTGGAAAGGGCGGAAGGGGCGGAAGGGCGGATAGGGCGGAAAGGGCGGAAAGGGCGGAAGGGCGGAAAGGGCAGAAAGGGCGGAAGGGCGGAAGGGGCGGAAGGGCGGAAAGGGCGGAAGGGGCGGAAGGGCGGAAGGGCGGAAGGGCGGAAGGGGCGGAAGGGCGGAAAGGGCGGAAGGGGCGGAAGGGCGGAAAGGGTGGAAGGGGCGGAAGGGCGGAAGGGCGGAAAGGGCGGAAAGGTCGGAAAGGGCGGAAAGGGCGGAAGGGCGGAAGGGGCGGAAGGGCGGAAGGGCGGAAGGGCGGAAAGGGCGGAAGGGCGGAAGGGCGGAAAGGGCGGAAAGGGCGGAAGGGGCGGAAGGGCGGAAGGGCGGAAGGGCGGAAAGGGCCGAAGGGGCGGAAGGGGCGGAAGGGCGGAAAGGGCGGAAGGGGCGGAAGGGCGGAATGGCGGAAAGGGCGGAAATGGCGGAAAGGGCGGAAGGGCGGAAGGGCGGAAGGGCGGAAAGGGCGGAAGGGGCGGAAGGGCGGAAAGGGCGGAAAGGGCGGGAGGGGCGGAAAGGCGGAAAGGGCGGAAGGGCGGAAGGGCGGAAAGGGCGGAAAGGGCGGAAGGGGCGGAAGGGGCGGAAAGGGCGGAAAGGGCGGGAGGGGCGGGAGGGCGGAAGGGCGGAAAGGGCGGAAGGGCGGAAAGGGCGGAAGGGGCGGAAGGGGCGGAAAGGGCGGAAAGGGCGGGAGGGGCGGGAGGGCGGAATGGGCGGAAGGGGCGGAAGGGCGGAAAGGGTGGAAAGGGCGGAAGGGGCGGAAGGGCGGAAAGGGCGGAAAGGGCGGAAAGGGCGGAAGGGCGGAAAGGGCAGAAAGGGCGGAAAGGGCGGAAGGGCGGAAAGGGCGGAAGGGGCGGAAAGGGCGGAAAGGGCGGAAGGGCGGAAGGGGCGGAAGGGCGGAAAGGGCGGAAGGGGCGGAAGGGCGGAAAGGCTGGAAAGGGCGGAAGGGTGCATGGGGCGGAAGGGGCGGAAGGGGCGGAAAGGGCGGAAAGGGGCGGAAGGGCGGAAGGGGCGGAAGGGGCGGAAGGGGCGGAAAGGGCGGAAGGGGCGGAAGGGGCGGAAGGGCGGAAGGGCGGACGGGGCGGAAAGGGCGGAAGGGGCGGAAGGGGCGGAAGGGGCGGAAGGGCGGACGGGGTGGACGGGGCGGAAGGGGCGGAAAGGGCGGAAGGGGGGGAAGGGGCGGAAGGGGCGGAAAGGGCGGAAAGGGCGGAAGGGGCGGAAGGGGCGGAAAGGGCGGAAAGGGGCGGAAGGGCGGAGGGGGCGGAAGGGGCGGAAGGGGCGGAAAGGGCGGAAGGGGCGGAAAGGGCGGCAAGGGCGGAAGGGGAGGAAGGGCGGAAGGGCGGAAGGGGCGGAACGGCGGAAGGGCGGAAAGGGCGGAAGGGGCGGAAGGGCGGAAGGGCGGAAAGGGCGGAAAGGTCGGAAAGGGCGGAAGGGGCGGAAGGGCGGAAGGGGCGGAAGGGCTGAAGGGCGGAAGGGCGGAAAGGGCGGAAAGGGCGGATAGGGCGGAAGGGGCGGAAAGGGCGGAAGGGGCGGAAGGGGCGGAAGGGCGGAAAGGGCGGAAAGGGCGGAAAGGGCGGTAAGGGCGGAAGGGCGGAAGGGCGGAAAGGGCGGAAAGGGCGGAAGGGCGGAAAGGGCGGAAGGGTGGAAGGGGCGGAAGGGGCGGAAAGGGCGGAAGGGCGGAAGGGGCGGAAGGCGCGGAAGGGCGGATGGGGCGGAAGGGGCGGAAGGGGCGGAATGGGCGGAAAGGGCGGAAGAGCGGAAGGGCGGAAAGGTCGGAAAGGGCGGAAAGGGCGGAAGGGCGGAAGGGGCGGAAGGGCGGAAGGGCGGAAAGGGCGGAAAGGGCGGAAGGGGCGGAAGGGCGGAAGGGCGGAAAGGGCGGAAGGGGCGGGAGGGCGGAAAGGGCGGAAAGGGCGGAAAGGGCGGAAGGGCGGATAGGGCGGAAGGGCGGAAGGGGCGGAAGGGGTGGAAAGGGCGGAAGGGCGGAAGGGGCGGAAGGGCGGAAGGGCGGAAGGGCGGAAAGGGTGGAAGGGGCGGAAGGGCGGAAGGGCGGAAATGGCGGAAAGGGCGGAAAGGGCGGAAAGGGCGGAAGGGCGGAAGGGGCGGAAGGGCGGAAGGGCGGAAGGGCGGAAAGGGCGGATAGGGGCGGACGGGGCGGAAGGGGCGGAAGGGCGGAAAAGGCGGAAAGGGCGGAAGGGCGGAAAGGGCAGAAGGAGCGGAAAGGGCGGAAGGGCGGAAAGGGCGGAAGGGGCGGAAGGGCGGAAAGGCTGGAAAGGGCGGAAGGGTGCATGGGGCGGAAGGGGCGGAAGGGGCGGAAGGGGCGGAAAGGGCGGAAGGGCGGAAGGGGCGGAAGGGGCGGAAGGGCGGACAGGACGGAAGGGGCGGAAGGGGCAGAAAGGGCGGAAGGGGCGGAAGGGGCGGAAGGGGCGGAAAGGGCGGAAAGGGCGGAAGGGGCGGAAGTGGCGGAAAGGGCGGAAAGGGCGGAAGGGCGGAAGGGCGGAAAGGGCGCAAAGGGCGGAAAGGGCGGAAGGGGCGGAAGGGGCGGAAGGGGCGGAAGGGCGGACGGGGCGGAAGGGGCGGAAGGGGCGGAAAGGGCGGAAGGGGCGGAAGGGGCGGAAGGGGCGGAAAGGGCGGAAAGGGCGGAAGGGGCGGAAGGGGCGGAAAGGGCGGAAAGGGGCGGAAGGGCGGAAGGGGCGGAAGGGGCGGAAGGGGCGGAAAGGGCGGAAGGGGCGGAAAGGGCGGCAAGGGCGGAAGGGGAGGAAGGGCGGAAGGGCGGAAGGGGCGGAACGGCGGAAGGGCGGAAAGGGCGGAAGGGGCGGAAGGGCGGAAGGGCGGAAAGGGCGGAAAGGTAGGAAAGGGCGGAAGGGGCGGAAGGGGCGGAAGGGGCGGAAGGGCTGAAGGGCGGAAGGGCGGAAAGGGCGGAAAGGGCGGATAGGGCGGAAGGGGCGGAAAGGGCGGAAGGGGGGGAAGAGGCGGAAGGGCGGAAGGGCGGAAAGGGCGGAAAGGGCGGTAAGGGCGGAAGGGCGGAAGGGCGGAAAGGGCGGAAAGGGCGGAAGGGCGGAAAGGGCGGAAGGGCGGAAGGGGCGGAAAGGGCGGAAGGGCGGAAGGGGCGGAAGGCGCGGAAGGGCGGATGGGGCGGAAGGGGCGGAAGGGGCGGAAAGGGCGGAAAGGGCGGAAGAGCGGAAGGGCGGAAAGGTCGGAAAGGGCGGAAAGGGCGGAAGGGCGGAAGGGGCGGAAGGGCGGAAGGGCGGAAAGGGCGGAAAGGGCGGAAGGGGCGGAAGGGCGGAAGGGCGGAAAGGGCGGAAGGGGCGGAAGGGCGGAAAGGGCGGAAAGGGCGGAAAGGGCGGAAGGGCGGAAGGGCGGAAGGGCGGAAGGGGCGGAAGGGGTGGAAAGGGCGGAAGGGCGGAAGGGGCGGAAGGGCGGAAGGGCGGAAGGGCGGAAAGGGTGGAAGGGGCGGAAGGGCGGAAGGGCGGAAAGGGCGGAAAGGTCGGAAAGGGCGGAAAGGGCGGAAGGGCGGAAGGGGCGGAAAGGGCGGAAGGGCGGAAGGGCGGAAAGGGCGGAAGGGGCGGAAAGGGCGGAAGGGGCGGAAGGGCGGAAGGGCGGAAGGGCGGAAAGGGCCGAAGGGGCGGAAGGGGCGGAAGGGCGGAAAGGGCGGAAGGGGCGGAAGGGCGGAATGGCGGAAAGGGCGGAAATGGCGGAAAGGGCGGAAAGGGCGGAAGGGCGGAAGGGCGGAAAGGGCGGAAAGGGCGGAAGGGCGGAAAGGGCGGAAAGGGCGGGAGGGGCGGAAAGGCGGAAAGGGCGGAAGGGCGGAAGGGCGGAAAGGGCGGAAGGGTGGAAGGGGCGGAAGGGCAGAAGGGCGCAAAGGGCGGAAAGGGCGGAAGGGGCGGAAGGGGCGGAAAGGGCGGAAAGGGCGGGAGGGGCGGGAGGGCGGAAGGGCGGAAAGGGCGGAAAGGGCGGAAAGGGCGGAAGGGGCGGAAGGGGCGGAAAGGGCGGAAAGGGCGGGAGGGGCGGGAGGGCGGAATGGGCGGAAGGGGCGGAAGGGCGGAAAGGGTGGAAAGGGCGGAAGGGGCGGAAGGGCGGAAAGGGCGGAAAGGGCGGAAAGGGCGGAAGGGCGGAAAGGGCAGAAAGGGCGGAAGGGCGGAAGGGGCGGAAGGGCGGAAAGGGCGGAAGGGGCGGAAGGGCGGAAGGGCGGAAGGGCGGAAGGGGCGGAAGGGCGGAAAGGGCGGAAGGGGCGGAAGGGCGGAAAGGGTGGAAGGGGCGGAAGGGCGGAAGGGCGGAAAGGGCGGAAAGGTCGGAAAGGGCGGAAAGGGCGGAAGGGCGGAAGGGGCGGAAGGGCGGAAGGGCGGAAGGGCGGAAAGGGCGGAAGGGCGGAAGGGCGGAAAGGGCGGAAAGGGCGGAAGGGGCGGAAGGGCGGAAGGGCGGAAGGGCGGAAAGGGCCGAAGGGGCGGAAGGGGCGGAAGGGCGGAAAGGGCGGAAGGGGCGGAAGGGCGGAATGGCGGAAAGGGCGGAAATGGCGGAAAGGGCGGAAGGGCGGAAGGGCGGAAGGGCGGAAAGGGCGGAAAGGGCGGAAGGGCGGAAAGGGCGGAAAGGGCGGGAGGGGCGGAAAGGCGGAAAGGGCGGAAGGGCGGAAGGGCGGAAAGGGCGGAAAGGGCGGAAGGGGCGGAAGGGGCGGAAAGGGCGGAAAGGGCGGGAGGGGCGGGAGGGCGGAAGGGCGGAAAGGGCGGAAGGGCGGAAAGGGCGGAAGGGGCGGAAGGGGCGGAAAGGGCGGAAAGGGCGGGAGGGGCGGGAGGGCGGAATGGGCGGAAGGGGCGGAAGGGCGGAAAGGGTGGAAAGGGCGGAAGGGGCGGAAGGGCGGAAAGGGCGGAAAGGGCGGAAAGGGCGGAAGGGCGGAAAGGGCAGAAAGGGCGGAAAGGGCGGAAGGGCGGAAAGGGCGGAAGGGGCGGAAAGGGCGGAAAGGGCGGAAGGGCGGAAGGGGCGGAAGGGCGGAAAGGGCGGAAGGGGCGGAAGGGCGGAAAGGCTGGAAAGGGCGGAAGGGTGCATGGGGCGGAAGGGGCGGAAGGGGCGGAAAGGGCGGAAAGGGGCGGAAGGGCGGAAGGGGCGGAAGGGGCGGAAGGGGCGGAAAGGGCGGAAGGGGCGGAAGGGGCGGAAGGGCGGAAGGGCGGACGGGGCGGAAAGGGCGGAAGGGGCGGAAGGGGCGGAAGGGGCGGAAGGGCGGACGGGGTGGACGGGGCGGAAGGGGCGGAAAGGGCGGAAGGGGGGGAAGGGGCGGAAGGGGCGGAAAGGGCGGAAAGGGCGGAAGGGGCGGAAGGGGCGGAAAGGGCGGAAAGGGGCGGAAGGGCGGAGGGGGCGGAAGGGGCGGAAGGGGCGGAAAGGGCGGAAGGGGCGGAAAGGGCGGCAAGGGCGGAAGGGGAGGAAGGGCGGAAGGGCGGAAGGGGCGGAACGGCGGAAGGGCGGAAAGGGCGGAAGGGGCGGAAGGGCGGAAGGGCGGAAAGGGCGGAAAGGTCGGAAAGGGCGGAAGGGGCGGAAGGGCGGAAGGGGCGGAAGGGCTGAAGGGCGGAAGGGCGGAAAGGGCGGAAAGGGCGGATAGGGCGGAAGGGGCGGAAAGGGCGGAAGGGGCGGAAGGGGCGGAAGGGCGGAAAGGGCGGAAAGGGCGGAAAGGGCGGTAAGGGCGGAAGGGCGGAAGGGCGGAAAGGGCGGAAAGGGCGGAAGGGCGGAAAGGGCGGAAGGGTGGAAGGGGCGGAAGGGGCGGAAAGGGCGGAAGGGCGGAAGGGGCGGAAGGCGCGGAAGGGCGGATGGGGCGGAAGGGGCGGAAGGGGCGGAATGGGCGGAAAGGGCGGAAGAGCGGAAGGGCGGAAAGGTCGGAAAGGGCGGAAAGGGCGGAAGGGCGGAAGGGGCGGAAGGGCGGAAGGGCGGAAAGGGCGGAAAGGGCGGAAGGGGCGGAAGGGCGGAAGGGCGGAAAGGGCGGAAGGGGCGGAAGGGCGGAAAGGGCGGAAAGGGCGGAAAGGGCGGAAGGGCGGAAGGGCGGAAGGGCGGAAGGGGCGGAAGGGGTGGAAAGGGCGGAAGGGCGGAAGGGGCGGAAGGGCGGAAGGGCGGAAGGGCGGAAAGGGTGGAAGGGGCGGAAGGGCGGAAGGGCGGAAATGGCGGAAAGGGCGGAAAGGGCGGAAAGGGCGGAAGGGCGGAAGGGGCGGAAGGGCGGAAGGGCGGAAGGGCGGAAAGGGCGGAAGGGCGGAAGGGCGGAAAGGGCGGAAGGGGCGGAAAGGGCGGAAGGGGCGGAAGGGCGGAAGGGCGGAAGGGCGGAAAGGGCCGAAGGGGCGGAAGGGGCGGAAGGGCGGAAAGGGCGGAAGGGGCGGAAGGGCGGAATGGCGGAAAGGGCGGAAATGGCGGAAAGGGCGGAAGGGCGGAAGGGCGGAAGGGCGGAAAGGGCGGAAAGGGCGGAAGGGCGGAAAGGGCGGAAAGGGCGGGAGGGGCGGAAAGGCGGAAAGGGCGGAAGGGCGGAAGGGCGGAAAGGGCGGAAGGGTGGAAGGGGCGGAAGGGCAGAAGGGCGCAAAGGGCGGAAAGGGCGGAAGGGGCGGAAGGGGCGGAAAGGGCGGAAAGGGCGGAAAGGGCGGAAGGGGCGGAAGGGGCGGAAAGGGCGGGAGGGGCGGGAGGGCGGAATGGGCGGAAGGGGCGGAAGGGCGGAAAGGGTGGAAAGGGCGGAAGGGGCGGAAGGGCGGATAGGGCGGAAAGGGCGGAAAGGGCGGAAGGGCGGAAAGGGCAGAAAGGGCGGAAAGGGCGGAAGGGCGGAAAGGGCGGAAGGGGCGGAAAGGGCGGAAAAGGCGGAAGGGGCGGAAGGGCGGAAAGGGTGGAAGGGGCGGAAGGGCGGAAGGGCGGAAAGGGCGGAAAGGTCGGAAAGGGCGGAAAGGGCGGAAGGGCGGAAGGGGCGGAAGGGCGGAAGGGCGGAACGGCGGAAAGGGCGGAAGGGCGGAAGGGCGGAAAGGGCGGAAGGGGCGGAAAGGGCGGAAGGGGCGGAAGGGCGGAAGGGCGGAAGGGCGGAAAGGGCCGAAGGGGCGGAAGGGGCGGAAGGGCGGAAAGGGCGGAAGGGGCGGAAGGGCGGAATGGCGGAAAGGGCGGAAATGGCGGAAAGGGCGGAAGGGCGGAAGGGCGGAAGGGCGGAAAGGGCGGAAAGGGCGGAAGGGCGGAAAGGGCGGAAAGGGCGGGAGGGGCGGAAAGGCGGAAAGGGCGGAAGGGCGGAAGGGCGGAAAGGGCGGAAGGGTGGAAGGGGCGGAAGGGCGGAAGGGCGCAAAGGGCGGAAAGGGCGGAAGGGGCGGAAGGGGCGGAAAGGGCGGAAAGGGCGGGAGGGGCGGGAGGGCGGAAGGGCGGAAAGGGCGGAAAGGGCGGAAAGGGCGGAAGGGGCGGAAGGGGCGGAAAGGGCGGGAGGGGCGGGAGGGGCGGGAGGGCGGAATGGGCGGAAGGGGCGGAAGGGCGGAAAGGGTGGAAAGGGCGGAAGGGGCGGAAGGGCGGAAAGGGCGGAAAGGGCGGAAAGGGCGGAAGGGCGGAAAGGGCAGAAAGGGTGGAAAGGGCGGAAGGGCGGAAAGGGCGGAAGGGGCGGAAAGGGCGGAAAGGGCGGAAGGGCGGAAGGGGCGGAAGGGGCGGAAGGGGCGGAAAGGGCGGGAGGGGCGGGAGGGCGGAATGGGCGGAAGGGGCGGAAGGGCGGAAAGGGTGGAAAGGGCGGAAGGGGCGGGAGGGCGGAATGGGCGGAAGGGGCGGAAGGGCGGAAAGGGTGGAAAGGGCGGAAGGGGCGGAAGGGCGGAAAGGGCGGAAAGGGCGGAAAGGGCGGAAGGGCGGAAAGGGCAGAAAGGGTGGAAAGGGCGGAAGGGCGGAAAGGGCGGAAGGGGCGGAAAGGGCGGAAAGGGCGGAAGGGCGGAAGGGGCGGAAGGGCGGAAAGGCTGGAAAGGGCGGAAGGGTGCATGGGGCGGAAGGGGCGGAAGGGGCGGAAAGGGCGGAAAGGGCGGAAGGGCGGAAGGGGCGGAAGGGGCGGAAGGGGCGGAAGGGCGGACGGGACGGAAGGGGCGGAAGGGGCAGAAAGGGCGGAAGGGGCGGAAGGGGCGGAAGGGGCGGAAAGGGCGGAAAGGGCGGAAGGGGCGGAAGTGGCGGAAAGGGCGGAAAGGGCGGAAGGGCGGAAGGGCGCAAAGGGCGCAAAGGGCGGAAAGGGCGGAAGGGGCGGAAGGGGCGGAAGGGGCGGAAGGGCGGACGGGGCGGACGGGGCGGAAGAGGCGGAAAGGGCGGAAGGGGCAGAAGGGGCGGAAGGGGGGGAAAGGGCGGAAAGGGCGGAAGGGGTGGAAGGGGCGGAAGGGGCGGAAAGGGGCGGAAGGGCGGAAGGGGCGGAAGGGGCGGAAGGGGCGGAAAGGGCGGCAAGGACGGAAGGGGCGGAAGGGCGGAAGGGCGGAAGGGGCGGAAGGGGCGGAAGGGCGGAAAGGGCGGAAGGGGCGGGAGGGGCGGGAGGGCGGAATGGGCGGAAGGGGCGGAAGGGCGGAAAGGGTGGAAAGGGCGGAAAGGGCGGAAAGGGCGGAAAGGGCGGAAGGGCGGAAAGGGCAGAAAGGGCGGAATGGGCGGAAGGGCGGAAAGGGCGGAAGGGGCGGAAAGGGCGGAAAGGGCGCAAGGGCGGAAGGGGCGGAAGGGACGGAAGGAGCGGATGGGGCGAAGGGGCGGAAGGGCGGAAAGGGCGGAAAGGGCGGAAAGGGCGGAAGGGGCGGAAGGGGCGGAAGGGCGGACGGGGCGGAAGGGGCGGAAGGGGCGGAAAGGGCAGAAGGGGCGGAAAGGGCGGAAGGGGCGGAAGGGCGGAAAGGGCGGAAAGGGCGGAAAGGGCGGAAGGGGCGGAAGGGCGGAAGGGCGGAAAGGGCCGAAGGGCGGAAGGGGCGGAAGGGGCGGAAAGGGCGGAAGGGGCGGAAGGGCGGAAGGGCGGAAAGGGCGGAAAGGGCGGAAGGGGCGGAAGGGGCGGAAGGGGCGGAAGGGCGGACGGGGCGGACGGGGCGGAAGGGGCGGAAAGGGCGGAAGGGGCGGAAGGGGCGGAAGGGGCGGAAAGGGCGGAAAGGGCGGAAGGGGCGGAAGGGGCGGAAAGGGCGGAAAGGGGCGGAAGGGCGGAAAGGGCGGAAGGGGCGGAAAGGCGGAAAGGGCGGAAGGGCTGAAGGGCGGAAAGGGCGGAAGGGTGGAAGGGGCGGAAGGGCGGAAGGGTGCAAAGGGCGGAAGGGGCGGAAGGGGCGGAAGGGGCGGAAAGGGCGGAAAGGGCGGGAGGGGCGGGAGGGCGGAAGGGCGGAAAGGGCGGAAAGGGCGGAAGGGCGGAAAGGGCGGAAAGGGCGGAAAGGGCGGAAGGGCGGAAAGGGCGGAAGGGCGGAAAGGGCGGAAAGGGCGGAAGGGGCGGAAAGGCGGAAAGGGCGGAAGGGCTGAAGGGCGGAAAGGGCGGAAGGGTGGAAGGGGCGGAAGGGCGGAAGGGTGCAAAGGGCGGAAGGGGCGGAAGGGGCGGAAGGGGCGGAAAGGGCGGAAAGGGCGGGAGGGGCGGGAGGGCGGAAGGGCGGAAAGGGCGGAAAGGGCGGAAGGGCGGAAGGGCGGAAAGGGCGGAAAGGGCGGAAGGGCGGAAAGGGCGGAAGGGGCGGAAGGGGCGGATGGGGCGGAAAGGGCGGAAGGGCGGAAGGGGCGGAAGGCGCGGAAGGGCGGATGGGGCGGAAGGGGCGGAAGGGGCGGAAAGGGCGGAAAGGGCGGAAAGGGCGGAAGGGGCGGAAAGGGCGGAAGGGTGGAAGGGGCGGAAGGGGCGGAAAGGGCGGAAGGGGCGGAAGGGGCGGAAGGCGCGGAAGGGCGGATGGGGCGGAAGGGGCGGAAGGGGCGGAAAGGGCGGAAAGGGCGGAAGAGCGGAAGGGCGGAAAGGTCGGAAAGGGCGGAAAGGGCGGAAGGGCGGAAGGGGCGGAAGGGCGGAAGGGCGGAAAGGGCGGAAAGGGCGGAAGGGGCGGAAGGGCGGAAGGGCGGAAAGGGCGGAAGGGGCGGAAGGGCGGAAAGGGCGGAAAGGGCGGAAAGGGCGGAAGGGCGGAAGGGCGGAAGGGCGGAAGGGGCGGAAGGGGTGGAAAGGGCGGAAGGGCGGAAGGGGCGGAAGGGCGGAAGGGCGGAAGGGCGGAAAGGGTGGAAGGGGCGGAAGGGCGGAAGGGCGGAAAGGGCGGAAAGGTCGGAAAGGGCGGAAAGGGCGGAAGGGCGGAAAGGGCGCAAAGGGCGGAAAGGGCGGAAGGGGCGGAAGGGGCGGAAGGGGCGGAAGGGCGGACGGGGCGGACGGGGCGGAAGGGGCGGAAAGGGCGGAAGGGGCGGAAGGGGCGGAAGGGGCGGAAAGGGCGGAAGGGGCGGAAGGGGCGGAAAGGGCGGAAAGGGGCGGAAGGGCGGAAGGGGCGGAAGGGGCGGAAGGACGGAAAGGGCGGAAGGGGCGGAAAGGGCGGCAAGGGCGGAAGGGGAGGAAGGGCGGAAGGGCGGAAGGGGCGGAACGGCGGAAGGGCGGAAAGGGCGGAAGGGGCGGAAGGGCGGAAGGGCGGAAAGGGCGGAAAGGTCGGAAAGGGCGGAAGGGGCGGAAGGGCGGAAGGGGCGGAAGGGCTGAAGGGCGGAAGGGCGGAAAGGGCGGAAAGGGCGGATAGGGCGGAAGGGGCGGAAAGGGCGGAAGGGGCGGAAGGGGCGGAAGGGCGGAAGGGCGGAAAGGGCGGAAGGGCGGAAAGGGCGGTAAGGGCGGAAGGGCGGAAGGGCAGAAAGGGCGGAAAGGGCGGAAGGGGCGGAAAGGGCGGAAGGGTGGAAGGGGCGGAAGGGGCGGAAAGGGCGGAAGGGCGGAAGGGGCGGAAGGCGCGGAAGGGCGGAAAGGGCGGAAAGGGCGGAAGGGGCGGAAGGGCGGAAGGGCGGAAAGGGCGGAAGGGGCGGAAGGGCGGAAAGGGCGGAAAGGGCGGAAAGGGCGGAAGGGCGGAAGGGCGGAAGGGCGGAAGGGGCGGAAGGGGTGGAAAGGGCGGAAGGGCAGAAGGGGCGGAAGGGCAGAAGGGCGGAAGGGCGGAAAGGGTGGAAGGGGCGGAAGGGCGGAAGGTCGGAAAGGGCGGAAAGGTCGGAAAGGGCGGAAAGGGCGGAAGGGCGGAAGGGGCGGAAGGGCGGAAGGGCGGAAGGGCGGAAAGGGCGGAAGGGCGGAAGGGCGGAAAGGGCGGAAGGGGCGGAAAGGGCGGAAGGGGCGGAAGGGCGGAAGGGCGGAAGGGCGGAAAGGGCTGAAGGGGCGGAAGGGGCGGAAGGGCGGAAAGGGCGGAAGGGGCGGAAGGGCGGAATGGCGGAAAGGGCGGAAATGGCGGAAAGGGCGGAAGGGCGGAAGGGCGGAAGGGCGGAAAGGGCGGAAAGGGCGGAAGGGCGGAAAGGGCGGAAAGGGCGGGAGGGGCGGAAAGGCGGAAAGGGCGGAAGGGCGGAAGGGCGGAAAGGGCGGAAGGGCGGAAGGGGCGGAAGGGCGGAAGGGCGCAAAGGGCGGAAAGGGCGGAAGGGGCGGAAGGGGCGGAAAGGGCGGGAGGGGCAGGAGGGCGGAAGGGCGGAAAGGGCGGAAGGGCGGAAGGGCGGAAAGGGCGGAAGGGTGGAAGGGGCGGAAGGGCGGAAGGGCGCAAAGGGCGGAAAGGGCGGAAGGGGCGGAAAGGGCGGAAAGGGCGGGAGGGGCGGGAGGGCGGAAGGGCGGAAAGGGCGGAAAGGGCGGAAAGGGCGGAAGGGGCGGAAGGGGCGGAAGGGCGGAAAGGGTGGAAAGGGCGGAAGGGGCGGAAGGGCGGATAGGGCGGAAAGGGCGGAAAGGGCGGAAGGGCGGAAAGGGCAGAAAGGGCGGAAGGGCGGAAGGGGCGGAAGGGCGGAAAGGGCGGAAGGGGCGGAAGGGCGGAAGGGCGGAAGGGCGGAAGGGGCGGAAGGGCGGAAAGGGCGGAAGGGGCGGAAGGGCGGAAAGGGTGGAAGGGGCGGAAGGGCGGAAGGGCGGGAAGGGCGGAAAGGTCGGAAAGGGCGGAAAGGGCGGAAGGGCGGAAGGGGCGGAAGGGCGGAAGGGCGGAAGGGCGGAAAGGGCGGAAGGGCGGAAGGGCGGAAAGGGCGGAAAGGGCGGAAGGGGCGGAAGGGCGGAAGGGCGGAAGGGCGGAAAGGGCCGAAGGGGCGGAAGGGGCGGAAGGGCGGGAAGGGCGGAAGGGGCGGAAGGGCGGAATGGCGGAAAGGGCGGAAATGGCGGAAAGGGCGGAAGGGCGGAAGGGCGGAAGGGCGGAAAGGGCGGAAAGGGCGGAAGGGCGGAAAGGGCGGAAAGGGCGGGAGGGGCGGAAGGGGCGGAAGGGCGGAAAGGGTGGAAAGGGCGGAAGGGGCGGAAGGGCGGAAAGGGCGGAAAGGGCGGAAAGGGCGGAAGGGCGGAAAGGGCAGAAAGGGCGGAAAGGGCGGAAGGGCGGAAAGGGCGGAAGGGGCGGAAAGGGCGGAAAGGGCGGAAGGGCGGAAGGGGCGGAAGGGCGGAAAGGGCGGAAGGGGCGGAAGGGCGGAAAGGCTGGAAAGGGCGGAAGGGTGCATGGGGCGGAAGGGGCGGAAGGGGCGGAAAGGGCGGAAAGGGCGGAAGGGCGGAAGGGGCGGAAGGGGCGGAAGGGGCGCAAGGGGCGGAAGGGGCGGAAGGGGCGGAAGGGCGGAAGGGCGGACGGGGCGGAAAGGGCGGAAGGGGCGGAAGGGGCGGAAGGGGCGGAAGGGCGGACGGGGTGGACGGGGCGGAAGGGGCGGAAAGGGCGGAAGGGGCGGAAGGGGCGGAAGGGGCGGAAAGGGCGGAAAGGGCGGAAGGGGCGGAAGGGGCGGAAAGGGCGGAAAGGGGCGGAAGGGCGGAGGGGGCGGAAGGGGCGGAAGGGGCGGAAAGGGCGGAAGGGGCGGAAAGGGCGGCAAGGGCGGAAGGGGAGGAAGGGCGGAAGGGCGGAAGGGGCGGAACGGCGGAAGGGCGGAAAGGGCGGAAGGGGCGGAAGGGCGGAAGGGCGGAAAGGGCGGAAAGGTCGGAAAGGGCGGATAGGGCGGAAGGGGCGGAAAGGGCGGAAGGGGCGGAAGGGGCGGAAGGGCGGAAAGGGCGGAAAGGGCGGAAAGGGCGGTAAGGGCGGAAGGGCGGAAGGGCGGAAAGGGCGGAAAGGGCGGAAGGGCGGAAAGGGCGGAAGGGTGGAAGGGGCGGAAGGGGCGGAAAGGGCGGAAGGGCGGAAGGGGCGGAAGGCGCGGAAGGGCGGATGGGGCGGAAGGGGCGGAAGGGGCGGAATGGGCGGAAAGGGCGGAAGAGCGGAAGGGCGGAAAGGTCGGAAAGGGCGGAAAGGGCGGAAGGGCGGAAGGGGCGGAAGGGCGGAAGGGCGGAAAGGGCGGAAAGGGCGGAAGGGGCGGAAGGGCGGAAGGGCGGAAAGGGCGGAAGGGGCGGAAGGGCGGAAAGGGCGGAAAGGGCGGAAAGGGCGGAAGGGCGGAAGGGCGGAAGGGCGGAAGGGGCGGAAGGGGTGGAAAGGGCGGAAGGGCGGAAGGGGCGGAAGGGCGGAAGGGCGGAAGGGCGGAAAGGGTGGAAGGGGCGGAAGGGCGGAAGGGCGGAAATGGCGGAAAGGGCGGAAAGGGCGGAAAGGGCGGAAGGGCGGAAGGGGCGGAAGGGCGGAAGGGCGGAAGGGCGGAAAGGGCGGAAGGGCGGAAGGGCGGAAAGGGCGGAAGGGGCGGAAAGGGCGGAAGGGGCGGAAGGGCGGAAGGGCGGAAGGGCGGAAAGGGCCGAAGGGGCGGAAGGGGCGGAAGGGCGGAAAGGGCGGAAGGGGCGGAAGGGCGGAATGGCGGAAAGGGCGGAAATGGCGGAAAGGGCGGAAGGGCGGAAGGGCGGAAGGGCGGAAAGGGCGGAAAGGGCGGAAGGGCGGAAAGGGCGGAAAGGGCGGGAGGGGCGGAAAGGCGGAAAGGGCGGAAGGGCGGAAGGGCGGAAAGGGCGGAAGGGTGGAAGGGGCGGAAGGGCAGAAGGGCGCAAAGGGCGGAAAGGGCGGAAGGGGCGGAAGGGGCGGAAAGGGCGGAAAGGGCGGGAGGGGCGGGAGGGCGGAAGGGCGGAAAGGGCGGAAAGGGCGGAAAGGGCGGAAGGGGCGGAAGGGGCGGAAAGGGCGGAAAGGGCGGGAGGGGCGGGAGGGCGGAATGGGCGGAAGGGGCGGAAGGGCGGAAAGGGTGGAAAGGGCGGAAGGGGCGGAAGGGCGGATAGGGCGGAAAGGGCGGAAAGGGCGGAAGGGCGGAAAGGGCAGAAAGGGCGGAAAGGGCGGAAGGGCGGAAAGGGCGGAAGGGGCGGAAAGGGCGGAAAGGGCGGAAGGGGCGGAAGGGCGGAAAGGGTGGAAGGGGCGGAAAGGGCGGAAGGGCGGAAAGGGCGGAAAGGTCGGAAAGGGCGGAAAGGGCGGAAGGGCGGAAGGGGCGGAAGGGCGGAAGGGCGGAACGGCGGAAAGGGCGGAAGGGCGGAAGGGCGTAAAGGGCGGAAGGGCGGAAAGGGCCGAAGGGGCGGAAGGGGCGGAAGGGCGGAAAGGGCGGAAGGGGCGGAAGGGCGGAATGGCGGAAAGGGCGGAAATGGCGGAAAGGGCGGAAGGGCGGAAGGGCGGAAGGGCGGAAAGGGCGGAAAGGGCGGAAGGGCGGAAAGGGCGGAAAGGGCGGGAGGGGCGGAAAGGCGGAAAGGGCGGAAGGGCGGAAGGGCGGAAAGGGCGGAAGGGTGGAAGGGGCGGAAGGGCGGAAGGGCGCAAAGGGCGGAAAGGGCGGAAGGGGCGGAAGGGGCGGAAAGGGCGGAAAGGGCGGGAGGGGCGGGAGGGCGGAAGGGCGGAAAGGGCGGAAAGGGCGGAAAGGGCGGAAGGGGCGGAAGGGGCGGAAAGGGCGGAAAGGGCGGGAGGGGCGGGAGGGCGGAATGGGCGGAAGGGGCGGAAGGGCGGAAAGGGTGGAAAGGGCGGAAGGGGCGGAAGGGCGGAAAGGGCGGAAAGGGCGGAAAGGGCGGAAGGGCGGAAAGGGCAGAAAGGGTGGAAAGGGCGGAAGGGCGGAAAGGGCGGAAGGGGCGGAAAGGGCGGAAAGGGCGGAAGGGCGGAAGGGGCGGAAGGGGCGGAAGGGGCGGAAAGGGCGGGAGGGGCGGGAGGGCGGAATGGGCGGAAGGGGCGGAAGGGCGGAAAGGGTGGAAAGGGCGGAAGGGGCGGGAGGGCGGAATGGGCGGAAGGGGCGGAAGGGCGGAAAGGGTGGAAAGGGCGGAAGGGGCGGAAGGGCGGAAAGGGCGGAAAGGGCGGAAAGGGCGGAAGGGCGGAAAGGGCAGAAAGGGTGGAAAGGGCGGAAGGGGCGGAAAGGGCGGAAAGGGCGGAAGGGCGGAAGGGGCGGAAGGGCGGAAAGGCTGGAAAGGGCGGAAGGGTGCATGGGGCGGAAGGGGCGGAAGGGGCGGAAAGGGCGGAAAGGGCGGAAGGGCGGAAGGGGCGGAAGGGGCGGAAGGGGCGGAAGGGCGGACGGGACGGAAGGGGCGGAAGGGGCAGAAAGGGCGGAAGGGGCGGAAGGGGCGGAAGGGGCGGAAAGGGCGGAAAGGGCGGAAGGGGCGGAAGTGGCGGAAAGGGCGGAAAGGGCGGAAGGGCGGAAGGGCGCAAAGGGCGCAAAGGGCGGAAAGGGCGGAAGGGGCGGAAGGGGCGGAAGGGGCGGAAGGGCGGACGGGGCGGACGGGGCGGAAGAGGCGGAAAGGGCGGAAGGGGCAGAAGGGGCGGAAGGGGCGGAAAGGGCGGAAAGGGCGGAAGGGGCGGAAGGGGCGGAAGGGGCGGAAAGGGGCGGAAGGGCGGAAGGGGCGGAAGGGGCGGAAGGGGCGGAAAGGGCGGCAAGGGCGGAAGGGGCGGAAGGGCGGAAGGGCGGAAGGGGCGGAACGGCGGAAGGGCGGAAAGGGCGGAAGGGGCGGGAGGGGCGGGAGGGCGGAATGGGCGGAAGGGGCGGAAGGGCGGAAAGGGTGGAAAGGGCGGAAAGGGCGGAAAGGGCGGAAAGGGCGGAAGGGCGGAAAGGGCAGAAAGGGCGGAAAGGGCGGAAGGGCGGAAAGGGCGGAAGGGGCGGAAAGGGCGGAAAGGGCGCAAGGGCGGAAGGGGCGGAAGGGACGGAAGGAGCGGATGGGGCGAAGGGGCGGAAGGGCGGAAAGGGCGGAAAGGGCGGAAAGGGCGGAAGGGGCGGAAGGGGCGGAAGGGCGGACGGGGCGGAAGGGGCGGAAGGGGCGGAAAGGGCAGAAGGGGCGGAAAGGGCGGAAGGGGCGGAAGGGCGGAAAGGGCGGAAAGGGCGGAAAGGGCGGAAGGGGCGGAAGGGCGGAAGGGCGGAAAGGGCCGAAGGGCGGAAGGGGCGGAAGGGGCGGAAAGGGCGGAAGGGGCGGAAGGGGCGGAAGGGGCGGAAGGGGCGGAAGGGCGGACGGGGCGGACGGGGCGGAAGGGGCGGAAAGGGCGGAAGGGGCGGAAGGGGCGGAAGGGGCGGAAAGGGCGGAAAGGGCGGAAGGGGCGGAAGGGGCGGAAAGGGCGGAAGGGCGGACGGGGCGGACGGGGCGGAAGGGGCGGAAAGGGCGGAAGGGGCGGAAGGGGCGGAAGGGGCGGAAAGGGCGGAAAGGGCGGAAGGGGCGGAAGGGGCGGAAAGGGCGGAAAGGGGCGGAAGGGCGGAAAGGGCGGAAGGGGCGGAAAGGCGGAAAGGGCGGAAGGGCTGAAGGGCGGAAAGGGCGGAAGGGTGGAAGGGGCGGAAGGGCGGAAGGGTGCAAAGGGCGGAAGGGGCGGAAGGGGCGGAAGGGGCGGAAAGGGCGGAAAGGGCGGGAGGGGCGGGAGGGCGGAAGGGCGGAAAGGGCGGAAGGGGCGGAAGGGCGGAAAGGGCGGAAAGGGCGGAAAGGGCGGAAGGGCGGAAAGGGCGGAAGGGCGGAAAGGGCGGAAAGGGCGGAAGGGGCGGAAAGGCGGAAAGGGCGGAAGGGCTGAAGGGCGGAAAGGGCGGAAGGGTGGAAGGGGCGGAAGGGCGGAAGGGTGCAAAGGGCGGAAGGGGCGGAAGGGGCGGAAGGGGCGGAAAGGGCGGAAAGGGCGGGAGGGGCGGGAGGGCGGAAGGGCGGAAAGGGCGGAAAGGGCGGAAGGGCGGAAAGGGCGGAAAGGGCGGAAAGGGCGGAAGAGCGGAAGGGCGGAAAGGGCGGAAAGGGCGGAAGGGCGGAAAGGGCGGAAGGGGCGGAAGGGGCGGAAGGGGCGGAAAGGGCGGAAGGGCGGAAGGGGCGGAAGGCGCGGAAGGGCGGATGGGGCGGAAGGGGCGGAAGGGGCGGAAAGGGCGGAAAGGGCGGAAAGGGCGGAAGGGCGGAAAGGGCGGAAGGGTGGAAGGGGCGGAAGGGGCGGAAAGGGCGGAAGGGGCGGAAGGGGCGGAAGGCGCGGAAGGGCGGATGGGGCGGAAGGGGCGGAAGGGGCGGAAAGGGCGGAAAGGGCGGAAGAGCGGAAGGGCGGAAAGGTCGGAAAGGGCGGAAAGGGCGGAAGGGCGGAAGGGGCGGAAGGGCGGAAGGGCGGAAAGGGCGGAAAGGGCGGAAGGGGCGGAAGGGCGGAAGGGCGGAAAGGGCGGAAGGGGCGGAAGGGCGGAAAGGGCGGAAAGGGCGGAAAGGGCGGAAGGGCGGAAGGGCGGAAGGGCGGAAGGGGCGGAAGGGGTCGAAAGGGCGGAAGGGCGGAAGGGGCGGAAGGGCGGAAGGGCGGAAGGGCGGAAAGGGTGGAAGGGGCGGAAGGGCGGAAGGGCGGAAAGGGCGGAAAGGTCGGAAAGGGCGGAAAGGGCGGAAGGGCGGAAAGGGCGCAAAGGGCGGAAAGGGCGGAAGGGGCGGAAGGGGCGGAAGGGGCGGAAGGGCGGACGGGGCGGACGGGGCGGAAGGGGCGGAAAGGGCGGAAGGGGCGGAAGGGGCGGAAGGGGCGGAAAGGGCGGAAGGGGCGGAAGGGGCGGAAAGGGCGGAAAGGGGCGGAAGGGCGGAAGGGGCGGAAGGGGCGGAAGGACGGAAAGGGCGGAAGGGGCGGAAAGGGCGGCAAGGGCGGAAGGGGAGGAAGGGCGGAAGGGCGGAAGGGGCGGAACGGCGGAAGGGCGGAAAGGGCGGAAGGGGCGGAAGGGCGGAAGGGCGGAAAGGGCGGAAAGGTCGGAAAGGGCGGAAGGGGCGGAAGGGCGGAAGGGGCGGAAGGGCTGAAGGGCGGAAGGGCGGAAAGGGCGGAAAGGGCGGATAGGGCGGAAGGGGCGGAAAGGGCGGAAGGGGCGGAAGGGGCGGAAGGGCGGAAGGGCGGAAAGGGCGGAAGGGCGGAAAGGGCGGTAAGGGCGGAAGGGCGGAAGGGCAGAAAGGGCGGAAAGGGCGGAAGGGGCGGAAAGGGCGGAAGGGTGGAAGGGGCGGAAGGGGCGGAAAGGGCGGAAGGGCGGAAGGGGCGGAAGGCGCGGAAGGGCGGAAAGGGCGGAAAGGGCGGAAGGGGCGGAAGGGCGGAAGGGCGGAAAGGGCGGAAGGGGCGGAAGGGCGGAAAGGGCGGAAAGGGCGGAAAGGGCGGAAGGGCGGAAGGGCGGAAGGGCGGAAGGGGCGGAAGGGGTGGAAAGGGCGGAAGGGCAGAAGGGGCGGAAGGGCAGAAGGGCGGAAGGGCGGAAAGGGTGGAAGGGGCGGAAGGGCGGAAGGGGCGGAAGGGCGGAAAGGTCGGAAAGGGCGGAAAGGGCGGAAGGGCGGAAGGGGCGGAAGGGCGGAAGGGCGGAAGGGCGGAAAGGGCGGAAGGGCGGAAGGGCGGAAAGGGCGGAAGGGGCGGAAAGGGCGGAAGGGGCGGAAGGGCGGAAGGGCGGAAGGGCGGAAAGGGCTGAAGGGGCGGAAGGGGCGGAAGGGCGGAAAGGGCGGAAGGGGCGGAAGGGCGGAAGGGGCGGAAGGGGCGGAAAGGGCGGAAAGGGCGGGAGGGGCGGGAGGGCGGAATGGGCGGAAGGGGCGGAAGGGCGGAAAGGGTGGAAAGGGCGGAAGGGGCGGAAGGGCGGAAAGGGCGGAAAGGGCGGAAAGGGCGGAAGGGCGGAAAGGGCAGGAAGGGCGGAAAGGGCGGAAGGGCGGAAAGGGCGGAAGGGGCGGAAAGGGCGGAAAGGGCGGAAGGGCGGAAGGGGCGGAAGGGCGGAAAGGGCGGAAGGGGCGGAAGGGCGGAAAGGCTGGAAAGGGCGGAAGGGTGCATGGGGCGGAAGGGGCGGAAGGGGCGGAAAGGGCGGAAAGGGCGGAAGGGGCGGAAGGGGCGGAAGGGGCGGAAGGGGCGGAAGGGCGGACGGGACGGAAGGGGCGGAAGGGGCAGAAAGGGCGGAAGGGGCGGAAGGGGCGGAAGGGGCGGAAAGGGCGGAAAGGGCGGAAGGGGCGGAAGTGGCGGAAAGGGCGGAAAGGGCGGAAGGGCGGAAGGGCGGAAAGGGCGGAAGGGCGGAAGGGCGGAAAGGGCGCAAAGGGCGGAAGGGGCGGAAGGGGCGGAAGGGGCGGAAGGGGCGGAAAGGGGCGGAAGGGCGGAAGGGGCGGAAGGGGCGGAAGGGGCGGAAAGGGCGGAAGGGGCGGAAAGGGCGGCAAGGGCGGAAGGGGAGGAAGGGCGGAAGGGCGGAAGGGGCGGAACGGCGGAAGGGCGGAAAGGGCGGAAGGGGCGGAAGGGCGGAAGGGCGGAAAGGGCGGAAAGGTCGGAAAGGGCGGAAGGGGCGGAAGGGCGGAAGGGGCGGAAGGGCTGAAGGGCGGAAGGGCGGAAAGGGTGGAAAGGGCGGATAGGGCGGAAGGGGCGGAAAGGGCGGAAGGGGCGGAAGGGGCGGAAGGGCGGAAGGGCGGAAAGGGCGGAAAGGGCGGAAAGGGCGGTAAGGGCGGAAGGGCGGAAGGGCGGAAAGGGCGGAAAGGGCGGAAGGGCGGAAAGGGCGGAAGGGTGGAAGGGGCGGAAGGGGCGGAAAGGGCGGAAGGGCGGAAGGGGCGGAAGGCGCGGAAGGGCGGATGGGGCGGAAGGGGCGGAAGGGGCGGAAAGGGCGGAAAGGGCGGAAGAGCGGAAGGGGCGGAAGGGCGGAAGGGCGGAAAGGGCGGAAAGGGCGGAAAGGGCGGAAGGGCGGAAGGGCGGAAGGGCGGAAAGGGCGGAAGGGGCGGAAGGGCGGAAAGGGCGGAAAGGGCGGAAAGGGCGGAAGGGCGGAAGGGCGGAAGGGCGGAAGGGGCGGAAGGGGTGGAAAGGGCGGAAGGGCGGAAGGGGCGGAAGGGCGGAAGGGCGGAAGGGCGGAAAGGGTGGAAGGGGCGGAAGGGCGGAAAGGGCGGAAAGGGCGGAAAGGGCGGAAGGGCGGAAGGGGCGGAAGGGCGGAAGGGCGGAAGGGCGGAAAGGGCGGAAAGGTCGGAAAGGGCGGAAAGGGCGGAAGGGCGGAAAGGGCGGAAAGGTCGGAAAGGGCGGAAAGGGCGGAAGGGCGGAAGGGGCGGAAGGGCGGAAGGGCGGAAGGGCGGAAAGGGCGGAAGGGCGGAAGGGCGGAAAGGGCGGAAGGGGCGGAAAGGGCGGAAGGGGCGGAAGGGCGGAAGGGCGGAAGGGCGGAAAGGGCCGAAGGGGCGGAAGGGGCGGAAGGGCGGAAAGGGCGGAAGGGGCGGAAGGGCGGAATGGCGGAAAGGGCGGAAATGGCGGAAAGGGCGGAAGGGCGGAAGGGCGGAAGGGCGGAAAGGGCGGAAAGGGCGGAAGGGCGGAAAGGGCGGAAAGGGCGGGAGGGGCGGAAAGGCGGAAAGGGCGGAAGGGCGGAAGGGCGGAAAGGGCGGAAGGGAGGAAGGGGTGGAAGGGGCGGAAAGGGCGGAAAGGGCGGAAGGGGCGGAAGGGGCGGAAAGGGCGGAAAGGGCGGGAGGGGCGGGAGGGCGGAAGGGCGGAAAGGGCGGAAAGGGCGGAAAGGGCGGAAGGGGCGGAAGGGGCGGAAAGGGCGGAAGGGGCGGGAGGGGCGGGAGGGCGGAATGGGCGGAAGGGGCGGAAGGGCGGAAAGGGTGGAAAGGGCGGAAGGGGCGGAAGGGCGGAAAGGGCGGAAAGGGCGGAAAGGGCGGAAGGGCGGAAAGGGCAGAAAGGGCGGAAAGGGCGGAAGGGCGGAAAGGGCGGAAGGGGCGGAAAGGGCGGAAAGGGCGGAAGGGCGGAAGGGGCGGAAGGGACGGAAAGAGCGGATGGGGCGAAGGGGCGGAAGGGCGGAAAGGGCGGAAAGGGCGGAAAGGGCGGAAGGGGCGGAAGGGGCGGAAGGGGCGGAAGGGGCGGAAGGGCGGACGGGGCGGAAGGGGCGGAAGGGGCGGAAAGGGCAGAAGGGGCGGAAAGGGCGGAAGGGGCGGAAGGGCGGAAAGGGCGGAAAGGGCGGAAGGGGCGGAAGGGGCGGAAGGGCGGAAGGGCGGAAAGGGCCGAAGGGCGGAAGGGGCGGAAGGGGCGGAAAGGGCGGAAGGGGCGGAAGGGCGGAAGGGCGGAAAGGGCGGAAAGGGCGGAAGGGGCGGAAGGGCGGAAGGGCGGAAAGGGCAGAAGGGCGGAAGGGTGGAAAGGGCGGAAAGGGCGGAAAGGGTGGAAGGGGCGGAAGGGGCGGAAGGGCGGAAAGGGCGGAAAGGGCGGAAAGGGCGAAAGGGCGGAAAGGGCGGACGGGGCGGACGGGGCGGAAGGGGCGGAAGGGCGGAAGGGCGGAAAGGGCGGAAGGGCGGAAAGGGCGGAAAGGGCGGAAGGGGCGGAAGGGGTGGAAGGGCGGAAAGGGCGGAAAGGGCGGAAGGGCGGAAGGGCGGAAAGGGCGGAAAGGCGGAAAGGGCGGAAAGGGCGGAAGGGGCGGAAGGGTGGAAGGGCGGAAAGGGCGGAAAGGGCGGAAGGGCGGAAGGGCGGAAAGGGCGGAAGGGCGGAAAGGGCGGAAAGGGCGGAAGGGGCGGAAGGGTGGAAGGGCGGAAAGGGCGGAAAGGGCGGAAAGGGCGGAAGGGGCGGAAGGGCGGAAAGGGCGGAAGGGCGGAAAGGGCGGAAGGGGCGGACGGGGTGGAAGGAGTGGAAGGGGCGGAAAGGGCGGAAGGGCGGAAAGGCCGGAAGGGGCGGAAGGGGCGGAAAGGGCGGAAAGGGCGGAAGGGGCGGAAGGGCGGAAGGGCGGAAAGGGCGGAAAGGGCGGAAATGGCGGAAGGGCGGAAAGGGCGGAAGGGGCGGAAGGGGCGGAAGGGCGGAAAGGGCGGAAGGGGCGGAAGGGCGGAAGGGCGGAAAGGGCGGAAAGGGCGGAAGGGCGGAAGGGCGGAAGGGGCGGAAAGGGCGGAAAGGGCGGAAGGGCGGAAGGGGCGGAAAGGGCGGAAGGGGCGTAAGGGGCGGAAAGGGCGGAAAGGGCGGGAAGGGCAGATAGGGCGGAAGGGCGGAAAGGGTAAAAAGGGCGGAAGGGGCGAAAGGGCGGAAAGGGGGGAAGGGCGGAATGGGCGGAAGGGCGGAAAGGGCGGAAAGGGCGGAAAGGGTGGAAGGGGTGGAAGGGTCGGAAGGGGCGGAAGGGGCGGAAAGGGCGGAAGGGGCGGAAGGGCGGAAGGGGCGGAAAGGGCGGAAAGGGCGGAAGGGGCGGAAGGGCGGAAGGGCGGAAAGGGCCGAAGGGCGGAAGGGGCGGAAAGGGCGGAAGGGGCGGAAAGGGCGGAAGGGGCGGAAGGGCGGAAGGGCGGAAAGGGCGGAAAGGGCGGAAAGGGCGGAAGGGGCGGAAGGGCGGAAGGGCGGAAAGGGCAGAAGGGCGGAAGGGTGGAAAGGGCGGAAAGGGCGGAAAGGGTGGAAGGGGTGGAAGGGCGGAAGGGCGGAAAGGGCGGAAAGGGCGGAAAGGGCGGAAGGGCGGAAAGGGCGGACGGGGCGGACGGGGCGAAAAGGGCGGAAGGGCGGAAGGGCGGAAGGGGCGGAAGGGCGGAAAGGGTGGAAAGGGCGGAAGGGGCGGAAGGGCGGAAGGGCGGAAAGGGCAGAAAGGGCGGAACGGGCGGAAGGGGCGGAAGGGGCGTAAAGGGCGGAAGGGCGGAAAGGGCGGAAGGGGCGGACGGGGCGTAAGGGGCGGAAGGGCGGAAGGGGCGGAAGGGCGGAAAGGGCGGAAGGGGCGGAAAGGGCGGAAGGGGCGGAAGGGCGGAAGGGCGGAAGGGCGGAAAGGGCGGAAGGGGCGGAAGGGGCGGAAGGGCGGAAAGGGCCGAAGGGGCGGAAGGGGCGGAAGGGCGGAAAGGGCGGAAGGGGCGGAAGGGCGGAATGGCGGAAAGGGCGGAAATGGCGGAAAGGGCGGAAGGGCGGAAGGGCGGAAAGGGCGGAAAGGGCGGAAGGGCGGAAAGGGCGGAAAGGGCGGAAGGGGCGGAAGGGCGGAAAGGGCGGAAGGGCGGAAAGGGCGGATAGGGGCGGACGGGGCGGAAGGGGCGGAAGGGCGGAAAGGGCGGAAAGGGCGGAAGGGCGGAAAGGGCGGAAGGAGCGGAAAGGGCGGAAGGGCGGAAAGGGCGGAAGGGGCGGAAGGGCGGAAAGGCTGGAAAGGGCGGAAGGGTGCATGGGGCGGAAGGGGCGGAAGGGGCGGAAAGGGCGGAAAGGGCGGAAGGGCGGAAGGGGCGGAACGGGCGGAAGGGGCGGAAGGGCGGACGGGACGGAAGGGGCGGAAGGGGCAGAAAGGGCGGAAGGGGCGGAAGGGGCGGAAGGGGCGGAAAGGGCGGAAAGGGCGGAAGTGGCGGAAGTGGCGGAAAGGGCGGAAAGGGCGGAAGGGCGGAAGGGCGGAAAGGGCGCAAAGGGCGGAAAGGGCGGAAGGGGCGGAAGGGGCGGAAGGGGCGGAAGGGCGGACGGGGCGGACGGGGCGGAAGGGGCGGAAAGGGCGGAAGGGGCGGAAGGGGCGGAAGGGGCGGAAAGGGCGGAAAGGGCGGAAGGGGCGGAAGGGGCGGAAAGGGCGGAAAGGGGCGGAAGGGCGGAAGGGGCGGAAAGGGCGGAAGGGGCGGAAAGGGCGGAAGGGGCGGAAGGGGAGGAAGGGCGGAAGGGCGGAAGGGGCGGAACGGCGGAAGGGCGGAAAGGGCGGAAGGGGCGGAAGGGCGGAAGGGCGGAAAGGGCGGAAAGGTCGGAAAGGGCGGAAGGGGCGGAAGGGCGGAAGGGGCGCAAAGGGCGGAAAGGGTGGAAGGGGCGGAAGGGCGGACGGGGCGGAAGGGGCGGAAGGGCGGACGGGGCGGAAGGGGCGGAAGGGGCGGAAAGGGTGGAAGGGGCGGAAGGGGCGGAAGGGGCGGAAAGGGCGGAAGGGGCGGAAGGGGCGGAAGGGCGGAAAGGGCGGAAAGGGCGGAAAGGGCGGAAAAGTCGAAAAGGGCGGAAGGGCGGAAAGGGCGGAAAGGGCGGAAGGGGCGGAAAGGGCGGAAAGAGCGGAAAGGGCGGAAGGGCGGAAAGGGCGGAAAGGGCGGAAGGGGCGGAAAGGCGGAAAGGGCGGAAAGGGCGGAAGGGCGGAAAGGGCGGAAGGGTGGAAGGGGCGGAAGGGTCGGAAAGGGCGGAAGGGGCGGAAGGGCGGAAGGGCGGAAAGGGCAGAAGGGCGGAAGGGCGGAAAGGGCGGAAAGGGCGGAAAGGGCGGAAGGGCGGAAGGGCGGAAAGGGCGGAAGGGCGGAAAGGGCGGAAAGGGCGGAAGGGGCGGAAAGGGCGGAAGGGGCGGAAGGGGCGGAAGGGCGGAAGGGCGGAAAGGTCGGAAAGGGCGGAAAGGGCGGTAAGGGCGGAAGGGCGGAAGGGCGGAAGGGGCGGAAAGGGCCGAAGGGCGGAAAGGGCGGAAGGGTGGAAGGGGCGGAAGGGGCGGAAAGGGCGGAAGGGCGGAAGGGGCGGAAGGGGCGGAAGGGGCGGAAGGGCGGAAAGGGCGGAAGGGGCGGAAGGGGCGGAAAGGGCGGAAAGGGCGGAAAGGGCGGAAGGGGCGGAAAGGGCGGAAAGGGCGGAAAGGGCGGAAGGGCGGAAAGGGCGGAAAGGGCGGAAAGGGCGGAAGGGGCGGAAAGGGCGGAAGGGCGGAAAGGGCGGAAAGGGGTGGACGGGGCGGAAGGGGTGGATGGGGCGGAAAGGGCGGAAGGGCGGAAAGGGCGGAAAGGGTGGAAAGGGCGGAAGGGGCGGACGGGGCGGAACGGGCGGAAAGGGCGGAAGGGGCGGAAGGGGCGGAAGGGCGGAAGGGCGGAAAGGGCGGAAAGGGCGGAAAGGGCGGAAGGGGTGGAAGGGCGGAAAGGGCGGAAGGGCGGAAAGGGCGGAAAGGGCGGAAAGTGCGGAAGGGCGGAAAGGGCGGAAAGGGCGGAAGGGGCGCAAAGGGCGCAAAGGGCGGAAGGGGCGGAAGGGCGGAAGGGCGGAAAGGGCGGAAAGGGTGGAAAGGGCGGAAGGGGCGGAAGGGCGGAAAGGGCGGAAAGGGCGGAAGGGGCGGAAGGGCGGAAAGGGCGGAAAGGGCGGAAGGGGCGGAAGGGGCGGAAAGGGCGGAAAGGGCGGAAGGGGAGGAAGGGCGGAAGGGTGGAAAGGGTGGAAAGGGCGGAAGGGGCGGAAGGGCGGAAAGGGCGGAAAGGGCGGAAAGGGCGGAAGGGCGGAAGGGGCGGAAGGGGCGGAAAGGGCGGAAAGGGCGGAAGGGCGGAAGGGCGGATGGGGCGGAAGGGGCGGAAGGGGCGGAAGGGCGGAAGGGGCGGAAGGGACGGAAGGGGCGGAAAGGACGGAAAGGGCAGAAGGGGAGGAAGGGCGGAAGGGCGGAAAGGGTGGAAAGGGCGGAAGGGGCGGAAGGGCGGAAAGGGCGGAAGGGCGGAAAGGGCGGAAGGGTGGAAGGGGCGGAAGGGGCGGAAAGGGCGGAAGGGCGGAAGGGGCGGAAGGCGCGGAAGGGCGGATGGGGCGGAAACGGCGGAAAGGGCGGAAAGGGCGGAAAGGGCGGAAGAGCGGAAGGGCGGAAAGGTCGGAAAGGGCGGAAAGGGCGGAAGGGCGGAAGGGGCGGAAGGGCGGAAGGGCGGAAAGGGCGGAAAGGGCGGAAGGGACGGAAGGGCGGAAGGGCGGAAAGGGCGGAAGGGGCGGAAGGGCGGAAAGGGCGGAAAGGGCGGAAAGGGCGGAAGGGCGGAAGGGCGGAAGGGCGGAAGGGGCGGAAGGGGTGGAAAGGGCGGAAGGGCGGAAGGGGCGGAAGGGCGGAAGGGCGGAAAGGGCGGAAGGGGCGGAAAGGGCGGAAGGGGCGGAAGGGCGGAAGGGCGGAAGGGCGGAAAGGGCCGAAGGGGCGGAAGGGGCGGAAGGGCGGAAAGGGCGGAAGGGGCGGAAGGGCGGAATGGCGGAAAGGGCGGAAATGGCGGAAAGGGCGGAAGGGCGGAAGGGCGGAAGGGGCGGAAAGGGCGGAAAGGGCGGAAGGGCGGAAAGGGCGGAAAGGGCGGGAGGGGCGGAAAGGCGGAAAGGGCGGAAGGGCGGAAGGGCGGAAAGGGTGGAAGGGTGGAAGGGGCGGAAGGGCGGAAGGGCGCAAAGGGCGGAAAGGCCGGAAGGGGCGGAAGGGGTGGAAAGGGCGGAAGGGCGGAAGGGGCGGAAGGGCGGAAGGGCGGAAGGGCGGAAAGGGTGGAAGGGGCGGAAGGGCGGAAGGGCGGAAAGGGCGGAAAGGTCGGAAAGGGCGGAAAGGGCGGAAGGGCGGAAGGGGCGGAAGGGCGGAAGGGCGGAAGGGGCGGAAGGGGCGGAAAGGGCGGAAGGGGCGGAAGGGCGGAAGGGCGGAAGGGCGGAAAGGGCCGAAGGGGCGGAAGGGGCGGAAGGGCGGAAAGGGCGGAAGGGGCGGAAGGGCGGAATGGCGGAAAGGGCGGAAATGGCGGAAAGGGCGGAAGGGCGGAAGGGTGGAAAGGGCGGAAAGGGCGGAAAGGGTGGAAGGGGCGGGCGGGCGGAAGGGCGGAAAGGGCGGAAGGGAGGAAAGGGCGGAAGGGCGGAAAGGGCGGAAAGGGCGGAAGGGCGGAAGGGCGGAAGGGCGGAAAGGGCGGAAAGGGCGGAAGGGGCGGAAGGGCGGAAGGGCGGAAAGGGCGGAAAGGGCGGAAAGGGCGGAAGGGCGGAAGGGCGGAAAGGGCGGAAGGGCGGAAGGGGCGGAAGGGGCGGAAAGGGCAGAAGGGCGGAAGGGCGGAAAGGGCGGAAAGGGCGGAAGGGGCGGAAAGGGCGGAAGGGGCGGAAGGGGCGGAAGGGCGGAAGGGCGGAAAGGTCGGAAAGGGCGGAAAGGGCGGTAAGGGCGGAAGGGCGGAAAGGGCGGAAGGGTGGAAGGGGCGGAAGGGGCGGAAAGGGCGGAAGGGCGGAAGGGGCGGAAGGGGCGGAAGGGGCGGAAGGGCGGAAAGGGCGGAAGGGGCGGAAGGGGCGGAAAGGGCGGAAAGGGCGGAAAGGGCGGAAGGGGCGGAAAGGGCGGAAAGGGCGGAAGAGCGGAAGGGGCGGAAAGGTCGGAAAGGGCGGAAAGGGCGGAAGGGGCGGAAGGGCGGAAGGGCGGAAGGGCGGAAAGGGCGGAAAGGGCGGAAGGGGCGGAAGGGCGGAAGGGCGGAAAGGGTGGAAGGGGCGGAAAGGGCGGAAGGGCGGAAAGGGCGGAAAGGGCAGAAAGGGCGGAAGGGCGGAAGGGCGGAAAGGGCGGAAGGGCGGAAGGGCGGAAGGGCGGAAAGGGCGGAAGGGGCGGAAAGGGCGGAAGGGTCGGAAAGGGCGGAAGGGGCGGAAGGGCGGAAGGGCGGAAAGGGCGGAAAGGGCGGAAAGGGCGGTAAGGGCGGAAGGGCGGAAGGGCGGAAAGGGCGGAAAGGGCGGAAGGGCGGAAAGGGCGGAAGGGTCGGAAAGGGCGGAAGGGGCGGAAGGGCGGAAAGGGCGGAAAGGGCGGAAAGGGCGGAAAGGGCGGTAAGGGCGGAAGGGCGGAAGGGCGGAAAGGGCGGAAGGGGCGGAAGGGCGGAAAGGGCGGAAGGGTGGAAGGGGCGGGAGGGGCGGAAAGGGCGGAAAGGGCGGAAGAGCGGAAGGGCGGAAAGGTCGGAAAGGGCGGAAAGGGCGGAAGGGCGGAAGGGGCGGAACGGCGGAAGGGTGGAAGGGGCGGAATGGGCGGAAGGGCGGAAGGGCGGAAAGGGCGGAAAGGGCGGAAAGGGCGGAAGGGCGGAAGGGGCGGAAGGGCGGAAGGGCGGAAAGGGCGGAAAGGGCGGAAGGGGCGGAACGGCGGAAGGGTGGAAGGGGCGGAAGGGGCGGAAGGGGCGGAAGGGCGGAAGGGCGGAAAGGGCGGAAAGGGTGGAAAGGGCGGAAGGGGCGGAAGGGGCGGATGGGGCGGAAGGGCGGAAGGGCGGAAAGGGCGGAAAGGGCGGAAGGGCGGAAGGGCGGAAAGGGCGCAAAGGGCGGACAGGGCGGAAGGGGCGGAAGGGCGGACGGGGCGGAAGGGGCGGAAGGGGCGGAAAGGGTGGAAGGGGCGGAAGGGGCGGAAGGGGCGGAAAGGGCGGAAAGGGTGGAAAGGGCGGAAAGGGCGGAAAGGGCGGAAAAGTGGAAAAGGGCGGAAGGGCGGAAAGGGCGGAAAGGGCGGAAGGGGCGGAAAGGGCGGAAAGAGCGGAAAGGGCGGAAGGGCGGAAAGGGCGGAAAGGGCGGAAGGGGCGGAAAGGGCGGAAAGGGCGGAAAGGGCGGAAGGGCGGAAAGGGCGGAAGGGTGGAAGGGGCGGAAGGGTCGGAAAGGGCGGAAGGGGCGGAAGGGCGGAAGGGCGGAAAGGGCAGAAGGGCGGAAGGGCGGAAAGGGCGGAAAGGGCGGAAAGGGCGGAAGGGGCGGAAGGGCGGAAAGGGCGGAAAGGGCGGAAAGGGCGGAAAGGGCGGAAGGGCGGAAAGGGCGGAAAGGGCGGAAGGGGCGGAAAGGGCGCAAAGGGCGGAAGGGGCGGAAGGGCGGAAGGGCGGAAAGGGCGGAAAGGGTGGAAAGGGCGGAAGGGGCGGAAGGGGCGGAAGGGCGGAAGGGCGGAAAGGCCGGAAAGGCCGGAAAGGCCGGTAGGGGCGGAAGGGCGGAAGGGCGGAAGGGCGCAAGGGCGGAAAGGGCGGAAAGGGCGGAAGGGGCGGAAAGGGCGGAAGGGGCGGAAAGGGCGGAAAGGGCGGAAGGGGCGGAAGGGCGGAAGGGCGGAAGGGCGGAAAGGGCGGAAGGGGCGGAAGGGGCGGAAGGGCGGAAAGGGCGGAAGGGGCGGAAGGGCGGAAGGGGCGGAAGGGTGGAAAGGGCGGAAGGGGCAGAAGGGCGGAAGGGCGGAAAGGGCGGAAAGGGCGGAAAGGGCGGAAGGGCGGAAGGGCGGAAAGGGCGGAAAGGGCGGAAGGGCGGAAGGGGCGGAAGGGCGGAAGGGCGGAAAGGGCTGAAGGGCGGAAAGGGCGGAAGGGTGGAAGGGGCGGAAGGGTCGGAAAGGGCGGAAGGGGCGGAAGGGCGGAAAGGGCGGAAAGGGCGGAAAGGGCGGAAGGGGCGCAAAGGGCGCAAAGGGCGGAAGGGGCGGAAGGACGGAAGGGCGGAAAGGGCGGAAAGGGTGGAAAGGGCGGAAGGGGCGGAAGGGCGGAAGGGCGGAAGGGCGGAAAGGGCCGAAGGGGCGGAAGGGGCGGAAGGGCGGAAAGGGCGGAAGGGGCGGAAGGGCGGAATGGCGGAAAGGGCGGAAATGGCGGAAAGGGCGGAAGGGCGGAAGGGTGGAAAGGGCGGAAAGGGCGGAAAGGGTGGAAGGGGCGGGCGGGCGGAAGGGCGGAAAGGGCGGAAGGGAGGAAAGGGCGGAAGGGCGGAAAGGGCGGAAAGGGCGGAAGGGCGGAAGGGCGGAAGGGCGGAAAGGGCGGAAAGGGCGGAAGGGGCGGAAGGGCGGAAGGGCGGAAAGGGCGGAAAGGGCGGAAAGGGCGGAAGGGCGGAAGGGCGGAAAGGGCGGAAGGGCGGAAGGGGCGGAAGGGGCGGAAAGGGCAGAAGGGCGGAAGGGCGGAAAGGGCGGAAAGGGCGGAAGGGGCGGAAAGGGCGGAAGGGGCGGAAGGGGCGGAAGGGCGGAAGGGCGGAAAGGTCGGAAAGGGCGGAAAGGGCGGTAAGGGCGGAAGGGCGGAAAGGGCGGAAGGGTGGAAGGGGCGGAAGGGGCGGAAAGGGCGGAAGGGCGGAAGGGGCGGAAGGGGCGGAAGGGGCGGAAGGGCGGAAAGGGCGGAAGGGGCGGAAGGGGCGGAAAGGGCGGAAAGGGCGGAAAGGGCGGAAGGGGCGGAAAGGGCGGAAAGGGCGGAAGAGCGGAAGGGGCGGAAAGGTCGGAAAGGGCGGAAAGGGCGGAAGGGGCGGAAGGGCGGAAGGGCGGAAGGGCGGAAAGGGCGGAAAGGGCGGAAGGGGCGGAAGGGCGGAAGGGCGGAAAGGGTGGAAGGGGCGGAAAGGGCGGAAGGGCGGAAAGGGCGGAAAGGGCAGAAAGGGCGGAAGGGCGGAAGGGCGGAAAGGGCGGAAGGGCGGAAGGGCGGAAGGGCGGAAAGGGCGGAAGGGGCGGAAAGGGCGGAAGGGTCGGAAAGGGCGGAAGGGGCGGAAGGGCGGAAGGGCGGAAAGGGCGGAAAGGGCGGAAAGGGCGGTAAGGGCGGAAGGGCGGAAGGGCGGAAAGGGCGGAAAGGGCGGAAGGGCGGAAAGGGCGGAAGGGTCGGAAAGGGCGGAAGGGGCGGAAGGGCGGAAAGGGCGGAAAGGGCGGAAAGGGCGGAAAGGGCGGTAAGGGCGGAAGGGCGGAAGGGCGGAAAGGGCGGAAGGGGCGGAAGGGCGGAAAGGGCGGAAGGGTGGAAGGGGCGGGAGGGGCGGAAAGGGCGGAAAGGGCGGAAGAGCGGAAGGGCGGAAAGGTCGGAAAGGGCGGAAAGGGCGGAAGGGCGGAAGGGGCGGAACGGCGGAAGGGTGGAAGGGGCGGAATGGGCGGAAGGGCGGAAGGGCGGAAAGGGCGGAAAGGGCGGAAAGGGCGGAAGGGCGGAAGGGGCGGAAGGGCGGAAGGGCGGAAAGGGCGGAAAGGGCGGAAGGGGCGGAACGGCGGAAGGGTGGAAGGGGCGGAAGGGGCGGAAGGGGCGGAAGGGCGGAAGGGCGGAAAGGGCGGAAAGGGTGGAAAGGGCGGAAGGGGCGGAAGGGGCGGATGGGGCGGAAGGGCGGAAGGGCGGAAAGGGCGGAAAGGGCGGAAGGGCGGAAGGGCGGAAAGGGCGCAAAGGGCGGACAGGGCGGAAGGGGCGGAAGGGCGGACGGGGCGGAAGGGGCGGAAGGGGCGGAAAGGGCGGAAAGGGTGGAAAGGGCGGAAAGGGCGGAAAGGGCGGAAAAGTGGAAAAGGGTGGAAGGGCGGAAAGGGCGGAAAGGGCGGAAGGGGCGGAAAGGGCGGAAAGAGCGGAAAGGGCGGAAGGGCGGAAAGGGCGGAAAGGGCGGAAGGGGCGGAAAGGGCGGAAAGGGCGGAAAGGGCGGAAGGGCGGAAAGGGCGGAAGGGTGGAAGGGGCGGAAGGGTCGGAAAGGGCGGAAGGGGCGGAAGGGCGGAAGGGCGGAAAGGGCAGAAGGGCGGAAGGGCGGAAAGGGCGGAAAGGGCGGAAAGGGCGGAAGGGGCGGAAGGGCGGAAAGGGCGGAAAGGGCGGAAAGGGCGGAAAGGGCGGAAGGGCGGAAAGGGCGGAAAGGGCGGAAGGGGCGGAAAGGGCGCAAAGGGCGGAAGGGGCGGAAGGGCGGAAGGGCGGAAAGGGCGGAAAGGGTGGAAAGGGCGGAAGGGGCGGAAGGGGCGGAAGGGCGGAAGGGCGGAAAGGCCGGAAAGGCCGGAAAGGCCGGTAGGGGCGGAAGGGCGGAAGGGCGGAAGGGCGCAAGGGCGGAAAGGGCGGAAAGGGCGGAAGGGGCGGAAAGGGCGGAAGGGGCGGAAAGGGCGGAAAGGGCGGAAGGGGCGGAAGGGCGGAAGGGCGGAAGGGCGGAAAGGGCGGAAGGGGCGGAAGGGGCGGAAGGGCGGAAAGGGCGGAAGGGGCGGAAGGGCGGAAGGGGCGGAAGGGTGGAAAGGGCGGAAGGGGCAGAAGGGCGGAAGGGCGGAAAGGGCGGAAAGGGCGGAAAGGGCGGAAGGGCGGAAGGGCGGAAAGGGCGGAAAGGGCGGAAGGGCGGAAGGGGCGGAAGGGCGGAAGGGCGGAAAGGGCTGAAGGGCGGAAAGGGCGGAAGGGTGGAAGGGGCGGAAGGGTCGGAAAGGGCGGAAGGGGCGGAAGGGCGGAAAGGGCGGAAAGGGCGGAAAGGGCGGAAGGGGCGCAAAGGGCGCAAAGGGCGGAAGGGGCGGAAGGACGGAAGGGCGGAAAGGGCGGAAAGGGTGGAAAGGGCGGAAGGGGCGGAAGGGCGGAAAGGGCGGAAAGGGCGGAAGGGGAGGAAGGGGCGGAAAGGGCGGAAAGGGCGGAAGGGGAGGAAGGGCGGAAGGGTGGAAAGGGTGGAAAGGGCGGAAGGGGCGGAAGGGCGGAAAGGGCGGAAAGGGCGCGCAGGGGCGGAAGGGCGGAAGGGCGGAAAGGGCGGAAAGGGCGGAAAGGGCGGAAGGGCGGAAGGGCGGAAAGGGCGGAAAGGGCGGAAAGGGCGGTAAGGGCGGAAGGGCGGAAGGGCGGAAAGGGCGGAAGGGGCGGAAGGGCGGAAAGGGCGGAAGGGTGGAAGGGGCGGGAGGGGCGGAAAGGGCGGAAAGGGCGGAAGAGCGGAAAGGGCGGAAAGGGCGGTAAGGGCGGAAGGGCGGAAGGGCGGAAAGGGCGGAAGGGGCGGAAGGGCGGAAAGGGCGGAAGGGTGGAAGGGGCGGGAGGGGCGGAAAGGGCGGAAAGGGCGGAAGAGCGGAAAGGGCGGAAAGGGCGGTAAGGGCGGAAGGGCGGAAGGGGCGGAAAGGGCGGAAGGGGCGGAAGGGCGGAAAGGGCGGAAGGGTGGAAGGGGCGGAAGGGGCGGAAAGGGCGGAAGGGCGGAAGGTGCGGAAGGGGCGGAAGGGGCGGAAGGGCGGAAAGGGCGGAAGGGGCGGAAGGGGCGGAAAGGGCGGAAAGGGCGGAAAGGGCGGAAGGGGCGGAAAGGGCGGAAAGGGCGGAAGAGCGGAAGGGGCGGAAAGGTCGGAAAGGGCGGAAAGGGCGGAAGGGGCGGAAGGGCGGAAGGGCGGAAGGGCGGAAAGGGCGGAAAGGGCGGAAGGGGCGGAAGGGCGGAAGGGCGGAAAGGGTGGAAGGGGCGGAAAGGGCGGAAGGGCGGAAAGGGCGGAAAGGGCAGAAAGGGCGGAAGGGCGGAAGGGCGGAAAGGGCGGAAGGGCGGAAGGGCGGAAGGGCGGAAAGGGCGGAAAGGGCGGAAAGGGCGGAAGGGTCGGAAAGGGCGGAAGGGGCGGAAGGGCGGAAAGGTCGGAAAGGGCGGAAAGGGCGGAAAGGGCGGTAAGGGCGGAAGGGCGGAAGGGCGGAAAGGGCGGAAAGGGCGGAAGGGCGGAAAGGGCGGAAGGGTCGGAAAGGGCGGAAGGGGCGGAAGGGCGGAAGGGCGGAAAGGGCGGAAAGGGCGGAAAGGGCGGTAAGGGCGGAAGGGCGGAAGGGCGGAAAGGGCGGAAGGGGCGGAAGGGCGGAAAGGGCGGAAGGGTGGAAGGGGCGGGAGGGGCGGAAAGGGCGGAAAGGGCGGAAGAGCGGAAGGGCGGAAAGGTCGGAAAGGGCGGAAAGGGCGGAAGGGCGGAAAGGGCGGAAGGGGCGGAACGGCGGAAGGGTGGAAGGGGCGGAATGGGCGGAAGGGCGGAAGGGCGGAAAGGGCGGAAAGGGCGGAAAGGGCGGAAGGGGCGGAAGGGGCGGAAGGGCGGAAGGGCGGAAAGGGCGGAAAGGGCGGAAGGGGCGGAACGGCGGAAGGGTGGAAGGGGCGGAAGGGGCGGAAGGGGCGGAAGGGCGGAAGGGCGGAAAGGGCGGAAAGGGTGGAAAGGGCGGAAGGGGCGGAAGGGGCGGAAGGGGCGGAAGGGCGGAAGGGCGGAAAGGGCGGAAAGGGCGGAAGGGGCGGAAAGGGCGGAAGGGGCGGAAGGGCGGAAGGGCAGAAGGGGCGGAAAGGGCGGAAGGGGCGGAAGGGGCGGAAAGGGCGGAAGGGCAGAAGGGCGGAAGGGGCGGAAGGGCGGAAGGGCGGAAAGGGCGGAAAGGGCGGAAAGGGCGGAAAGGGCGGAAGGGGCGGAAGGGGCGGAAGGGCGGAAGGGGCGGAAAGGGCGGAAAGGGCGGAAGGGCGGAAGGGCGGAAAGGGCCTAAAGGGCGGAAGGGGCGGAAGGGGCGGAAGGGCGGAAGGGCGGAAAGGGCGGAAAGGGCGGAAGGGCGGAAAGGGCGGAAAGGGCGGAAAGGGCGGAAGGGGCGGAAGGGCGGAAAGGGCGGAAAGGGCGGAAAGGGCGGAAAGGGCGGAAGGGCGGAAAGGGCGGAAAGGGCGGAAGGGGCGGAAAGGGCGCAAAGGGCGGAAGGGGCGGAAGGGCGGAAGGGCGGAAAGGGCGGAAAGGGTGGAAAGGGCGGAAGGGGCGGAAGGGGCGGAAGGGCGGAAGGGCGGAAAGGCCGGAAAGGCCGGAAAGGCCGGTAGGGGCGGAAGGGCGGAAGGGCGGAAGGGCGCAAGGGCGGAAAGGGCGGAAAGGGCGGAAGGGGCGGAAAGGGCGGAAGGGGCGGAAAGGGCGGAAAGGGCGGAAGGGGCGGAAGGGCGGAAGGGCGGAAGGGCGGAAGGGCGGAAAGGGCGGAAGGGGCGGAAGGGGCGGAAGGGCGGAAAGGGCGGAAGGGGCGGAAGGGCGGAAGGGGCGGAAGGGTGGAAAGGGCGGAAGGGGCAGAAGGGCGGAAGGGCGGAAAGGGCGGAAAGGGCGGAAAGGGCGGAAGGGCGGAAGGGCGGAAAGGGCGGAAAGGGCGGAAGGGCGGAAGGGGCGGAAGGGCGGAAGGGCGGAAAGGGCTGAAGGGCGGAAAGGGCGGAAGGGTGGAAGGGGCGGAAGGGTCGGAAAGGGCGGAAGGGGCGGAAGGGCGGAAAGGGCGGAAAGGGCGGAAAGGGCGGAGGGGGCGCAAAGGGCGCAAAGGGCGGAAGGGGCGGAAGGACGGAAGGGCGGAAAGGGCGGAAAGGGTGGAAAGGGCGGAAGGGGCGGAAGGGCGGAAAGGGCGGAAAGGGCGGAAGGGGAGGAAGGGGCGGAAAGGGCGGAAAGGGCGGAAGGGGAGGAAGGGCGGAAGGGTGGAAAGGGTGGAAAGGGCGGAAGGGGCGGAAGGGCGGAAAGGGCGGAAAGGGCGCGCAGGGGCGGAAGGGCGGAAGGGCGGAAAGGGCGGAAAGGGCGGAAAGGGCGGAAGGGCGGAAGGGGCGGAAGGGGCGGAAAGGGCGGAAAGGGCAGAAGAGGAGGAAGGGCGGAAGGGCGGAAAGGGTGGAAAGGGCGGAAGGGGCGGAAGGGCGGAAAGGGCGGAAAGGGCGGAAGGGCGGAAGGGCGGAAAGGGCGGAAAGGGCGGAAGGGCGGAAAGGGCGGAAAGGGCGGAAAGGGCGCGCAGGGGCGGAAGGGGCGGAAGGGGCGGTAGGGCAGATGGGGCGGAAGGGGCGGAAGGGGCGGAAAGGGCGGAAGGGGTGGAAGGGCAGATGGGGCGGAAGGGGCGGAATGGCGGAAGGGCGGAAAGGGCGGAAAGGGCGGAAAGGGCGGAAGGGGCGGAAGGGGCGGAAAGGGCGGAAAGGGCGGGAGGGGCGGGAGGGCGGAATGGGCGGAAGGGGCGGAAGGGCGGAAAGGGCGGAAAGGGCGGAAGGGGCGGAAGGGCGGAAAGGGCGGAAAGGGCGCAAAGGGCGGAAAGGGCGGAAGGGGCGGAAGGGCGGACGGGGCGGAAGGGGCGGAAGGGGCGGAAAGGGGGGAATGGGCGGAAGGGGCGGAAGGGGCGGAAGGGGCGGAAAGGGCGGAAGGGGCGGAAGGGGCGGAAGGGCGGAAAGGGCGGAAAGGGCGGAAAGGGCGGAAGGGGCGGAAGGGCGGAAGGGCGGAAAGGGCGGAAGGGGCGGAAGGGCGGAAGGGCGGAAAGGGCGGAAAGGGCGGAAAGGGCGGAAGGGCGGAAGGGCGGAAAGGACGGACGGGGCGGACGGGGCGGAAGGGGCGGAAGGGCGGAAGGGCGGACGGGGCGGAAGGGGCGGACGGGGCGGAAGGGGCGGAAGGGCGGAAGGGGCGGAAGGGCGGAAAGGGCGGAAAGGGCGCAAAGGACGAAAAGGGCGGAAGGGGCGGAAGGGCGGACGGGGCGGATGGGGCGGAAGGGGCGGAAAGGGCGGAAGGGGCGGAAGGGGCGAAAAGGGCGGAAGGGGCGGAAGGGCGGATGGGGCGGAAGGGGAGGAAGGGACGGAAAGGGCGGAAAGGGCGGAAGGGGAGGAAGGGGCGGAAGGGGCGGAAAGGGCGGAAGGGGCGGAAGGGGCGGAAGGGGCGGAAGGGCGGACGGGGCGGAAGGGGCGGAAGGGGCAGAAAGGGCGGAAGGGGCGGAAGGGCGGAAGGGGCGGAAAGGGCGGAAGGGTCGGAAGGGGCGGAAGGGGCGGAAGTGCGGAAAGGGCGGAAAGGGCGGAAAGGGCGGAAGGGCGGAAGGGCGCAAAGGGCGCAAAGGGCGGAAAGGGCGGAAGGGGCGGAAGGGCGGACGGGGCGGAAGGGGCGGAAGGGGCGGAAGGGGCGGAAAGGGCGGAAAGGGCGGAAGGGGCGGAAGGGGCGGAAAGGGCGGAAGGGGCGGAAGGGCAGAAGGGCGGAAAGGGCGGAAGGGCGGAAAGGGCGGAAGGGCGGAAAGGGCGCAAAGGGCGGAAAGGGCGGAAGGGTCGGAAGGGGCGGAAGGGGCGGAAGGGCGGAAAGGGCGGAAAGGGCGGAAAGGGCGGAAGGGCGGAAGGGCGCAAAGGGCGCAAAGGGCGGAAAGGGCGGAAGGGGCGGAAGGGCGGACGGGGCGGAAGGGGCGGAAGGGGCGGAAGGGGCGGAAAGGGCGGAAAGGGCGGAAGGGGCGGAAGGGGCGGAAAGGGCGGAAGGGGCGGAAGGGCAGAAGGGCGGAAAGGGCGGAAAGGGCGGAAAGGGCGGAAGGGGCGGAAGGGCGGAAGGGGCGGAAAGGGCGGAAAGGGCGGAAGGGCGGAAAGGGCGGAAAGGGCGGAAGGGCGGAAAGGGCGGAAGGGCGGAAGAGGCGGAAGGGGCGGAAGGGGCGGAAGGGCGGAAAGGGCGGAAGGGGCGGAAGGGCGGAAAGGGCGGAAGGGGCGGAAGGGGCGGAAGGGCGGAAAGGGCGGAAGGGGCGGAACGGCGGAATGGCGGAAAGGGCGGAAATGGCGGAAAGGGCGGAAGGGCGGAAGGGCGGAAGGGCGGAAAGGGCGGAAAGGGCGGAAGGGCGGAAGGGGCGGAAGGGGCGGAAAGGGCGGAAGGGCGGAAAGGGCGGAAAGGGCGGGAGGGGCGGAAAGGCGGAAAGGGCGGAAGGGCGGAAGGGCGGAAGGGCGGAAAGGGCGGAAAGGGCGGAAGGGGCGGAAGGGCGGAAGGGCGGAAAGGGCGCAAAGGGCGGAAAGGGCGGAAGGGGCGGAAGGGGGGACGGGGCGGAAGGGGCGGAAGGGGCGGAAAGGGTGGAAGGGGCGGAAGGGGCGGAAAGGGTGGAAGGGGCGGAAGGGGCGGAAGGGGCGGAAAGGGCGGAAGGGGCGGAAGGGGCGGAAGGGCGGAAAGGGCGGAATGGGCGGAAAGGGCGGAAAGGGCGGAAGGGCGGAAGGGCGGAAAGGACGGACGGGGCGGAAGGGCGGAAAGGGCGGAAAGGGCGGAAAGGGCGGAAGGGCGGAAAGGGCAGAAAGGGCGGAAAGGGCGGAAGGGCGGAAAGGGCGGAGGGGCGGAAAGGGCGGAAAGGGCGGAAGGGCGGAAGGGGCGGAAGGGACGGAAAGAGCGGATGGGGCGGAGGGGCGGAAGGGCGGAAAGGGCGGAAAGGGCGGAAAGGGCGGAAGGGGCGGAAAGGGCGGAAGGGCGGACGGGGCGGAAGGGGCGGAAGGGGCGGAAAGGGCAGAAGGGGCGGAAAGGGCGGAAGGGGCGGAAGGGCGGAAAGGGCGGAAAGGGTGGAAAGGGCGGAAGGGGCGGAAGGGCGGAAGGGCGGAAAGGGCCGAAGGGCGGAAGGGGCGGAAGGGGCGGAAAGGGCGGAAGGGGCGGAAGGGCGGAAGGGCGGAAAGGGCGGAAAGGGCGGAAGGGGCGGAAGGGCGGAAGGGCGGAAAGGGCAGAAGGGCGGAAGGGTGGAAAGGGCGGAAAGGGCGGAAAGGGTGGAAGGGGCGGAAGGGCGGAAGGGCGGAAAGGGCGGAAAGGGCGGAAAGGGCGAAAGGGCGGAAAGGGCGGACGGGGCGGACGGGGCGGAAGGGGCGGAAGGGCGGAAGGGCGGAAAGGGCGGAAGGGCGGAAAGGGCGGAAAGGGCGGAAGGGGCGGAAGGGGTGGAAGGGCGGAAAGGGCGGAAAGGGCGGAAGGGCGGAAAGGGCGGAAGGGCGGAAAGGGCGGAAAGGGCGGAAGGGGCGGAAGGGGCGGAAGGGCGGAAAGGGCGGAAAGGGCGGAAGGGCGGAAGGGCGGAAAGGGCGGAAGGGCGGAAAGGGCGGAAAGGGCGGAAGGGGCGGACGGGGCGGAAGGAGTGGAAGGGGCGGAAAGGGCGGAAAGGGCGGAAAGGGCGGAAGGGGCGGAAGGGCGGAAAGGGCGGAAGGGGCGGAAAGGGCGGAAGGGCGGAAAGGGCGGAAAGGGCGGAAAGGGCGGAAGGGCGGAAAGGGCGGAAAGGGCGGAAGGGGTGGAAAGGGCGCAAAGGGCGGAAGGGGCGGAAGGGCGGAAGGGCGGAAAGGGCGGAAAGGGTGGAAAGGGCGGAAGGGGTGGAAGGGCGGAAAGGGCGGAAAGGGCGGAAGGGCGGAAGGGGCGGAAAGGGCGGAAAGGGCGGAAGGGGAGGAAGGGCGGAAGGGTGGAAAGGGTGGAAAGGGCGGAAGGGGCGGAAAGGGCGGAAGGGCGGAAAGGGCGGAAAGGGCGGAAAGGGCGGAAGGGCGGAAGGGGCGGAAAGGGCGGAAAGGGCGGAAGGGCGGAAGGGGCGGAAGGGGCGGAAGGGGCGGAAGGGGCGGAAGGGCGGAAGGGGCGGAAGGGGCGGAAGGGGCGGAAAGGACGGAAAGGGCGGAAGGGGCGGACGGGGCGGAAGGGCGGAAAGGGTGGAAAGGGCGGAAGGGGCGGAAGGGCGGAAAGGGCGGAAGGGGCGGAAGGGCGGAAGGGGCGGAAAGGGCGGAAGGGCGGAAAGGGCGGAAAGGGCGGAAAGGGCGGAAGGGGCGGAAGGGGCGGAAGGGGCGGTAGGGCAGATGGGGTGGAAGGGGCGGAAGGGGCGGAAAGGGCGGAAAGGGCGGAAGGGGCGGAAGGGGCGGAAGGGGCGGAAGGGGCGGAAGGGCGGAAGGGCGGAAAGGGCGGAAGGGCGGAAAGGGCGGAAGGGGCGGAAGGGCGGAAAGGGTGGAACGGCGGAAGGGCGGAAGGGCGGAAAGGGCGGAAAGGTCGGAAAGGGCGGAAAGGGCGGAAGGGCGGAAGGGGCGGAAGGGCGGAAGGGCGGAAGGGCGGAAAGGGCGGAAGGGCGGAAGGGCGGAAAGGGCGGAAGGGGCGGAAAGGGCGGAAGGGGCGGAAGGGCGGATGGGCGGAAGGGCGGAAAGGGCCGAAGGGGCGGAAGGGGCGGAAGGGCGGAAAGGGCGGAAGGGCGGAAGGGCGGAATGGCGGAAAGGGCGGAAATGGCGGAAAGGGCGGAAGGGCGGAAAGGGCGGAAAGGGCGGGAGGGGCGGAAAGGCGGAAAGGGCGGAAGGGCGGAAGGGCGGAAAGGGCGGAAGGGTGGAAGGGGCGGAAGGGCGGAAGGGCGCAAAGGGCGGAAAGGGCGGAAGGGGCGGAAAGGGCGGAAAGGGCGGGAGGGGCGGGAGGGCGGAAGGGCGGAAAGGGCGGAAAGGGCGGAAAGGGCGGAAGGGGCGGAAGGGGCGGAAAGGGCGGAAAGGGCGGGAGGGGCGGGAGGGCGGAATGGGCGGAAGGGGCGGAAGGGCGGAAAGGGCGGAAAGGGCGGAAAGGGCGGAAGGGCGGAAAGGGCAGGAAGGGCGGAAAGGGCGGAAGGGCGGAAAGGGCGGAAGGGGCGGAAAGGGCGGAAAGGGCGGAAGGGCGGAAGGGGCGGAAGGGCGGAAAGGGCGGAAGGGGCGGAAGGGCGGAAAGGCTGGAAAGGGCGGAAGGGTGCATGGGGCGGAAGGGGCGGAAGGGGCGGAAAGGGCGGAAAGGGCGGAAGGGGCGGAAGGGGCGGAAGGGGCGGAAGGGGCGGAAGGGCGGACGGGACGGAAGGGGCGGAAGGGGCAGAAAGGGCGGAAGGGGCGGAAGGGGCGGAAGGGGCGGAAAGGGCGGAAAGGGCGGAAGGGGCGGAAGTGGCGGAAAGGGCGGAAAGGGCGGAAGGGCGGAAGGGCGGAAAGGGCGGAAGGGCGGAAGGGCGGAAAGGGCGCAAAGGGCGGAAGGGGCGGAAGGGGCGGAAGGGGCGGAAGGGGCGGATGGGCGGACGGGGCGGACGGGGCGGAAGGGGCGGAAAGGGCGGAAGGGGCGGAAGGGGCGGAAGGGGCGGAAAGGGCGGAAAGGGCGGAAGGGGCGGAAGGGGCGGAAAGGGCGGAAAGGGGCGGAAGGGCGGAAGGGGCGGAAGGGGCGGAAGGGGCGGAAAGGGCGGAAGGGGCGGAAAGGGCGGCAAGGGCGGAAGGGGCGGAAGGGCGGAAGGGCGGAAAGGGCGGAAAGGTCGGAAAGGGCGGAAGGGGCGGAAGGGCGGAAGGGGCGGAAGGGCTGAAGGGCGGAAGGGCGGAAAGGGTGGAAAGGGCGGATAGGGCGGAAGGGGCGGAAAGGGCGGAAGGGGCGGAAGGGGCGGAAGGGCGGAAGGGCGGAAAGGGCAGAAAGGGCGGAAAGGGCGGTAAGGGCGGAAGGGCGGAAGGGCGGAAAGGGCGGAAAGGGCGGAAGGGCGGAAAGGGCGGAAGGGTGGAAGGGGCGGAAGGGGCGGAAAGGGCGGAAGGGCGGAAGGGGCGGAAGGCGCGGAAGGGCGGATGGGGCGGAAGGGGCGGAAGGGGCGGAAAGGGCGGAAAGGGCGGAAGAGCGGAAGGGGCGGAAGGGCGGAAGGGCGGAAAGGGCGGAAAGGGCGGAAAGGGCGGAAGGGCGGAAGGGCGGAAGGGCGGAAAGGGCGGAAGGGGCGGAAGGGCGGAAAGGGCGGAAAGGGCGGAAAGGGCGGAAGGGCGGAAGGGCGGAAGGGCGGAAGGGGCGGAAGGGGTGGAAAGGGCGGAAGGGCGGAAGGGGCGGAAGGGCGGAAGGGCGGAAGGGCGGAAAGGGTGGAAGGGGCGGAAGGGCGGAAAGGGCGGAAAGGGCGGAAAGGGCGGAAGGGCGGAAGGGGCGGAAGGGCGGAAGGGCGGAAGGGCGGAAAGGGCGGAAAGGTCGGAAAGGGCGGAAAGGGCGGAAGGGCGGAAAGGGCGGAAGGGCGGAAAGGGCGGAAAGGTCGGAAAGGGCGGAAAGGGCGGAAGGGCGGAAGGGGCGGAAGGGCGGAAGGGCGGAAGGGCGGAAAGGGCGGAAGGGCGGAAGGGCGGAAAGGGCGGAAGGGGCGGAAAGGGCGGAAGGGGCGGAAGGGCGGAAGGGCGGAAGGGCGGAAAGGGCCGAAGGGGCGGAAGGGGCGGAAGGGCGGAAAGGGCGGAAGGGGCGGAAGGGCGGAATGGCGGAAAGGGCGGAAATGGCGGAAAGGGCGGAAGGGCGGAAGGGCGGAAGGGCGGAAAGGGCGGAAAGGGCGGAAGGGCGGAAAGGGCGGAAAGGGCGGGAGGGGCGGAAAGGCGGAAAGGGCGGAAGGGCGGAAGGGCGGAAAGGGCGGAAGGGAGGAAGGGGCGGAAGGGGCGGAAAGGGCGGAAAGGGCGGAAGGGGCGGGAGGGCGGAAGGGCGGAAAGGGCGGAAAGGGCGGAAAGGGCGGAAGGGGCGGAAGGGGCGGAAAGGGCGGAAGGGGCGGGAGGGGCGGGAGGGCGGAATGGGCGGAAGGGGCGGAAGGGCGGAAAGGGTGGAAAGGGCGGAAGGGGCGGAAGGGCGGAAAGGGCGGAAGGGGCGGGAGGGGCGGGAGGGCGGAATGGGCGGAAGGGGCGGAAGGGCGGAAAGGGTGGAAAGGGCGGAAGGGGCGGAAGGGCGGAAAGGGCGGAAAGGGCGGAAAGGGCGGAAGGGCGGAAAGGGCAGAAAGGGCGGAAAGGGCGGAAGGGCGGAAAGGGCGGAAGGGGCGGAAAGGGCGGAAAGGGCGGAAGGGCGGAAGGGGCGGAAGGGACGGAAAGAGCGGATGGGGCGAAGGGGCGGAAGGGCGGAAAGGGCGGAAAGGGCGGAAAGGGCGGAAGGGGCGGAAGGGGCGGAAGGGGCGGAAGGGGCGGAAGGGCGGACGGGGCGGAAGGGGCGGAACGGGCAGAAAGGGCAGAAGGGGCGGAAAGGGCGGAAGGGGCGGAAGGGCGGAAAGGGCGGAAAGGGCGGAAGGGGCGGAAGGGGCGGAAGGGCGGAAGGGCGGAAAGGGCCGAAGGGCGGAAGGGGCGGAAGGGGCGGAAAGGGCGGAAGGGGCGGAAGGGCGGAAGGGCGGAAAGGGCGGAAAGGGCGGAAGGGGCGGAAGGGCGGAAGGGCGGAAAGGGCAGAAGGGCGGAAGGGTGGAAAGGGCGGAAAGGGCGGAAAGGGTGGAAGGGGCGGAAGGGGCGGAAGGGCGGAAAGGGCGGAAAGGGCGGAAAGGGCGAAAGGGCGGAAAGGGCGGACGGGGCGGAAGGGGCGGAAGGGGCGGAAGGGCGGAAGGGCGGAAAGGGCGGAAGGGCGGAAAGGGCGGAAAGGGCGGAAGGGGCGGAAGGGGTGGAAGGGCGGAAAGGGCGGAAAGGGCGGAAGGGCGGAAGGGCGGAAAGGGCGGAAAGGCGGAAAGGGCGGAAAGGGCGGAAGGGGCGGAAGGGTGGAAGGGCGGAAAGGGCGGAAAGGGCGGAAGGGCGGAAGGGCGGAAAGGGCGGAAGGGCGGAAAGGGCGGAAAGGGCGGAAGGGGCGGAAGGGTGGAAGGGCGGAAAGGGCGGAAAGGGCGGAAAGGGCGGAAGGGGCGGAAGGGCGGAAAGGGCGGAAGGGCGGAAAGGGCGGAAAGGGCGGAAGGGTGGAAGGGGCGGAAGGGGCGGAAAGGGCGGAAAGGGCGGAAGGGGCGGAAGGGCGGAAGGGCGGAAAGGGCGGAAAGGGCGGAAATGGCGGAAGGGCGGAAAGGGCGGAAGGGGCGGAAGGGGCGGAAGGGCGGAAAGGGCGGAAGGGGCGGAAGGGCGGAAGGGCGGAAAGGGCGGAAAGGGCGGAAGGGCGGAAGGGCGGAAGGGGCGGAAAGGGCGGAAAGGGCGGAAGGGCGGAAAGGGCGGAAAGGGCGGAAGGGGCGTAAGGGGCGGAAAGGGCGGAAAGGGCGGGAAGGGCAGATAGGGCGGAAGGGCGGAAAGGGTAAAAAGGGCGGAAGGGGCGAAAGGGCGGAAAGGGGGGAAGGGCGGAATGGGCGGAAGGGCGGAAGGGGCGGAAAGGGCGGAAAGGGTGGAAGGGGTGGAAGGGTCGGAAGGGGCGGAAGGGGCGGAAAGGGCGGAAAGGGGCGGAAGGGCGGAAGGGGCGGAAAGGGCGGAAAGGGCGGAAGGGGCGGAAGGGCGGAAGGGCGGAAGGGCCGAAGGGCGGAAGGGGCGGAAAGGGCGGAAGGGGCGGAAAGGGCGGAAGGGGCGGAAGGGCGGAAGGGCGGAAAGGGCGGAAAGGGCGGAAAGGGCGGAAGGGGCGGAAGGGCGGAAGGGCGGAAAGGGCAGAAGGGCGGAAGGGTGGAAAGGGCGGAAAGGGCGGAAAGGGTGGAAGGGGCGGAAGGGCGGAAGGGCGGAAAGGGCGGAAAGGGCGGAAAGGGCGGAAGGGCGGAAAGGGCGGAAAGGGCGGACGGGGCGGAAAGGGCGGAAGGGCGGAAGGGCGGAAGGGGTGGAAGGGCGGAAAGGGTGGAAAGGGCGGAAGGGGCGGAAGGGCGGAAGGGCGGAAAGGGCAGAAAGGGCGGAACGGGCGGAAGGGGCGGAAGGGGCGTAAAGGGCGGAAGGGCGGAAAGGGCGGAAGGGGCGGACGGGGCGGAAGGGGCGGAAGGGCGGAAGGGGCGGAAGGGCGGAAAGGGCGGAAGGGGCGGAAAGGGCGGAAGGGGCGGAAGGGCGGAAGGGCGGAAGGGCGGAAAGGGCGGAAGGGGCGGAAGGGGCGGAAGGGCGGAAAGGGCCGAAGGGGCGGAAGGGGCGGAAGGGCGGAAAGGGCGGAAGGGGCGGAAGGGCGGAATGGCGGAAAGGGCGGAGAGGGCGGAAAGGGCGGAAGGGCGGAAGGGCGGAAAGGGCGGAAAGGGCGGAAGGGGCGGAAGGGCGGAAAGGGCGGAAGGGCGGAAAGGGCGGATAGGGGCGGACGGGGCGGACGGGGCGGAAGGGCGGAAAGGGCGGAAAGGGCGGAAGGGCGGAAAGGGCGGAAGGAGCGGAAAGGGCGGAAGGGCGGAAAGGGCGGAAGGGGCGGAAGGGCGGAAAGGCTGGAAAGGGCGGAAGGGTGCATGGGGCGGAAGGGGCGGAAGGGGCGGAAAGGGCGGAAAGGGCGGAAGGGCGGAAGGGGCGGAACGGGCGGAAGGGGCGGAAGGGCGGACGGGACGGAAGGGGCGGAAGGGGCAGAAAGGGCGGAAAGGGCGGGAGGGGTGGAAAGGGCGGAAGGGCGGAAGGGGCGGAAGGGCGGAAGGGCGGAAGGGCGGAAAGGGTGGAAGGGGCGGAAGGGCGGAAGGGCGGAAAGGGCGGAAAGGTCGGAAAGGGCGGAAAGGGCGGAAGGGCGGAAGGGGCGGAAGGGCGGAAGGGCGGAAGGGCGGAAAGGGCGGAAGGGCGGAAGGGGCGGAAGGGCGGAAGGGGCGGAAAGGGCGGAAGGGGCGGAAGGGCGGAAGGGCGGAAGGGCGGAAAGGGCCGAAGGGGCGGAAGGGGCGGAAGGGCGGAAAGAGCGGAAGGGGCGGAAGGGCGGAATGGCGGAAAGGGCGGAAATGGCGGAAAGGGCGGAAGGGCGGAAGGGCGGAAGGGCGGAAAGGGCGGAAAGGGCGGAAGGGCGGAAAGGGCGGAAAGGGCGGGAGGGGCGGAAAGGCGGAAAGGGCGGAAGGGCGGAAGGGCGGAAAGGGCGGAAGGGTGGAACGGGCGGAAGGGCGGAAGGGCGCAAAGGGCGGAAAGGCCGGAAGGGGCGGAAGGGGTGGAAAGGGCGGAAGGGCGGAAGGGGCGGAAGGGCGGAAGGGCGGAAGGGCGGAAAGGGTGGAAGGGGCGGAAGGGCGGAAGGGCGGAAAGGGCGGAAAGGTCGGAAAGGGCGGAAAGGGCGGAAGGGCGGAAGGGGCGGAAGGGCGGAAGGGCGGAAGGGGCGGAAGGGGCGGAAAGGGCGGAAGGGGCGGAAGGGCGGAAGGGCGGAAGGGCGGAAAGGGCCGAAGGGGCGGAAGGGGCGGAAGGGCGGAAAGGGCGGAAGGGGCGGAAGGGCGGAATGGCGGAAAGGGCGGAAATGGCGGAAAAGGCGGAAGGGCGGAAGGGTGGAAAGGGCGGAAAGGGCGGAAAGGGTGGAAGGGGCGGGCGGGCGGAAGGGCGGAAAGGGCGGAAGGGCGGAAAGGGCGGAAGGGCGGAAGGGCGGAAGGGGCGGAAGGGCGGAAGGGCGGAAGGGCGGAAAGGGCGGAAAGGGCGGAAGGGGCGGAAGGGCGGAAGGGCGGAAAGGGCGGAAAGGGCGGAAAGGGCGGAAGGGCGGAAGGGCGGAAAGGGCGGAAGGGCGGAAGGGGCGGAAGGGGCGGAAAGGGCAGAAGGGCGGAAGGGCGGAAAGGGCGGAAAGGGCGGAAGGGGCGGAAAGGGCGGAAGGGGCGGAAGGGGCGGAAGGGCGGAAGGGCGGAAAGGTCGGAAAGGGCGGAAAGGGCGGTAAGGGCGGAAGGGCGGAAAGGGCGGAAGGGTGGAAGGGGCGGAAGGGGCGGAAAGGGCGGAAGGGCGGAAGGGGCGGAAGGGGCGGAAGGGGCGGAAGGGCGGAAAGGGCGGAAGGGGCGGAAGGGGCGGAAAGGGCGGAAAGGGCGGAAAGGGCGGAAGGGGCGGAAAGGGCGGAAAGGGCGGAAGAGCGGAAGGGGCGGAAAGGTCGGAAAGGGCGGAAAGGGCGGAAGGGGCGGAAGGGCGGAAGGGCGGAAGGGCGGAAAGGGCGGAAAGGGCGGAAGGGGCGGAAGGGCGGAAGGGCGGAAAGGGTGGAAGGGGCGGAAAGGGCGGAAGGGCGGAAAGGGCGGAAAGGGCAGAAAGGGCGGAAGGGCGGAAGGGCGGAAAGGGCGGAAGGGCGGAAGGGCGGAAGGGCGGAAAGGGCGGAAAGGGCGGAAAGGGCGGAAGGGTCGGAAAGGGCGGAAGGGGCGGAAGGGCGGAAGGGCGGAAAGGGCGGAAAGGGCGGAAAGGGCGGTAAGGGCGGAAGGGCGGAAGGGCGGAAAGGGCGGAAAGGGCGGAAGGGCGGAAAGGGCGGAAGGGTCGGAAAGGGCGGAAGGGGCGGAAGGGCGGAAGGGCGGAAAGGGCGGAAAGGGCGGAAAGGGCGGTAAGGGCGGAAGGGCGGAAGGGCGGAAAGGGCGGAAGGGGCGGAAGGGCGGAAAGGGCGGAAGGGTGGAAGGGGCGGGAGGGGCGGAAAGGGCGGAAAGGGCGGAAGAGCGGAAGGGCGGAAAGGTCAGAAAGGGCGGAAAGGGCGGAAGGGCGGAAAGGGCGGAAGGGGCGGAACGGCGGAAGGGTGGAAGGGGCGGAATGGGCGGAAGGGCGGAAGGGCGGAAAGGGCGGAAAGGGAGGAAAGGGCGGAAGGGGCGGAAGGGGCGGAAGGGCGGAAGGGCGGAAAGGGCGGAAAGGGCGGAAGGGGCGGAACGGCGGAATGGTGGAAGGGGCGGAAGGGGCGGAAGGGGCGGAAGGGCGGAAGGGCGGAAAGGGCGGAAAGGGTGGAAAGGGCGGAAGGGGCGGAAGGGGCGGAAGGGGCGGAAGGGCGGAAGGGCGGAAAGGGCGGAAAGGGCGGAAGGGCGGAAGGGCGGAAAGGGCGCAAAGGGCGGAAAGGGCGGAAGGGGCGGAAGGGCGGACGGGGCGGAAGGGGCGGAAGGGCGGACGGGGCGGAAGGGGCGGAAGGGGCGGAAAGGGTGGAAGGGGCGGAAGGGGCGGAAGGGGCGGAAAGGGCGGAAAGGGTGGAAAGGGCGGAAAGGGCGGAAAGGGCGGAAAAGTGGAAAAGGGCGGAAGGGCGGAAAGGGCGGAAAGGGCGGAAGGGGCGGAAAGGGCGGAAAGAGCGGAAAGGGCGGAAGGGCGGAAAGGGCGGAAAGGGCGGAAGGGGCGGAAAGGGCGGAAAGGGCGGAAAGGGCGGAAGGGCGGAAAGGGCGGAAGGGTGGAAGGGGCGGAAGGGTCGGAAAGGGCGGAAGGGGCGGAAGGGCGGAAGGGCGGAAAGGGCAGAAGGGCGGAAGGGCGGAAAGGGCGGAAAGGGCGGAAAGGGCGGAAGGGGCGGAAGGGCGGAAAGGGCGGAAAGGGCGGAAAGGGCGGAAAGGGCGGAAGGGCGGAAAGGGCGGAAAGGGCGGAAGGGGCGGAAAGGGCGCAAAGGGCGGAAGGGGCGGAAGGGCGGAAGGGCGGAAAGGGCGGAAAGGGTGGAAAGGGCGGAAGGGGCGGAAGGGGCGGAAGGGCGGAAGGGCGGAAAGGCCGGAAAGGCCGGAAAGGCCGGTAGGGGCGGAAGGGCGGAAGGGCGGAAGGGCGCAAGGGCGGAAAGGGCGGAAAGGGCGGAAGGGGCGGAAAGGGCGGAAGGGGCGGAGGGGGCGGAAAGGGCGGAAGGGGCGGAAGGGCGGAAGGGCGGAAGGGCGGAAGGGCGGAAAGGGCGGAAGGGGCGGAAGGGGCGGAAGGGCGGAAAGGGCGGAAGGGGCGGAAGGGCGGAAGGGGCGGAAGGGTGGAAAGGGCGGAAGGGGCAGAAGGGCGGAAGGGCGGAAAGGGCGGAAAGGGCGGAAAGGGCGGAAGGGCGGAAGGGCGGAAAGGGCGGAAAGGGCGGAAGGGCGGAAGGGGCGGAAGGGCGGAAGGGCGGAAAGGGCTGAAGGGCGGAAAGGGCGGAAGGGTGGAAGGGGCGGAAGGGTCGGAAAGGGCGGAAGGGGCGGAAGGGCGGAAAGGGCGGAAAGGGCGGAAAGGGCGGAAGGACGGAAGGGCGGAAAGGGCGGAAAGGGTGGAAAGGGCGGAAGGGGCGGAAGGGCGGAAAGGGCGGAAAGGGCGGAAGGGGAGGAAGGGGCGGAAAGGGCGGAAAGGGCGGAAGGGGAGGAAGGGCGGAAGGGTGGAAAGGGTGGAAAGGGCGGAAGGGGCGGAAGGGCGGAAAGGGCGGAAAGGGCGCGCAGGGGCGGAAGGGCGGAAGGGCGGAAAGGGCGGAAAGGGCGGAAAGGGCGGAAGGGCGGAAGGGGCGGAAGGGGCGGAAAGGGCGGAAAGGGCAGAAGGGCGGAAGGGCGGATGGGGCGGAAGGGGCGGAAGGGGCGGAAGGGCGGAAGGGGCGGAAGGGGCGGAAGGGGCGGAAAGGACGGAAAGGGCGGAAGGGGAGGAAGGGCGGAAGGGCGGAAAGGGTGGAAAGGGCGGAAGGGGCGGAAAGGGCGGAAAGGGCGGAAAGGGCGGAAGGGCGGAAGGGCGGAAAGGGCGGAAAGGGCGGAAGGGCGGAAAGGGCGGAAAGGGCGGAAAGGGCGCGCAGGGGCGGAAGGGGCGGAAGGGGCGGTAGGGCAGATGGGGCGGAAGGGGCGGAAGGGGCGGAAAGGGCGGAAGGGGTGGAAGGGCAGATGGGGCGGAAGGGGCGGAATGGCGGAAGGGCGGAAAGGGCGGAAAGGGCGGAAAGGGCGGAAGGGGCGGAAGGGGCGGAAAGGGCGGAAAGGGCGGGAGGGGCGGGAGGGCGGAATGGGCGGAAGGGGCGGAAGGGCGGAAAGGGCGGAAAGGGCGGAAGGGGCGGAAGGGCGGAAAGGGCGGAAAGGGCGCAAAGGGCGGAAAGGGCGGAAGGGGCGGAAGGGCGGACGGGGCGGAAGGGGCGGAAGGGGCGGAAAGGGGGGAATGGGCGGAAGGGGCGGAAGGGGCGGAAGGGGCGGAAAGGGCGGAAGGGGCGGAAGGGGCGGAAGGGCGGAAAGGGCGGAAAGGGCGGAAAGGGCGGAAGGGGCGGAAGGGCGGAAGGGCGGAAAGGGCGGAAGGGGCGGAAGGGCGGAAGGGCGGAAAGGGCGGAAAGGGCGGAAAGGGCGGAAGGGCGGAAGGGCGGAAAGGACGGACGGGGCGGACGGGGCGGAAGGGGCGGAAGGGCGGAAGGGCGGACGGGGCGGAAGGGGCGGACGGGGCGGAAGGGGCGGAAGGGCGGAAGGGGCGGAAGGGCGGAAAGGGCGGAAAGGGCGCAAAGGACGAAAAGGGCGGAAGGGGCGGAAGGGCGGACGGGGCGGATGGGGCGGAAGGGGCGGAAAGGGCGGAAGGGGCGGAAGGGGCGAAAAGGGCGGAAGGGGCGGAAGGGCGGATGGGGCGGAAGGGGAGGAAGGGACGGAAAGGGCGGAAAGGGCGGAAGGGGAGGAAGGGGCGGAAGGGGCGGAAAGGGCGGAAGGGGCGGAAGGGGCGGAAGGGGCGGAAGGGCGGACGGGGCGGAAGGGGCGGAAGGGGCAGAAAGGGCGGAAGGGGCGGAAGGGCGGAAGGGGCGGAAAGGGCGGAAGGGTCGGAAGGGGCGGAAGGGGCGGAAGTGCGGAAAGGGCGGAAAGGGCGGAAAGGGCGGAAGGGCGGAAGGGCGCAAAGGGCGCAAAGGGCGGAAAGGGCGGAAGGGGCGGAAGGGCGGACGGGGCGGAAGGGGCGGAAGGGGCGGAAGGGGCGGAAGGGGCGGAAGGGGCGGAAAGGGCGGAAAGGGCGGAAGGGGCGGAAGGGGCGGAAAGGGCGGAAGGGGCGGAAGGGCAGAAGGGCGGAAAGGGCGGAAGGGCGGAAAGGGCGGAAGGGCGGAAAGGGCGCAAAGGGCGGAAAGGGCGGAAGGGTCGGAAGGGGCGGAAGGGGCGGAAGGGCGGAAAGGGCGGAAAGGGCGGAAAGGGCGGAAGGGCGGAAGGGCGCAAAGGGCGCAAAGGGCGGAAAGGGCGGAAGGGGCGGAAGGGCGGACGGGGCGGAAGGGGCGGAAGGGGCGGAAGGGGCGGAAAGGGCGGAAAGGGCGGAAGGGGCGGAAGGGGCGGAAAGGGCGGAAGGGGCGGAAGGGCAGAAGGGCGGAAAGGGCGGAAAGGGCGGAAAGGGCGGAAGGGGCGGAAGGGCGGAAGGGGCGGAAAGGGCGGAAAGGGCGGAAGGGCGGAAAGGGCGGAAAGGGCGGAAGGGCGGAAAGGGCGGAAGGGCGGAAGAGGCGGAAGGGGCGGAAGGGGCGGAAGGGCGGAAAGGGCGGAAGGGGCGGAAGGGCGGAAAGGGCGGAAGGGGCGGAAGGGGCGGAAGGGCGGAAAGGGCGGAAGGGGCGGAACGGCGGAATGGCGGAAATGGCGGAAAGGGCGGAAGGGCGGAAGGGGCGGAAGGGGCGGAAAGGGCGGAAGGGCGGAAAGGGCGGAAAGGGCGGGAGGGGCGGAAAGGCGGAAAGGGCGGAAGGGCGGAAGGGCGGAAGGGGCGGAAAGGGTGGAAAGGGCGGAAGGGGCGGAAGGGCGGAAGGGCGGAAAGGGCGCAAAGGGCGGAAAGGGCGGAAGGGGCGGAAGGGGGGACGGGGCGGAAGGGGCGGAAGGGGCGGAAAGGGTGGAAGGGGCGGAAGGGGCGGAAGGGGCGGAAAGGGCGGAAGGGGCGGAAGGGGCGGAAGGGCGGAAAGGGCGGAATGGGAGGAAAGGGCGGAAAGGGCGGAAGGGCGGAAGGGCGGAAAGGACGGACGGGGCGGAAGGGCGGAAAGGGCGGAAAGGGCGGAAAGGGCGGAAGGGCGGAAAGGGCAGAAAGGGCGGAAAGGGCGGAAGGGCGGAAAGGGCGGAAGGGGCGGAAAGGGCGGAAAGGGCGGAAGGGCGGAAGGGGCGGAAGGGACGGAAAGAGCGGATGGGGCGGAGGGGCGGAAGGGCGGAAAGGGCGGAAAGGGCGGAAAGGGCGGAAGGGGCGGAAAGGGCGGAAGGGCGGACGGGGCGGAAGGGGCGGAAGGGGCGGAAAGGGCAGAAGGGGCGGAAAGGGCGGAAGGGGCGGAAGGGCGGAAAGGGCGGAAAGGGTGGAAAGGGCGGAAGGGGCGGAAGGGCGGAAGGGCGGAAAGGGCCGAAGGGCGGAAGGGGCGGAAGGGGCGGAAAGGGCGGAAGGGGCGGAAGGGCGGAAGGGCGGAAAGGGCGGAAAGGGCGGAAGGGGCGGAAGGGCGGAAGGGCGGAAAGGGCAGAAGGGCGGAAGGGTGGAAAGGGCGGAAAGGGCGGAAAGGGTGGAAGGGGCGGAAGGGCGGAAGGGCGGAAAGGGCGGAAAGGGCGGAAAGGGCGAAAGGGCGGAAAGGGCGGACGGGGCGGACGGGGCGGAAGGGGCGGAAGGGCGGAAGGGCGGAAAGGGCGGAAGGGCGGAAAGGGCGGAAAGGGCGGAAGGGGCGGAAGGGGTGGAAGGGCGGAAAGGGCGGAAAGGGCGGAAGGGGCGGAAAGGGCGGAAGGGCGGAAAGGGCGGAAAGGGCGGAAGGGGCGGAAGGGGCGGAAGGGCGGAAAGGGCGGAAAGGGCGGAAGGGCGGAAGGGCGGAAAGGGCGGAAGGGCGGAAAGGGCGGAAAGGGCGGAAGGGGCGGACGGGGCGGAAGGAGTGGAAGGGGCGGAAAGGGCGGAAAGGGCGGAAAGGGCGGAAGGGGCGGAAGGGCGGAAAGGGCGGAAGGGGCGGAAAGGGCGGAAGGGCGGAAAGGGCGGAAAGGGCGGAAGGGCGGAAGGGCGGAAAGGGCGGAAAGGGCGGAAAGGGCGGAAGGGCGGAAAGGGCGGAAAGGGCGGAAGGGGTGGAAAGGGCGCAAAGGGCGGAAGGGGCGGAAGGGCGGAAGGGCGGAAAGGGCGGAAAGGGCGGAAGGGGCGGACGGGGCGGAAGGAGTGGAAGGGGCGGAAAGGGCGGAAAGGGCGGAAAGGGCGGAAGGGGCGGAAGGGCGGAAAGGGCGGAAGGGGCGGAAAGGGCGGAAGGGCGGAAAGGGCGGAAAGGGCGGAAGGGCGGAAGGGCGGAAGGGCGGAAAGGGCGGAAAGGGCGGAAGGGGTGGAAAGGGCGCAAAGGGCGGAAGGGGCGGAAGGGCGGAAGGGCGGAAAGGGCGGAAAGGGTGGAAAGGGCGGAAGGGGTGGAAGGGCGGAAAGGGCGGAAAGGGCGGAAGGGCGGAAGGGGCGGAAAGGGCGGAAGGGGAGGAAGGGCGGAAGGGTGGAAAGGGTGGAAAGGGCGGAAGGGGCGGAAAGGGCGGAAGGGCGGAAAGGGCGGAAAGGGCGGAAAGGGCGGAAGGGCGGAAGGGGCGGAAGGGGCGGAAAGGGCGGAAAGGGCGGAAGGGCGGAAGGGCGGAAGGGGCGGAAGGGGCGGAAGGGGCGGAAGGGCGGAAGGGGCTGAAGGGGCGGAAGGGGCGGAAAGGACGGAAAGGGCGGAAGGGGCGGACGGGGCGGAAGGGCGGAAAGGGTGGAAAGGGCGGAAGGGGCGGAAGGGCGGAAAGGGCGGAAGGGGCGGAAGGGCGGAAGGGGCGGAAAGGGCGGAAGGGCGGAAAGGGCGGAAAGGGCGGAAAGGGCGGAAGGGGCGGAAGGGGCGGAAGGGGCGGTAGGGCAGATGGGGTGGAAGGGGCGGAAGGGGCGGAAAGGGCGGAAAGGGCGGAAGGGGCGGAAGGGGCGGAAGGGGCGGAAGGGGCGGAAGGGCGGAAGGGCGGAAGGGCGGAAGGGCGGAAAGGGCCGAAGGGCGGAAGGGGCGGAAGGGGCGGAAGGGCGGGAAGGGCGGAAGGGGCGGAAAGGGCGGAAGGGGCGGAAGGGCGGAAAGGGCGGAAAGGGCGGAAGGGCGGAAAGGGCGGAAGGGCGGAAAGGGCGGAAGGGGCGGAAGGGGCGGAAGGGCGGAAAGGGCGGAAGGGGCGGAAGGGGCGGAAAGGGCGGAAAGGGCGGAAGGGCGGAAGGGGCGAAAGGGGCGGAAGGGGCGGAAGGGGCGGTAGGGCGGACGGGGCGGAAGGGGCGTAAGGGGCAGAAAGGACGGAAGGGGCGGAAGGGCGGAAGGGGCGGAAAGGGCGGAAGGGCGGAAGGGCGGAAGGGGCGGAAGGGGCGGAAGGGCGGAAGGGCGGAAGGGGCGGAAGGGTGGAAGGGCGGAAAGGGAGGAAAGGGCGGAAGGGCGGAAGGGCGGAAGGGCGGAAAGGGCGGACGGGGCGGACGGGGCGGAAGGGGCGGAAGGGCGGAAGGGCGGAAGGGGCGGAAAGGGCGGAAAGGGCGCAAGGGGCGGAAAGGGCGGAAGGGTGGAAAGGGCGGAAAGGGCGGAAAGGGCGGAAGGGGCGGAAGGGGCGGAAGGGCGGAAGGGCGGAAAGGGTGGAAAGGGCGGAAGGGGCGGAAGGGCGGAAAGGGCGGAAGGGTGGAAAGGGCGGAAAGGGGCGGACGGGGCGGAAGGGGCGGAAGGGCGGAAAGGGCGGAAAGGGCGGAAGGGCGGAAAGGGCAGAAGGAGCGGAAAGGGCGGAAAGGGCGGAAAGGGCGGAAGGGGCGGAAGGGCGGAAAGGCTGAAAAGGGCGGAAGGGTGCATGGGGCGGAAGGGGCGGAAGGGCGGAAGGGGCGGAAGGGGCGGAAGGGGCGGAAAGGGCGGAAGGGGCGGAAGGGGCGGAAGGGCGGAAAGGGCGGAAGGGGCGGAAGGGGCGGAAAGGGCGGAAAGGGCGGAAGGGCGGAAGGGGCGGAAGGGGCGGAAAGGGCGGAAGGGGCGGAAGGGGCGGAAGGGCGGAAAGGGCGGAAGGGGCGGAAGGGGCGGAAAGGGCGGAAAGGGCGGAAGGGCGGAAGGGGCGAAAGGGGCGGAAGGGGCGGAAGTGGCGGTAGGGCGGACGGGGCGGAAGGGGCGTAAGGGGCAGAAAGGACGGAAGGGGCGGAAGGGCGGAAGGGGCGGAAAGGGCGGAAGGGCGGAAGGGCGGAAGGGGCGGAAGGGGCGGAAGGGCGGAAGGGCGGAAGGGGCGGAAGGGTGGAAGGGCGGAAAGGGAGGAAAGGGCGGAAGGGCGGAAGGGCGGAAGGGCGGAAAGGGCGGACGGGGCGGACGGGGTGGAAGGGGCGGAAGGGCGGAAGGGCGGAAGGGGCGGAAAGGGCGGAAAGGGCGCAAGGGGCGGAAAGGGCGGAAGGGTGGAAAGGGCGGAAAGGGCGGAAAGGGCGGAAGGGGCGGAAGGGGCGGAAGGGCGGAAGGGCGGAAAGGGTGGAAAGGGCGGAAGGGGCGGAAGGGCGGAAAGGGCGGAAGGGTGGAAAGGGCGGAAAGGGGCGGACGGGGCGGAAGGGGCGGAAGGGCGGAAAGGGCGGAAAGGGCGGAAGGGCGGAAAGGGCAGAAGGAGCGGAAAGGGCGGAAAGGGCGGAAAGGGCGGAAGGGGCGGAAGGGCGGAAAGGCTGGAAAGGGCGGAAGGGTGCATGGGGCGGAAGGGGCGGAAGGGGCGGAAAGGGCGGAAAGGGCGGAAGGGCGGAAGGGGCGGAAGGGGCGGAAGGGGCGGAAGGGGCGGAAGGGCGGACGGGGCGGAAGGGGCGGAAGGGGCAGAAAGGGCGGAAGGGGCGGAAGGGGCGGAAGGGGCGGAAAGGGCGGAAAGGGCGGAAGGGGCGGAAGGGGCGGAAAGGGCGGAAAGGGCGGAAGGGCGGAAGGGCGGAAAGGGCGCAAAGGGCGGAAAGGGCGGAAGGGGCGGAAGGGGCGGAAGGGGCGGAAGGGCGGACGGGGCGGACGGGGCGGAAGGGGCGGAAAGGGCGGAAGGGGTGGAAGGGGCGGAAGGGGCGGAAAGGGCGGAAAGGGCGGAAGGGGCGGAAGGGGCGGAAAGGGCGGAAGGGGCGGAAAGGGCGGAAGGGGCAGAAGGGCGGAAGGGGCGGAAGGGGCGGAAGGGGCGGAAAGGGCGGAAGGGGCGGAAAGGGCGGCAAGGGCGGAAGGGGAGGAAGGGCGGAAGGGCGGAAGGGGCGGAACGGCGGAAGGGCGGAAAGGGCGGAAGGGGCGGAAGGGCGGAAGGGCGGAAAGGGCGGAAAGGTCGGAAAGGGCGGAAGGGGCGGAAGGGCGGAAGGGGCGGAAGGGCGGAAGGGCGGAAGGGCGGAAAGGGCGGAAAGGGCGGATAGGGCGGAAGGGGCGGAAAGGGCGGAAGGGGCGGAAGGGGCGGAAGGGCGGAAGGGCGGAAAGGGCGGAAAGGGCGGAAAGGGCGGTAAGGGCGGAAGGGCGGAAGGGCGGAAAGGGCGGAAAGGGCGGAAGGGCGGAAAGGGCGGAAGGGTGGAAGGGGCGGAAGGGGCGGAAAGGGCGGAAGGGCGGAAGGGGCGGAAGGCGCGGAAGGGCGGATGGGGCGGAAGGGGCGGAAGGGGCGGAAAGGGCGGAAAGGGCGGAAGAGCGGAAGGGCGGTAAGGTCGGAAAGGGCGGAAAGGGCGGAAGGGCGGAAGGGGCGGAAGGGCGGAAGGGCGGAAAGGGCGGAAAGGGCGGAAGGGGCGGAAGGGCGGAAGGGCGGAAAGGGCGGAAGGGGCGGAAGGGCGGAAAGGGCGGAAAGGGCGGAAAGGGCGGAAGGGCGGAAGGGCGGAAGGGCGGAAGGGGCGGAAGGGGTGGAAAGGGCGGAAGGGCGGAAGGGGCGGAAGGGCGGAAGGGCGGAAGGGCGGAAAGGACGGAAGGGGCGGAAGGGCGGAAGGGCGGAAAGGGCGGAAAGGTCGGAAAGGGCGGAAAGGGCGGAAGGGCGGAAGGGGCGGAAAGGGCGGAAGGGCGGAAGGGCGGAAAGGGCGGAAGGGCGGAAGGGCGGAAGGGCGGAAAGGCGGAAAGGGCGGAAAGGGTGGAAGGGCGGAAAGGGCGGAAGGGCGGAAGGGCGGAAAGGGCGGAAAGGGCGGAAGGGCGGAAAGGGCGGAAGGGTGGAAGGGGCGGGAGGGGCGGAAAGGGCGGAAAGGGCGGAAGGGCGGAAAGGGCGGAAGGGTGGAAGGGGCGGGAGGGGCGGAAAGGGCGGAAAGGGCGGAAGAGCGGAAGGGCGGAAAGGTCGGAAAGGGCGGAAAGGGCGGAAGGGCGGAAAGGGCGGAAGGGGCGGAACGGCGGAAGGGTGGAAGGGGCGGAAGGGGCGGAATGGGCGGAAGGGCGGAAGGGCGGAAAGGGCGGAAAGGGCGGAAGGGGCGGAAAGGGCGGAAAGGCGGAAAGGGCGGAAAGGGCGGAAAGGGCGGAAGGGGCGGAAGGGGCGGAAAGGGCGGAAGGGCGGAAAGGGCGGAAAGGGGCGGACGGGGCGGAAGGGGCGGAAGGGGCGGAAAGGGCGGAAGGGCGGAAAGGGCGGAAAGGGCGGAAGGGCGGAAAGGGCGGAAGGGGCGGAACGGCGGAAGGGTGGAAGGGGCGGAAGGGGCGGACGGGGCGGAAGGGCGGAAAGGGCGGAAAGGGCGGAAGGGGCGGAAGGGGCGGAAGGGGCGGAAGGGCGGAAGGGCGGAAAGGGCGGAAAGGGCGGAAGGGCGGAAGGGCGGAAAGGGCGCAAAGGGCGGAAAGGGCGGAAGGGGCGGAAGGGCGGACGGGGCGGAAAGGGCGGAAGGGGCGGAAAGGGTGGAAGGGGCGGAAGGGGCGGAAGGGGCGGAAAGGGCGGAAGGGGCGGAAGGGGCGGAAGGGCGGAAAGGGCGGAATGGGCGGAAAGGGCGGAAAGGGCGGAAGGGCGGAAGGGCGGAAAGGACGGACGGGGCGGAAGGGCGGAAAGGGCGGAAAGGGCGGAAAGGGCGGAAGGGCGGAAAGGGCAGAAAGGGCGGAAAGGGCGGAAGGGCGGAAAGGGCGGAAGGGGCGGAAAGGGCGGAAAGGGCGGAAGGGCGGAAGGGGCGGAAGGGACGGAAAGAGCGGATGGGGCGGAGGGGCGGAAGGGCGGAAAGGGCGGAAAGGGCGGAAAGGGCGGAAGGGGCGGAAAGGGCGGAAGGGCGGACGGGGCGGAAGGGGCGGAAGGGGCGGAAAGGGCAGAAGGGGCGGAAAGGGCGGAAAGGACGATGAGGCGGAAAGGGCGGAAAGGGCGGAAAGGGCGGAAGGGGCGGAAGGGCGGAAGGCCGGAAAGGGCCGAAGGGCGGAAGGGGCGGAAGGGGCGGAAAGGGCGGAAGGGGCGGAAGGGCGGAAGGGCGGAAAGGGCGGAAAGGGCGGAAGGGGCGGAAGGGCGGAAGGGGCGGAAGGGGCGGAAAGGGCGGAAGGGGCGGAAGGGCGGAAGGGCGGAAAGGGCAGAAGGGCGGAAGGGTGGAAAGGGCGGAAAGGGCGGAAAGGGTGGAAGGGGCGGAAGGGCGGAAGGGCGGAAAGGGCGGAAAGGGCGGAAAGGGCGAAAGGGCGGAAAGGGCGGACGGGGCGGACGGGGCGGAAGGGGCGGAAGGGCGGAAGGGCGGAAAGGGCGGAAGGGCGGAAAGGGCGGAAAGGGCGGAAGGGGCGGAAGGGGTGGAAGGGCGGAAAGGGCGGAAAGGGCGGAAGGGCGGAAGGGCGGAAAGGGCGGAAGGGCGGAAAGGGCGGAAAGGGCGGAAGGGGCGGAAGGGGCGGAAGGGCGGAAAGGGCGGAAAGGGCGGAAGGGCGGAAGGGCGGAAAGGGCGGAAGGGCGGAAAGGGCGGAAAGGGCGGAAGGGGCGGACGGGGCGGAAGGAGTGGAAGGGGCGGAAAGGGCGGAAGGGCGGAAAGGGCGGAAGGGGCGGAAGGGCGGAAAGGGCGGAAGGGGCGTAAAGGGCGGAAGGGCGGAAAGGGCGGAAGGGGCGGAAGGGCGGAAGGGCGGAAAGGCGGAAAGGGCGGAAAGGGCGGAAGGGCGGAAAGGGCGGAAAGGGCGGAAGGGGTGGAAAGGGCGCAAAGGGCGGAAGGGGCGGAAGGGCGGAAGGGCGGAAAGGGCGGAAAGGGTGGAAAGGGCGGAAGGGGTGGAAGGGCGGAAAGGGCGGAAAGGGTGGAAGGGCGGAAGGGGCGGAAAGGGCGGAAAGGGCGGAAGGGGAGGAAGGGCGGAAGGGTGGAAAGGGTGGAAAGGACGGAAGGGGCGGAAAGGGCGGAAGGGCGGAAAGGGCGGAAAGGGCGGAAAGGGCGGAAGGGCGGAAGGGGCGGAAGGGGCGGAAAGGGCGGAAAGGGCGGAAGGGCGGAAGGGCGGAAGGGGCGGAAGGGGCGGAAGGGGCGGAAGGGCGGAAGGGGCGGAAGGGGCGGAAGGGGCGGAAAGGACGGAAAGGGCGGAAGGGGCGGAAGGGGCGGAAGGGCGGAAAGGGTGGAAAGGGCGGAAGGGGCGGAAGGGCGGAAAGGGCGGAAGGGGCGGAAGGGCGGAAAGGGCGGAAAGGGCGGAAGGGCGGAAAGGGCGGAAAGGGCGGAAAGGGCGGAAGGGGCGGAAGGGGCGGAAGGGGCGGTAGGGCAGATGGGGTGGAAGGGGCGGAAGGGGCGGAAAGGGCGGAAAGGGCGGAAGGGGCGGAAGGGGCGGAAGGGGCGGAATGGCGGAAGGGCGGAAAGGGCGGAAGGGCGGAAAGGGCGGAAGGGCGGAAGGGCGGAAAGGGCCGAAGGGCGGAAGGGGCGGAAGGGGCGGAAGGGCGGGAAGGGCGGAAGGGGCGGAAACGGCGGAAGGGGCGGAAGGGCGGAAAGGGCGGAAAGGGCGGAAGGGCGGAAAGGGCGGAAGGGCGGAAAGGGCGGAAGGGGCGGAAGGGGCGGAAAGGGCGGAAAGGGCGGAAGGGCGGAAGGGGCGAAAGGGGCGGAAGGGCGGTAGGGCGGACGGGGCGGAAGGGGCGTAAGGGGCAGAAAGGACGGAAGGGGCGGAAGGGCGGAAGGGGCGGAAAGGGCGGAAGGGCGGAAGGGCGGAAGGGGCGGAAGGGGCGGAAGGGCGGAAGGGCGGAAGGGGCGGAAGGGTGGAAGGGCGGAAAGGGAGGAAAGGGCGGAAGGGCGGAAGGGCGGAAGGGCGGAAAGGGCGGACGGGGCGGACGGGGCGGAAGGGGCGGAAGGGCGGAAGGGCGGAAGGGGCGGAAGGGCGGAAAGGGCGGAAGGGTGGAAAGGGCGGAAAGGGCGGAAAGGGCGGAAGGGGCGGAAGGGGCGCAAGGGCGGAAGGGCGGAAAGGGTGGAAAGGGCGGAAGGGGCGGAAGGGCGGAAAGGGCGGAAGGGTGGAAAGGGCGGAAAGGGGCGGACGGGGCGGAAGGGGCGGAAGGGCGGAAAGGGCGGAAAGGGCGGAAGGGCGGAAAGGGCAGAAGGAGCGGAAAGGGCGGAAAGGGCGGAAGGGGCGGAAGGGGCGGAAGGGCGGAAAGGCTGGAAAGGGCGGAAGGGTGCATGGGGCGGAAGGGGCGGAAGGGGCGGAAAGGGCGGAAAGGGCGGAAGGGCGGAAGGGCGGAAGGGGCGGAAAGGGCGGAAGGGGCGGAAGGGCGGACGGGGCGGAAGGGGCGGAAGGGGCAGAAAGGGCGGAAGGGGCGGAAGGGGCGGAAGGGGCGGAAAGGGCGGAAAGGGCGGAAGGGGCGGAAGGGGCGGAAAGGGCGGAAAGGGCGGAAGGGCGGAAGGGCGGAAAGGGCGCAAAGGGCGGAAAGGGCGGAAGGGGCGGAAGGGGCGGAAGGGGCGGAAGGGCGGACGGGGCGGACGGGGCGGAAGGGGCGGAAAGGGCGGAAGGGGTGGAAGGGGCGGAAGGGGCGGAAAGGGTGGAAAGGGCGGAAGGGGCGGAAGGGGCGGAAAGGGCGGAAAGGGGCTGAAGGGCGGAAGGGGCGGAAGGGGCGGAAGGGGCGTTAAGGGCGAAAAGGGGCGGAAAGGGCGGCAAGGGCGGAAGGGGAGGAAGGGCGGAAGGGCGGAAGGGGCGGAACGGCGGAAGGGCGGAAAGGGCGGAAGGGGCGGAAGGGCGGAAGGGCGGAAAGGGCGGAAAGGTCGGAAAGGGCGGAAGGGGCGGAAGGGCGGAAGGGGCGGAAGGGCGGAAGGGCGGAAGGGCGGAAAGGGCGGAAAGGGCGGATAGGGCGGAAGGGGCGGAAAGGGCGGAAGGGGCGGAAGGGCGGAAGGGCGGAAGGGCGGAAAGGGCGGAAAGGGCGGAAAGGGCGGTAAGGGCGGAAGGGCGGAAGGGCGGAAAGGGCGGAAAGGGCGGAAGGGCGGAAAGGGCGGAAGGGTGGAAGGGGCGGAAAGGGCGGAAGGGCGGAAGGGGCGGAAGGCGCGGAAGGGCGGATGGGGCGGAAGGGGCGGAAGGGGCGGAAAGGGCGGAAAGGGCGGAAGAGCGGAAGGGCGGAAAGGTCGGAAAGGGCGGAAAGGGCGGAAGGGCGGAAGGGGCGGAAGGGCGGAAGGGCGGAAAGGGCGGAAAGGGCGGAAGGGGCGGAAAGGCGGAAGGGCGGAAAGGGCGGAAGGGGCGGAAGGGCGGAAAGGGCGGAAAGGGCGGAAAGGGCGCAAGGGCGGAAGGGCGGAAGGGCGGAAGGGCGGAAGGGGCGGAAGGGGTGGAAAGGGCGGAAGGGCGGAAGGGGCGGAAGGGCGGAAGGGCGGAAGGGCGGAAAGGGCGGAAGGGGCGGAAGGGCGGAAGGGCGGAAAGGGCGGAAAGGTCGGAAAGGGCGGAAGGGCGGAAGGGGCGGAAGGGCGGAAGGGCGGAAAGGGCGGAAAGGGCGGAAAGGGCGGAAGGGCGGAAGGGCGGAAAGGGCGGAAGGGCGGAAGGGGCGGAAGGGGCGGAAAGGGCAGAAGGGCCGAAGGGCGGAAAGGGCGGAAAGGGCGGAAGGGGCGGAAAGGGCGGAAGGGGCGGAAGGGGCGGAAGGGCGGAAGGGCGGAAAGGTCGGAAAGGGCGGAAAGGGCGGTAAGGGCGGAAGGGCGGAAGGGCGGAAAGGGCGGAAAGGGCGGAAGGGGCGGAAGGGCGGAAGGGCGGAAAGGGCGGAAAGGGCGGAAAGGGCGGAAGGGCGGAAGGGCGGAAAGGGCGGAAGGGCGGAAGGGGCGGAAGGGGCGGAAAGGGCAGAAGGGCAGAAGGGCGGAAAGGGCGGAAAGGGCGGAAGGGGCGGAAAGGGCGGAAGGGGCGGAAGGGCGGAAAGGGCGGAAGGGGCGGAAGGGGCGGAAAGGGCGGAAAGGGCGGAAAGGGCGGAAGGGGCGGAAAGGGCGGAAAGGGCGGAAGAGCGGAAGGGGCGGAAAGGTCGGAAAGGGCGGAAAGGGCGGAAGGGGCGGAAGGGCGGAAGGGCGGAAGGGCGGAAAGGGCGGAAAGGGCGGAAGGGGCGGAAGGGCGGAAGGGCGGAAAGGGCGGAAAGGGCAGAAAGGGCGGAAGGGCGGAAGGGCGGAAAGGGCGGAAGGGCGGAAGGGCGGAAGGGCGGAAAGGGCGGAAAGGGCGGAAAGGGCGGAAGGGGCGGAAAGGGCGGAAGGGGCGGAAGGGCGGAAGGGCGGAAAGGGCGGAAAGGGCGGAAAGGGCGGTAAGGGCGGAAGGGCGGAAGGGCGGAAAGGGCGGAAAGGGCGGAAGGGCGGAAAGGGCGGAAGGGTGGAAGGGGCGGGAGGGGCGGAAAGGGCGGAAAGGGCGGAAGAGCGGAAGGGCGGAAAGGTCGGAAAGGGCGGAAAGGGCGGAAGGGCGGAAAGGGCGGAAGGGGCGGAACGGCGGAAGGGTGGAAGGGGCGGAAGGGGCGGAAGGGCGGAAGGGCGGAAGGGCGGAAAGGGCGGAAAGGGCGGAAGGGGCGGAAGGGCGGAAGGGGCGGAAAGGTCGGAAAGGGCGGAAAGGGCGGAAGGGGCGGAAGGGCGGAAGGGCGGAAGGGCGGAAAGGGCGGAAAGGGCGGAAGGGGCGGAAGGGCGGAAGGGCGGAAAGGGCGGAAAGGGCAGAAAGGGCGGAAGGGCGGAAGGGCGGAAAGGGCGGAAGGGCGGAAGGGCGGAAGGGCGGAAAGGGCGGAAAGGGCGGAAAGGGCGGAAGGGGCGGAAAGGGCGGAAGGGGCGGAAGGGCGGAAAGGGCGGAAAGGGCGGGAAGGGCGGAAAGGGCGGTAAGGGCGGAAGGGGCGGAAGGGCGGAAGGGCGGAAAGGGCGGAAAGGGCAGAAAGGGCGGAAGGGCGGAAGGGCGGAAAGGGCGGAAGGGCGGAAGGGCGGAAGTGCGGAAAGGGCGGAAAGGGCGGAAAGGGCGGAAGGGGCGGAAAGGGCGGAAGGGGCGGAAGGGGCGGAACGGCGGAAGGGTGGAAGGGGCGGAAGGGGCGGAAGGGCGGAAAGGGCGGAAGGGCGGAAAGAGCGGAAGGGGCGGAACGGCGGAAGGGTGGAAGGGGCGGAAGGGCGGAAGGGCGGAAGGGCGGAAAGGGCGGAAAGGGCGGAAAGGGCGGAAGGGGCGGAAGGGGCGGAAGGGCGGAAGGGCGGAAAGGGCGGAAAGGGCGGAAGGGCGGAAAGGGCGGAAGGGGCGGAACGGCGGAAGGGTGGAAGGGGCGGAAGGGGCGGAAGGGGCGGAAGGGCGGAAGGGCGGAAAGGGCGGAAAGGGCGGAAAGGGCGGAAGGGGCGGAAGGGGCGGAAGGGGCGGAAGGGCGGAAGGGCGGAAAGGGCGGAAAGGGCGGAAGGGCGGAAGGGCGGAAAGGGCGGAAAGGGCGGAAAGGGCGGAAGGGGCGGAAGTGCGGACGGGGCGGAAGGGGCGGAAGGGGCGGAAAGGGTGGAAGGGGCGGAAGGGGCGGAAGGGGCGGAAAGGGCGGAAGGGGCGGAAGGGGCGGAAGGGCGGAAAGGGCGGAATGGGCGGAAAGGGCGGAAAGGGCGGAAGGGCGGAAGGGCGGAAAGGACGGACGGGGCGGAAGGGGCGGAAGGGGCGGAAGGGCGGAAAGGGCGGAAAGGGCGGAAAGGCGGAAAGGGCGGAAGGGGCGGAAGGGGCGGAAAGGGCGGAAAGGCGGAAAGGGCGGAAAGGGCGGAAAGGGCGGAAGGGGCGGAAGGGGCGGAAAGGGCGGAAGGGCGGAAAGGGCGGAAAGGGGCGGACGGGGCGGAAGGGGCGGAAGGGGCGGAAAGGGCGGAAGGGCGGAAAGGGCGGAAAGGGCGGAAGGGCGGAAAGGGCGGAAGGGGCGGAACGGCGGAAGGGTGGAAGGGGCGGAAGGGGCGGAAGGGGCGGAAGGGCGGAAGGGCGGAAAGGGCGGAAAGGGCGGAAAGGGCGGAAGGGGCGGAAGGGGCGGAAGGGCGGAAGGGCGGAAAGGGCGCAAAGGGCGGAAAGGGCGGAAGGGGCGGAAGGGCGGACGGGGCGGAAGGGGCGGAAGGGGCGGAAAGGGTGGAAGGGGCGGAAGGGGCGGAAGGGGGGGAAAGGGCGGAAGGGGCGGAAGGGGCGGAAGGGCGGAAAGGGCGGAATGGGCGGAAAGGGCGGAAAGGGCGGAAGGGCGGAAGGGCGGAAAGGACGGACGGGGCGGAAGGGGCGGAATTGGCGGAAGGGCGGAAAGGGCGGAAAGGGCGGAAAGGCGGAAAGGGCGGAAGGGGCGGAAGGGGCGGAAAGGGCGGAAAGGCGGAAAGGGCGGAAAGGGCGGAAAGGGCGGAAGGGGCGGAAGGGGCGGAAAGGGCGGAAGGGCGGAAAGGGCGGAAAGGGGCGGACGGGGCGGAAGGGGCTGAAGGGGCGGAAAGGGCGGAAGGGCGGAAAGGGCGGAAAGGGTGGAAAGGGCGGAAGGGGCGGACGGGGCGGAAGGGGCGGAAAGGGCGGAAAGGGCGGAAGGGGCGGAAGGGCGGAAAGGGCGGAAGGGGCGGAAAGGGCGGAAAGGGCGGAAGGGCGGAAGGGCGCAAAGGGCGGAAAGGGCGGAAAGGGCGGAAAGGGCGGAAGGGCGGAAAGGGCGGAAGGGGCGGAAAGGGCAAAAGTGCGGAAGGGGCGGAAAGGGCGGAAGGGGCGGAAGGGGCGGAAGGGCGGAAGGGCGGAAAGGGCGGAAAGGGCGGAAAGGGCGGTAAGGGCGGAAGGGGCGGAAGGGCGGAAGGGGCAGAAGGGCGGAAGGGCGGAAAGGGCGGAAAGGCCGGAAAGGCCGGTAGGGGCGGAAGGGCGGAAGGGCGGAAGGGCGGAAGGGCGGAAAGGGCGGAAAGGGCGGAAGGGGCGGAAGGGGCGGAAAGGGCGGAAGGGGCGGAAAGGGCGGAGGGGGCGGAAAGGGCGGAAGGGGCGGAAGGGCGGAAGGGCGGAAGGGCGGAAGGGCGGAAAGGGCGGAAGGGGCGGAAGGGGCGGAAGGGCGGAAAGGGCGGAAGGGGCGGAAGGGCGGAAAGGGCGGAAGGGCGGAAAGGGCGGAAGGGCGGAAAGGGCGGAAAGGGCGGAAAGGGCGGAAGGGGTGGAAGGGCGGAAAGGGCGGAAGGGCGGAAAGGGCGGAAAGGGCGGAAAGGGCGGAAAGGGCGGAAGGGCGGAAAGGGCGGAAGGGGCGCAAAGGGCGCAAAGGGCGGAAGGGGCGGAAGGGGCGGAAGGGCGGAAGGGCGGAAAGGCCGGAAAGGCCGGAAAGGCCGGTAGGGGCGGAAGGGCGGAAGGGCGGAAGGGCGGAAAGGGCGGAAAGGGCGGAAGGGGCGGAAGGGGCGGAAAGGGCGGAAGGGGCGGAAAGGGCGGAGGGGGCGGAAAGGGCGGAAGGGGCGGAAGGGCGGAAGGGCGGAAGGGCGGAAGGGCGGAAAGGGCGGAAGGGGCGGAAGGGGCGGAAGGGCGGAAAGGGCGGAAGGGGCGGAAGGGCGGAAAGGGCGGAAAGGGCGGAAGGGCGGAAGGGCGGAAAGGGCGGAAAAGTCGAAAAGGGCGGAAGGGCGGAAAGGGCGTAAAGGGCGGAAGGGGCGGAAAGGGCGGAAAGAGCGGAAAGGGCGGAAGGGCGGAAAGGGCGGAAAGGGCGGAAGGGGCGGAAAGGCGGAAAGGGCGGAAAGGGCGGAAGGGCGGAAAGGGCGGAAGGGTGGAAGGGGCGGAAGGGTCGGAAAGGGCGGAAGGGGCAGAAGGGCGGAAGGGCGGAAAGGGCAGAAGGGCGGAAGGGCGGAAAGGGCGGAAAGGGCGGAAAGGGCGGAAGGGGTGGAAGGGCGGAAAGGGCGGAAGGGCGGAAAGGGCGGAAAGGGCGGAAAGGGCGGAAAGGGCGGAAGGGCGGAAAGGACGGAAAGGGCGGAAGGGGCGCAAAGGGCGCAAAGGGCGGAAGGGGCGGAAGGGGCGGAAGGGCGGAAGGGCGGAAAGGCCGGAAAGGCCGGAAAGGCCGGTAGGGGCGGAAGGGCGGAAGGGCGGAAGGGCGGAAAGGGCGGAAAGGGCGGAAGGGGCGGAAGGGGCGGAAAGGGCGGAAGGGGCGGAAAGGGCGGAAGGGCGGAAAGGGCGGAAGGGGCGGAAGGGCGGAAGGGCGGAAGGGCGGAAGGGCGGAAAGGGCGGAAGGGGCGGAAGGGGCGGAAGGGCGGAAAGGGCGGAAGAGGCGGAAGGGCGGAAGGGGCGGAAGGGCGGAAAGGGCGGAAGGGGCAGAAGGGCGGAAGGGCGGAAAGGGCGGAAAGGGCGGAAAGGGCGGAAGGGCGGAAGGGCGGAAAGGGCGGAAAAGTCGAAAAGGGCGGAAGGGCGGAAAGGGCGGAAAGGGCGGAAGGGGCGGAAAGGGCGGAAAGGGCGGAAAGGGCGGAAGGGCGGAAAGGGCGGAAAGGGCGGAAGGGGCGGAAAGGCGGAAAGGGCGGAAAGGGCTGAAGGGCGGAAAGGGCGGAAGGGTGGAAGGGCGGAAGGGCGGAATGGGCAGAAGGGCGGAAGGGCGGAAAGGGCGGAAGGAGCGGAAAGGGCGGAAGGGGTGGAAGGGCGGAAAGGGCGGAAGGGGCAGAAGGGCGGAAAAGTCGAAAAGGGCGGAAGGGCGGAAAGGCCGTAAAGGGCGGAAGGGGCGGAAAGGGCGGAAAGAGCGGAAAGGGCGGAAGGGCGGAAAGGGCGGAAAGGGCGGAAGGGGCGGAAAGGCGGAAAGGGCGGAAAGGGCGGAAGGGCGGAAAGGGCGGAAGGGTGGAAGGGGCGGAAGGGTCGGAAAGGGCGGAAGGGGCAGAAGGGCGGAAGGGCGGAAAGGGCAGAAGGGCGGAAGGGCGGAAAGGGCGGAAAGGGCGGAAAGGGCGGAAGGGGTGGAAGGGCGGAAAGGGCGGAAGGGCGGAAAGGGCGGAAAGGGCGGAAAGGGCGGAAAGGGCGGAAAGGGCGGAAGGGCGGAAAGGGCGGAAGGGGCGCAAAGGGCGCAAAGGGCGGAAGGGGCGGAAGGGGCGGAAGGGCGGAAGGGCGGAAAGGCCGGAAAGGCCGGAAAGGCCAGTAGGGGCGGAAGGGCGGAAGGGCGGAAGGGCGGAAAGGGCGGAAAGGGCGGAAGGGGCGGAAGGGGCGGAAAGGGCGGAAGGGGCGGAAAGGGCGGAGGGGGCGGAAAGGGCGGAAGGGGCGGAAGGGCGGAAGGGCGGAAGGGCGGAAGGGCGGAAAGGGCGGAAGGGGCGGAAGGGGCAGAAGGGCGGAAAGGGCGGAAGGGGCGGAAGGGCGGAAAGGGCGGAAAGGGCGGAAGGGCGGAAGGGCGGAAAGGGCGGAAAAGTCGAAAAGGGCGGAAGGGCGGAAAGGGCGTAAAGGGCGGAAGGGGCGGAAAGGGCGGAAAGAGCGGAAAGGGCGGAAGGGCGGAAAGGGCGGAAAGGGCGGAAGGGGCGGAAAGGCGGAAAGGGCGGAAAGGGCGGAAGGGCGGAAAGGGCGGAAGGGTGGAAGGGGCGGAAGGGTCGGAAAGGGCGGAAGGGGCAGAAGGGCGGAAGGGCGGAAAGGGCAGAAGGGCGGAAGGGCGGAAAGGGCGGAAAGGGCGGAAAGGGCGGAAGGGGTGGAAGGGCGGAAAGGGCGGAAGGGCGGAAAGGGCGGATAGGGCGGAAAGGGCGGAAGGGCGGAAAGGGCGGAAAGGGCGGAAGGGGCGCAAAGGGCGCAAAGGGCGGAAGGGGCGGAAGGGGCGGAAGGGCGGAAGGGCGGAAAGGCCGGAAAGGCCGGAAAGGCCGGTAGGGGCGGAAGGGCGGAAGGGCGGAAGGGCGGAAAGGGCGGAAAGGGCGGAAAGGGCGGAAGGGCGGAAAGGGCGGAAGGGGCGGAAAGGGCGGAAGGGCGGAAAGGGCGGAAGGGGCGGAAGGGCGGAAGGGCGGAAGGGCGGAAGGGCGGAAAGGGCGGAAGGGGCGGAAGGGGCGGAAGGGCGGAAAGGGCGGAAGAGGCGGAAGGGCGGAAGGGGCGGAAGGGCAGAAAGGGCGGAAGGGGCAGAAGGGCGGAAGGGCGGAAAGGGCGGAAAGGGCGGAAAGGGCGGAAGGGCGGAAGGGCGGAAAGGGCGGAAAAGTCGAAAAGGGCGGAAGGGCGGAAAGGGCGGAAAGGGCGGAAGGGGCGGAAAGGGCGGAAAGGGCGGAAAGGGCGGAAGGGCGGAAAGGGCGGAAAGGGCGGAAGGGGCGGAAAGGCGGAAAGGGCGGAAAGGGCTGAAGGGCGGAAAGGGCGGAAGGGTGGAAGGGCGGAAGGGCGGAAAGGGCAGAAGGGCGGAAGGGCGGAAAGGGCGGAAGGAGCGGAAAGGGCGGAAGGGGTGGAAGGGCGGAAAGGGCGGAAGGGCGGAAAGGGCGGAAAGGGCGGAAAGGGCGGAAAGGGCGGAAAGGGCGGAAGGGGCGGAAAGGGCGGAAGGGGCGGAAGGGGCGCAAAGGGCGCAAAGGGCGGAAGGGGCGGAAGGGCGGAAGGGCGGAAAGGGCGGAAAGGGTGGAAAGGGCGGAAGGGGCGGAAGGGCGGAAAGGGCGGAAAGGGCGGAAGGGGCGGAAGGGGCGGAAAGGGCGGAAAGGGCGGAAGGGGCGGAAAGGGCGGAAAGGGCGGAAGAGCGGAAGGGCGGAAAGGTCGGAAAGGGCGGAAAGGGCGGAAAGGGCGCGCAGGGGCGGAAGGGCGGAAGGGCGGAAGGGGCGGAAAGGGCGGAAGGGCGGAAGGGGCGGAAGGGGCGGAAAGGGCGGAAAGGGCGGAAGGGCGGAAGGGCGGATGGGGCGGAAGGGGCGGAAGGGGCGGAAGGGCGGAAGGGGCGGAAGGGGCGGAAGGGGCGGAAAGGACGGAAAGGGCGGAAGGGGCGGAAGGGCGGAAGGGCGGAAAGGGTGGAAAGGGCGGAAGGGGCGGAAGGGGCGGAAGGGGCGGAAGGGCGGAAAGGGCGGAAAGGGTGGAAAGGGCGGAAGGGGCGGAAAGGGCGGAAAGGGCGGAAGGGGCGGAAAGGGCGGAAAGGGCGGGAGGGGCGGGAGGGCGGAATGGGCGGAAGGGGCGGAAGGGTGGAAAGGGTGGAAAGGGCGGAAGGGGCGGAAGGGCGGAAAGGGCGGAAAGGGGTGGACGGGGCGGAAGGGGCGGAAGGGCGGAAAGGGCGGAAAGGGCGGAAGGGCGGAAAGGGCAGAAGGAGCGGAAAGGGCGGAAAGGGCGGAAGGGGCGGAAGGGGCGGAAGGGCGGAAAGGCTGGAAAGGGCGGAAGGGTGCATGGGGCGGAAGGGGCGGAAGGGGCGGAAAGGGCGGAAAGGGCGGAAGGGCGGAAGGGGCGGAAGGGGCGGAAGGGGCGGAAGGGGCGGAAGGGCGGACGGGGCGGAAGGGGCGGAAGGGGCAGAAAGGGCGGAAGGGGCGGAAGGGGCGGAAGGGGCGGAAAGGGCGGAAAGGGCGGAAGGGGCGGAAGGGGCGGAAAGGGCGGAAAGGGCGGAAGGGCGGAAGGGCGGAAAGGGCGCAAAGGGCGGAAAGGGCGGAAGGGGCGGAAGGGGCGGAAGGGGCGGAAGGGCGGACGGGGCGGACGGGGCGGAAGGGGCGGAAAGGGCGGAAGGGGTGGAAGGGGCGGAAGGGGCGGAAAGGGCGGAAAGGGCGGAAGGGGCGGAAGGGGCGGAAAGGGCGGAAAGGCGCGGAAGGGCGGAAGGGGCGGAAGGGGCGGAAGGGGCGTTAAGGGCGGAAGGGGCGGAAAGGGCGGCAAGGGCGGAAGGGGAGGAAGGGCGGAAGGGCGGAAGGGGCGGAACGGCGGAAGGGCGGAAAGGGCGGAAGGGGCGGAAGGGCGGAAGGGCGGAAAGGGCGGAAAGGTCGGAAAGGGCGGAAGGGGCGGAAGGGCGGAAGGGGCGGAACGGCGGAAGGGCGGAAAGGGCGGAAGGGGCGGAAGGGCGGAAGGGCGGAAAGGGCGGAAAGGTCGGAAAGGGCGGAAGGGGCGGAAGGGCGGAAGGGGCGGAAGGGCGGAAGGGCGGAAGGGGCGGAACGGCGGAAGGGCGGAAAGGGCGGAAGGGGCGGAAGGGCGGAAGGGCGGAAAGGGCGGAAAGGTCGGAAAGGGCGGAAGGGGCGGAAGGGCGGAAGGGGCGGAAGGGCGGAAGGGCGGAAGGGCGGAAAGGGCGGAAAGGGCGGATCGGGCGGAAGGGGCGGAAAGGGCGGAAGGGGCGGAAGGGGCGGAAGGGCGGAAGGGCGGAAAGGGCGGAAAGGGCGGAAAGGGCGGTAAGGGCGGAAGGGCGGAAGGGCGGAAAGGGCGGAAAGGGCGGAAGGGCGGAAAGGGCGGAAGGGTGGAAGGGGCGGAAGGGGCGGAAAGGGCGGAAGGGCGGAAGGGGCGGAAGGCGCGGAAGGGCGGATGGGGCGGAAGGGGCGGAAGGGGCGGAAAGGGCGGAAACGGCGGAAGAGCGGAAGGGCGGAAAGGTCGGAAAGGGCGGAAAGGGCGGAAGGGCGGAAGGGGCGGAAGGGCGGAAGGGCGGAAAGGGCGGAAAGGGCGGAAGGGGCGGAAGGGCGGAAGGGCGGAAAGGGCGGAAGGGGCGGAAGGGCGGAAAGGGCGGAAAGGGCGGAAAGGGCGGAAGGGCGGAAGGGCGGAAGGGCGGAAGGGGCGGAAGGGGTGGAAAGGGCGGAAGGGCGGAAGGGGCGGAAGGGCGGAAGGGCGGAAGGGCGGAAAGGGCGGAAGGGGCGGAAGGGCGGAAGGGCGGAAAGGGCGGAAAGGTCGGAAAGGGCGGAAAGGGCGGAAGGGCGGAAGGGGCGGAAGGGCGGAAGGGCGGAAGGGCGGAAAGGGCGGAAGGGCGGAAGGGGCGGAAGGGCGGAAGGGCGGAAAGGGCGGAATGGGCGGAAAGGGCGGAAGGGCGGAAGGGCGGAAAGGGCGGAAGGGCGGAAGGGGCGGAAGGGGCGGAAAGGGCAGAAGGGCCGAAGGGCGGAAAGGGCGGAAAGGGCGGAAGGGGCGGAAAGGGCGGAAGGGGCGGAAGGGGCGGAAGGGCGGAAGGGCGGAAAGGTCGGAAAGGGCGGAAAGGGCGGTAAGGGCGGAAGGGCGGAAGGGCGGAAAGGGCGGAAAGGGCGGAAGGGGCGGAAGGGCGGAAGGGCGGAAAGGGCGGAAAGGGCGGAAAGGGCGGAAGGGCGGAAGGGCGGAAAGGGCGGAAAGGGCGGAAGGGGCGGAAGGGGCGGAAAGGGCAGAAGGGCGGAAGGGCGGAAAGGGCGGAAAGGGCGGAAGGGGCGGAAAGGGCGGAAGGGGCGGAAGGGCGGAAAGGGCGGAAAGGGCGGAAAGGGCGGAAGGGGCGGAAAGGGCGGAAAGGGCGGAAGAGCGGAAGGGGCGGAAAGGTCGGAAAGGGCGGAAAGGGCGGAAGGGGCGGAAGGGCGGAAGGGCGGAAGGGCGGAAAGGGCGGAAAGGGCGGAAGGGGCGGAAGGGCGGAAGGGCGGAAAGGGCGGAAAGGGCAGAAAGGGCGGAAGGGCGGAAGGGCGGAAAGGGCGGAAGGGCGGAAGGGCGGAAGGGCGGAAAGGGCGGAAAGGGCGGAAAGGGCGGAAGGGGCGGAAAGGGCGGAAGGGGCGGAAGGGCGGAAGGGCGGAAAGGGCGGAAAGGGCGGAAAGGGCGGTAAGGGCGGAAGGGCGGAAGGGCGGAAAGGGCGGAAAGGGCGGAAGGGCGGAAAGGGCGGAAGGGTGGAAGGGGCGGGAGGGGCGGAAAGGGCGGAAAGGGCGGAAGAGCGGAAGGGCGGAAAGGTCGGAAAGGGCGGAAAGGGCGGAAGGGCGGAAAGGGCGGAAGGGGCGGAACGGCGGAAGGGTGGAAGGGGCGGAAGGGGCGGAAGGGCGGAAGGGCGGAAGGGCGGAAAGGGCGGAAAGGGCGGAAAGGGCGGAAGGGGCGGAAGGGGCGGAAGGGCGGAAGGGCGGAAAGGGCGGAAAGGGCGGAAGGGCGGAAAGGGCGGAAGGGGCGGAACGGCGGAAGGGTGGAAGGGGCGGAAGGGGCGGAAGGGGCGGAAGGGCGGAAGGGCGGAAAGGGCGGAAAGGGCGGAAAGGGCGGAAGGGGCGGAAGGGGCGGAAGGGGCAGAAGGGCGAAAGGGCGGAAAGGGCGGAAAGGGCGGAAGGGCGGAAGGGCGGAAAGGGCGCAAAGGGCGGAAAGGGCGGAAGGGGCGGAAGGGCGGACGGGGCGGAAGGGGCGGAAGGGGCGGAAAGGGTGGAAGGGGCGGAAGGGGCGGAAGGGGCGGAAAGGGCGGAAGGGGCGGAAGGGGCGGAAGGGCGGAAAGGGCGGAATGGGCGGAAAGGGCGGAAAGGGCGGAAGGGCGGAAGGGCGGAAAGGACGGACGGGGCGGAAGGGGCGGAAGGGGCGGAAGGGCGGAAAGGGCGGAAAGGGCGGAAAGGCGGAAAGGGCGGAAGGGGCGGAAGGGGCGGAAAGGGCGGAAAGGCGGAAAGGGCGGAAAGGGCGGAAAGGGCGGAAGGGGCGGAAGGGGCGGAAAGGGCGGAAGGGGCGGAAGGGGCGGAAGGGCGGAAGGGCGGAAAGGGCGGAAAGGGCGGAAAGGGCGGTAAGGGCGGAAGGGCGGAAGGGCGGAAAGGGCGGAAAGGGCGGAAGGGCGGAAAGGGCGGAAGGGTGGAAGGGGCGGAAGGGGCGGAAAGGGCGGAAGGGCGGAAGGGGCGGAAGGCGCGGAAGGGCGGATGGGGCGGAAGGGGCGGAAGGGGCGGAAAGGGCGGAAAGGGCGGAAGAGCGGAAGGGCGGAAAGGTCGGAAAGGGCGGAAAGGGCGGAAGGGCGGAAGGGGCGGAAGGGCGGAAGGGCGGAAAGGGCGGAAAGGGCGGAAGGGGCGGAAGGGCGGAAGGGCGGAAAGGGCGGAAGGGGCGGAAGGGCGGAAAGGGCGGAAAGGGCGGAAGGGGCGGAAAGGGCGGAAGGGGCGGAAGGGCGGAAAGGGCGGAAAGGGCGGAAAGGGCGGAAGGGGCGGAAAGGGCGGAAAGGGCGGAAGAGCGGAAGGGGCGGAAAGGTCGGAAAGGGCGGAAAGGGCGGAAGGGGCGGAAGGGCGGAAGGGCGGAAGGGCGGAAAGGGCGGAAAGGGCGGAAGGGGCGGAAGGGCGGAAGGGCGGAAAGGGCGGAAAGGGCAGAAAGGGCGGAAGGGCGGAAGGGCGGAAAGGGCGGAAGGGCGGAAGGGCGGAAGGGCGGAAAGGGCGGAAAGGGCGGAAAGGGCGGAAGGGGCGGAAAGGGCGGAAGGGGCGGAAGGGCGGAAGGGCGGAAAGGGCGGAAAGGGCGGAAAGGGCGGTAAGGGCGGAAGGGCGGAAGGGCGGAAAGGGCGGAAAGGGCGGAAGGGCGGAAAGGGCGGAAGGGTGGAAGGGGCGGGAGGGGCGGAAAGGGCGGAAAGGGCGGAAGAGCGGAAGGGCGGAAAGGTCGGAAAGGGCGGAAAGGGCGGAAGGGCGGAAAGGGCGGAAGGGGCGGAACGGCGGAAGGGTGGAAGGGGCGGAAGGGGCGGAAGGGCGGAAGGGCGGAAGGGCGGAAAGGGCGGAAAGGGCGGAAAGGGCGGAAGGGGCGGAAGGGGCGGAAGGGCGGAAGGGCGGAAAGGGCGGAAAGGGCGGAAGGGCGGAAAGGGCGGAAGGGGCGGAACGGCGGAAGGGTGGAAGGGGCGGAAGGGGCGGAAGGGGCGGAAGGGCGGAAGGGCGGAAAGGGCGGAAAGGGCGGAAAGGGCGGAAGGGGCGGAAGGGGCGGAAGGGGCAGAAGGGCGAAAGGGCGGAAAGGGCGGAAAGGGCGGAAGGGCGGAAGGGCGGAAAGGGCGCAAAGGGCGGAAAGGGCGGAAGGGGCGGAAGGGCGGACGGGGCGGAAGGGGCGGAAGGGGCGGAAAGGGTGGAAGGGGCGGAAGGGGCGGAAGGGGCGGAAAGGGCGGAAGGGGCGGAAGGGGCGGAAGGGCGGAAAGGGCGGAATGGGCGGAAAGGGCGGAAAGGGCGGAAGGGCGGAAGGGCGGAAAGGACGGACGGGGCGGAAGGGGCGGAAGGGGCGGAAGGGCGGAAAGGGCGGAAAGGGCGGAAAGGCGGAAAGGGCGGAAGGGGCGGAAGGGGCGGAAAGGGCGGAAAGGCGGAAAGGGCGGAAAGGGCGGAAAGGGCGGAAGGGGCGGAAGGGGCGGAAAGGGCGGAAGGGGCGGAAGGGGCGGAAGGGCGGAAGGGCGGAAAGGGCGGAAAGGGCGGAAAGGGCGGTAAGGGCGGAAGGGCGGAAGGGCGGAAAGGGCGGAAAGGGCGGAAGGGCGGAAAGGGCGGAAGGGTGGAAGGGGCGGAAGGGGCGGAAAGGGCGGAAGGGCGGAAGGGGCGGAAGGCGCAGAAGGGCGGATGGGGCGGAAGGGGCGGAAGGGGCGGAAAGGGCGGAAAGGGCGGAAGAGCGGAAGGGCGGAAAGGTCGGAAAGGGCGGAAAGGGCGGAAGGGCGGAAGGGGCGGAAGGGCGGAAGGGCGGAAAGGGCGGAAAGGGCGGAAGGGGCGGAAGGGCGGAAGGGCGGAAAGGGCGGAAGGGGCGGAAGGGCGGAAAGGGCGGAAAGGGCGGAAAGGGCGGAAGGGCGGAAGGGCGGAAGGGCGGAAGGGGCGGAAGGGGTGGAAAGGGCGGAAGGGCGGAAGGGGCGGAAGGGCGGAAGGGCGGAAGGGCGGAAAGGGCGGAAGGGGCGGAAGGGCGGAAGGGCGGAAAGGGCGGAAAGGTCGGAAAGGGCGGAAAGGGCGGAAGGGCGGAAGGGGCGGAAGGGCGGAAGGGCGGAAGGGCGGAAAGGGCGGAAGGGCGGAAGGGGTGGAAGGGCGGAAGGGCGGAAAGGGCGGAATGGGCGGAAAGGGCGGAAGGGCGGAAGGGCGGAAAGGGCGGAAGGGCGGAAGGGGCGGAAGGGGCGGAAAGGGCAGAAGGGCCGAAGGGCGGAAAGGGCGGAAAGGGCGGAAGGGGCGGAAAGGGCGGAAGGGGCGGAAGGGGCGGAAGGGCGGAAGGGCGGAAAGGTCGGAAAGGGCGGAAAGGGCGGTAAGGGCGGAAGGGCGGAAGGGCGGAAAGGGCGGAAAGGGCGGAAGGGGCGGAAGGGCGGAAGGGCGGAAAGGGCGGAAAGGGCGGAAAGGGCGGAAGGGCGGAAGGGCGGAAAGGGCGGAAAGGGCGGAAGGGGCGGAAGGGGCGGAAAGGGCAGAAGGGCGGAAGGGCGGAAAGGGCGGAAAGGGCGGAAGGGGCGGAAGGGGCGGAAGGGGCGGAAGGGCGGAAAGGGCGGAAGGGGCGGAAGGGGCGGAAAGGGCGGAAAGGGCGGAAAGGGCGGAAGGGGCGGAAAGGGCGGAAAGGGCGGAAGAGCGGAAGGGGCGGAAAGGTCGGAAAGGGCGGAAAGGGCGGAAGGGGCGGAAGGGCGGAAGGGCGGAAGGGCGGAAAGGGCGGAAAGGGCGGAAGGGGCGGAAGGGCGGATGGGCGGAAAGGGCGGAAAGGGCAGAAAGGGCGGAAGGGCGGAAGGGCGGAAAGGGCGGAAGGGCGGAAGGGCGGAAGGGCGGAAAGGGCGGAAAGGGCGGAAAGGGCGGATGGGGCGGAAAGGGCGGAAGGGGCGGAAGGGCGGAAGGGCGGAAAGGGCGGAAAGGGCGGAAAGGGCGGTAAGGGCGGAAGGGCGGAAGGGCGGAAAGGGCGGAAAGGGCGGAAGGGCGGAAAGGGCGGAAGGGTGGAAGGGGCGGGAGGGGCGGAAAGGGCGGAAAGGGCGGAAGAGCGGAAGGGCGGAAAGGTCGGAAAGGGCGGAAAGGGCGGAAGGGCGGAAAGGGCGGAAGGGGCGGAACGGCGGAAGGGTGGAAGGGGCGGAAGGGCGGAAGGGCGGAAGGGCGGAAAGGGCGGAAAGGGCGGAAAGGGCGGAAGGGGCGGAAGGGGCGGAAGGGCGGAAGGGCGGAAAGGGCGGAAAGGGCGGAAGGGCGGAAAGGGCGGAAGGGGCGGAACGGCGGAAGGGTGGAAGGGGCGGAAGGGGCGGAAGGGGCGGAAGGGCGGAAGGGTGGAAAGGGCGGAAAGGGCGGAAAGGGCGGAAGGGGCGGAAGGGGCGGAAGGGGCAGAAGGGCGAAAGGGCGGAAAGGGCGGAAAGGGCGGAAGGGCGGAAGGGCGGAAAGGGCGCAAAGGGCGGAAAGGGCGGAAGGGGCGGAAGGGCGGACGGGGCGGAAGGGGCGGAAGGGGCGGAAAGGGTGGAAGGGGCGGAAGGGGCGGAAGGGGCGGAAAGGGCGGAAGGGGCGGAAGGGGCGGAAGGGCGGAAAGGGCGGAATGGGCGGAAAGGGCGGAAAGGGCGGAAGGGCGGAAGGGCGGAAAGGACGGACGGGGCGGAAGGGGCGGAAGGGGCGGAAGGGCGGAAAGGGCGGAAAGGGCGGAAAGGCGGAAAGGGCGGAAGGGGCGGAAGGGGCGGAAAGGGCGGAAAGGCGGAAAGGGCGGAAAGGGCGGAAAGGGCGGAAGGGGCGGAAGGGGCGGAAAGGGCGGAAGGGCGGAAAGGGCGGAAAGGGGCGGACGGGCGGAAGGGGCGGAAGGGGCGGAAAGGGCGGAAGGGCGGAAAGGGCGGAAGGGGCGGAAGGGCGGAAAGGGCGGAAGGGGCGGAACGGCGGAAGGGTGGAAGGGGCGGAAGGGGCGGAAGGGCGGAAGGGCGGAAAGGGCGGAAAGGGCGGAAAGGGCGGAAGGGGCGGAAGGGGCGGAAGGGGCGGAAGGGCGGAAGGGCGGAAAGGGCGGAAAGGGCGGAAGGGCGGAAGGGCGGAAAGGGCGCAAAGGGCGGAAAGGGCGGAAGGGGCGGAAGGGCGGACGGGGCGGAAGGGGCGGAAGGGGCGGAAAGAGTGGAAGGGGCGGAAGGGGCGGAAGGGGCGGAAAGGGCGGAAGGGGCGGAAGGGGCGGAAGGGTGGAAAGGGCGGAATGGGCGGAAAGGGCGGAAAGGGCGGAAGGGCGGAAGGGCGGAAAGGACGGACGGGGCGGAAGGGGCGGAATTGGCGGAAGGGCGGAAAGGGCGGAAAGGGCGGAAAGGCGGAAAGGGCGGAAGGGGCGGAAGGGGCGGAAAGGGCGGAAAGGCGGAAAGGGCGGAAAGGGCGGAAAGGGCGGAAGGGGCGGAAGGGGCGGAAAGGGCGGAAGGGCGGAAAGGGTGGAAAGGGGCGGACGGGGCGGAAGGGGCGGAAGGGGCGGAAAGGGCGGAAGGGCGGAAAGGGCGGAAAGGGTGGAAAGGGCGGAAGGGGCGGACGGGGCGGAAGGGGCGGAAAGGGCGGAAAGGGCGGAAGGGGCGGAAGGGCGGAAGGGGCGGAAGGGGCGGAAGGGCGGAAGGGCGCAAAGGGCGGAAAGGGCGGAAAGGGCGGAAAGGGCGGAAGGGCGGAAAGGGCGGAAGGGGCGGAAAGGGCAAAAGTGCGGAAGGGGCGGAAAGGGCGGAAGGGGCGGAAGGGGCGGAAGGGCGGAAGGGCGGAAAGGGCGGAAAGGGCGGAAAGGGCGGTAAGGGCGGAAGGGGCGGAAGGGCGGAAGGGGCGGAAGGGCGGAAGGGCGGAAAGGCCGGAAAGGCCGGAAAGGCCGGTAGGGGCGGAAGGGCGGAAGGGCGGAAGGGCGGAAGGGCGGAAAGGGCGGAAAGGGCGGAAGGGGCGGAAGGGGCGGAAAGGGCGGAAGGGGCGGAAAGGGCGGAGGGGGCGGAAAGGGCGGAAGGGGCGGAAGGGCGGAAGGGCGGAAGGGCAGAAGGGCGGAAAGGGCGGAAGGGGCGGAAGGGGCGGAAGGGCGGAAAGGGCGGAAGGGGCGGAAGGGCGGAAAGGGCGGAAGGGCGGAAAGGGCGGAAGGGGCAGAAGGGCGGATGGGCGGAAAGGGCGGAAAGGGCGGAAAGGGCGGAAGGGCGGAAGGGCGGAAAGGGCGGAAAAGTCGAAAAGGGCGGAAGGGCGGAAAGGGCGTAAAGGGCGGAAGGGGCGGAAAGGGCGGAAGGGCGGAAAGGGCGGAAGGGCGGAAAGGGCGGAAAGGGCGGAAGGGGCGGAAAGGCGGAAAGGGCGGAAAGGGCGGAAGGGCGGAAAGGGCGGAAGGGTGGAAGGGGCGGAAGGGTCGGAAAGGGCGGAAGGGGCAGAAGGGCGGAAGGGCGGAAAGGGCAGAAGGGCGGAAGGGCGGAAAGGGCGGAAAGGGCGGAAAGGGCGGAAGGGGTGGAAGGGCGGAAAGGGCGGAAGGGCGGAAAGGGCGGAAAGGGCGGAAAGGGCGGAAAGGGCGGAAAGGGCGGAAGGGCGGAAAGGGCGGAAGGGGCGCAAAGGGCGCAAAGGGCGGAAGGGGCGGAAGGGGCGGAAGGGCGGAAGGGCGGAAAGGCCGGAAAGGCCGGAAAGGCCGGTAGGGGCGGAAGGGCGGAAGGGCGGAAGGGCGGAAGGGCGGAAAGGGCGGAAAGGGCGGAAGGGGCGGAAGGGGCGGAAAGGGCGGAAGGGGCGGAAGGGGCGGAAGGGCGGAAAGGGCGGAAGGGGCGGAAGGGCGGAAGGGCGGAAGGGCGGAAGGGCGGAAAGGGCGGAAGGGGCGGAAGGGGCGGAAGGGCGGAAAGGGCGGAAGAGGCGGAAGGGCGGAAGGGGCGGAAGGGCGGAAAGGGCGGAAGGGGCAGAAGGGCGGAAGGGCGGAAAGGGCGGAAAGGGCGGAAAGGGCGGAAGGGCGGAAGGGCGGAAAGGGCGGAAAAGTCGAAAAGGGCGGAAGGGCGGAAAGGGCGGAAAGGGCGGAAGGGGCGGAAAGGGCGGAAAGGGCGGAAAGGGCGGAAGGGCGGAAAGGGCGGAAAGGGCGGAAGGGGCGGAAAGGCGGAAAGGTCGGAAAGGGCTGAAGGGCGGAAAGGGCGGAAGGGTGGAAGGGCGGAAGGGCGGAAAGGGCAGAAGGGCGGAAGGGCGGAAAGGGCGGAAGGAGCGGAAAGGGCGGAAAGGGCGGAAGGGCGGAAAGGGCGGAAAGGGCGGAAAGGGCGGAAAGGGCGGAAGAGGCGGAAAGGGCGGAAGGGGCGGAAGGGGCGCAAAGGGCGCAAAGGGCGGAAGGGGCGGAAGGGCGGAAGGGCGGAAAGGGCGGAAAGGGTGGAAAGGGCGGAAGGGGCGGAAGGGCGGAAAGGGCGGAAAGGGCGGAAGGGGCGGAAGGGGCGGAAAGGGCGGAAGGGCGGAAAGGGCGGAAAGGGTGGAAAGGGCGGAAGGGGCGGACGGGGCGGAAGGGGCGGAAAGGGCGGAAAGGGCGGAAGGGGCGGAAGGGCGGAAGGGGCGGAAGGGGCGGAAGGGCGGAAGGGCGCAAAGGGCGGAAAGGGCGGACAGGGCGGAAAGGGCGGAAGGGCGGAAAGGGCGGAAGGGGCGGAAAGGGCAAAAGTGCGGAAGGGGCGGAAAGGGCGGAAGGGGCGGAAGGGGCGGAAGGGCGGAAGGGCGGAAAGGGCGGAAAGGGCGGAAACGGCGGTAAGGGCGGAAGGGGCGGAAGGGCGGAAGGGGCGGAAGGGCGGAAGGGCGGAAAGGCCGGAAAGGCCGGAAAGGCCGGTAGGGGCGGAAGGGCGGAAGGGCGGAAGGGCGGAAGGGCGGAAAGGGCGGAAAGGGCGGAAGGGGCGGAAGGGGCGGAAAGGGCGGAAGGGGCGGAAAGGGCGGAGGGGGCGGAAAGGGCGGAAGGGGCGGAAGGGCGGAAGGGCGGAAGGGCAGAAGGGCGGAAAGGGCGGAAGGGGCGGAAGGGGCGGAAGGGCGGAAAGGGCGGAAGGGGCGGAAGGGCGGAAAGGGCGGAAGGGCGGAAAGGGCGGAAGGGGCAGAAGGGCGGATGGGCGGAAAGGGCGGAAAGGGCGGAAAGGGCGGAAGGGCGGAAGGGCGGAAAGGGCGGAAAAGTCGAAAAGGGCGGAAGGGCGGAAAGGGCGTAAAGGGCGGAAGGGGCGGAAAGGGCGGAAGGGCGGAAAGGGCGGAAGGGCGGAAAGGGCGGAAAGGGCGGAAGGGGCGGAAAGGCGGAAAGGGCGGAAAGGGCGGAAGGGCGGAAAGGGCGGAAGGGTGGAAGGGGCGGAAGGGTCGGAAAAGGCGGAAGGGGCAGAAGGGCGGAAGGGCGGAAAGGGCAGAAGGGCGGAAGGGCGGAAAGGGCGGAAAGGGCGGAAAGGGCGGAAGGGGTGGAAGGGCGGAAAGGGCGGAAGGGCGGAAAGGGCGGAAAGGGCGGAAAGGGCGGAAAGGGCGGAAAGGGCGGAAGGGCGGAAAGGGCGGAAAGGGCGGAAGGGGCGCAAAGGGCGCAAAGGGCGGAAGGGGCGGAAGGGGCGGAGGGGCGGAAGGGCGGAAAGGCCGGAAAGGCCGGAAAGGCCGGTAGGGGCGGAAGGGCGGAAGGGTGGAAGGGCGGAAGGGCGGAAAGGGCGGAAAGGGCGGAAGGGGCGGAAGGGGCGGAAAGGGCGGAAGGGGCGGAAGGGGCGGAAGGGCGGAAAGGGCGGAAGGGGCGGAAGGGCGGAAGGGCGGAAGGGCGGAAGGGCGGAAAGGGCGGAAGGGGCGGAAGGGGCGGAAGGGCGGAAAGGGCGGAAGAGGCGGAAGGGCGGAAGGGGCGGAAGGGCGGAAAGGGCGGAAGGGGCAGAAGGGCGGAAGGGCGGAAAGGGCGGAAAGGGCGGAAAGGGCGGAAGGGCGGAAGGGCGGAAAGGGCGGAAAAGTCGAAAAGGGCGGAAGGGCGGAAAGGGCGGAAAGGGCGGAAGGGGCGGAAAGGGCGGAAAGGGCGGAAAGGGCGGAAGGGCGGAAAGGGCGGAAAGGGCGGAAGGGGCGGAAAGGCGGAAAGGTCGGAAAGGGCTGAAGGGCGGAAAGGGCGGAAGGGTGGAAGGGCGGAAGGGCGGAAAGGGCAGAAGGGCGGAAGGGCGGAAAGGGCGGAAGGAGCGGAAAGGGCGGAAAGGGCGGAAAGGGCGGAAAGGGCGGAAAGGGCGGAAGGGGCGGAAAGGGCGGAAGGGGCGGAAGGGGCGCAAAGGGCGCAAAGGGCGGAAGGGGCGGAAGGGCGGAAGGGCGGAAAGGGCGGAAAGGGTGGAAAGGGCGGAAGGGGCGGAAGGGCGGAAAGGGCGGAAAGGGCGGAAGGGGCGGAAGGGGCGGAAAGGGCGGAAGGGGCGGAAGGGGAGGAAGGGCGGAAAGGGCGGAAGGGGCGGAAAGGGTGGAAAGGGCGGAAGGGGCGGAAGGGCGGAAAGGGCGGAAAGGGCGCGCAGGGGCGGAAGGGCGGAAGGGCGGAAAGGGCGGAAAGGGCGGAAAGGGCGGAAGGGCGGAAGGGGCGGAAGGGGCGGAAAGGGCGGAAAGGGCGGAAGGGCGGAAGGGCGGATGGGGCGGAAGGGGCGGAAGGGGCGGAAGGGCGGAAGGGGCGGAAGGGGCGGAAAGGACGGAAAGGGCGGAAGGGGCGGAAGGGCGGAAGGGCGGAAAGGGTGGAAAGGGCGGAAGGGGCGGAAAGGGCGGAAGGGGCGGAAGGGCGGAAAGGGCGGAAAGGGCGCAAAGGGCGGAAAGGGCGGAAGGGGCGGAAAGGGCGGAAAGGGCGGGAGGGGCGGGAGGGCGGAATGGGCGGAAGGGGCGGAAGGGTGGAAAGGGTGGAAAGGGCGGAAGGGGCGGAAGGGCGGAAAGGGCGGAAAGGGCGGAAGGGGCGGAAGGGGCGGAAAGGGCGGAAGGGCGGAAAGGGCGGAAAGGGGTGGACGGGGCGGAAGGGGTGGATGGGGCGGAAAGGGCGGAAGGGCGGAAAGGGCGGAAAGGGTGGAAAGGGCGGAAGGGGCGGACGGGGCGGAACGGGCGGAAAGGGCGGAAGGGGCGGAAGGGGCGGAAGGGCGGAAGGGCGGAAAGGGCGGAAAGGGCGGAAAGGGCGGAAGGGGTGGAAGGGCGGAAAGGGCGGAAGGGCGGAAAGGGCGGAAAGGGCGGAAAGGGCGGAAAGGGCGGAAGGGCGGAAAGGGCGGAAAGGGCGGAAGGGGCGCAAAGGGCGCAAAGGGCGGAAGGGGCGGAAGGGCGGAAGGGCGGAAAGGGCGTAAAGGGTGGAAAGGGCGGAAGGGGCGGAAGGGTGGAAAGGGCGGAAAGGGCGGAAAGGGCGGAAGGGGCGGAAGGGGCGGAAGGGGCGGTAGGGCAGATGGGGCGGAAGGGGCGGAAGGGGCGGAAAGGGCGGAAGGTGTGGAAGGGCAGATGGGGCGGAAGGGGCGGAACGGCGGAAGGGCGGAAGGGGCGGAAGGGGCGGAAGGGCGGAAGGGCGGAAAGGGCGGAAAGGGCGGAAAGGGCGGAAGGGGTGGAAGGGCGGAAAGGGCGGATGGGCGGAAAGGGCGGAAAGGGCGGAAACGGCGGAAAGGGCGGAAGGGCGGAAAGGGCGGAAAGGGCGGAAGGGGCGCAAAGGGCGCAAAGGGCGGAAGGGGCGGAAGGGCGGAAGGGCGGAAAGGGCGTAAAGGGTGGAAAGGGCGGAAGGGGCGGAAGGGTGGAAAGGGCGGAAAGGGCAGAAGGGGCGGAAGGGCGGAAAGGGCGGAAAGGGCGGAAGGGGCGGAAAGGGCGGAAAGGGCGGAAGGGGAGGAAGGGCGGAAAAGTGGAAAGGGTGGAAAGGGCGGAAAGGGCGGAAAGGGCGGAAGGGTGGAAGGGGCGGAAGGGGCGGAAAGGGCGGAAAGGGCGGAAGGGCGGAAGGGCGGATGGGGCGGAAGGGGCGGAAGGGGCGGAAGGGCGGAAGGGGCGGAAGGGACGGAAGGGGCGGAAAGGACGGAAAGGGCGGAAGGGGAGGAAGGGCGGAAGGGCGGAAAGGGTGGAAAGGGCGGAAGGGGCGGAAGGGCGGAAAGGGCGGAAAGGGCGGAAGGGCGGAAGGGCGGAAAGGGCGGAAAGGGCGGAAGGGCGGAAAGGGCGGAAAGGGGGGAAAGGGCGTAAGGGGCGGAAGGGGCGGAAGGGGCGGTAGGGCAGATGGGGCGGAAGGGGCGGAAGGGGCGGAAAGGGCGGAAGGGGCGGAAGGGCAGATGGGGCGGAAGGGGCGGAACGGCGGAAGGGCGGAAGGGGCGGAAGGGGCGGAAGGGGCGGAAGGGCGGAAGGGCGGACGGGGCGGAAGGGGCGGACGGGGCGGAAGGGGCGGAAGGGCGGAAGGGGCGGAAGGGCGGAAGGGCGGAAAGGGCGCAAAGGACGAAAAGGGCGGAAGGGGCGGAAGGGCGGACGGGGCGGATGGGGCGGAAGGGGCGGAAAGGGCGGAAGGGGCGGAAGGGGCGGAAGGGGCGGAAAGGGCGGAAGGGGCGGAAGGGGCGGAAGGGGCGGAAAGGGCGGAAGGGGCGGAAGGGCGGAAGGGCGGAAAGGGCGGAAAGGGCGGAAAGGGCGGAAGGGGCGGAAGGGGCGGAAAGGGCGGAAAGGGCGGGAGGGGCGGGAGGGCGGAATGGGCGGAAGGGGCGGAAGGGCGGAAAGGGTGGAAAGGGCGGAAGGGCGGAAAGGGCGGAAAGGGCGGAAAGGGCGGAAGGGCGGAAAGGGCGGAAAGGGCGGAAGGGCGGAAGGGACGGAAGGGGCGGAAAGGGCGGAAAGGGCGGAAGGGCGGAAGGGGCGGAAGGGACGGAAAGAGCGGAAGGGGCGGAAGGGCGGAAGGGCGGAAAGGGCGGAAAGGGCGGAAAGGGCGGAAGGGGCGGAAGGGGCGGAAGGTCGGACGGGGCGGAAGGGGCGGAAGGGGCGGAAAGGGCGTAAGGGGCGGAAAGGGCGGAAGGGGCGGAAGGGGCGGAAGGGCGGACGGGGCGGAAGGGGCGGAAGGGGCGGAAAGGGCGGAAGGGGCGGAAGGGCGGAAAGGGCGGAAAGGGCGGAAGGGGCGGAAGGGGCGGAAAGGGCGGAAGGGGCGGAAGGGCGGAAGGGCGGAAAGGGCGGAAAGGGCGGAAGGGGCGGAAGGGCGGAAGGGCGGAAGGGCGGAAAGGGCGGAAGGGCGGAAGGGGCGGAAGGGCGGAAGGGGCGGAAGGGGCGGAAAGGGCGGAAGGGCGTAAGGGGCGGAAGGGGCGGAAAGGGCGGAAGGGCGGAAGGGGCGGAAGGGGAGGAAGGGGCGGAAAGGGCGGAAGGGGAGGAAGGGGCGGAAGGGGCGGAAAGGGCGGAAGGGGCGGAAGGGACGGAAGGGGCGGAAAGGACGGAAAGGGCGGAAGGGGAGGAAGGGCGGAAGGGCGGAAAGGGTGGAAAGGGCGGAAGGGGCGGAAGGGCGGAAAGGGCGGAAAGGGCGGAAGGGCGGAAGGGCGGAAAGGGCGGAAAGGGCGGAAGGGCGGAAAGGGCGGAAAGGGCGGAAAGGGCGGAAGGGGCGGAAGGGGCGGAAGGGGCGGAAGGGCAGATGGGGCGGAAGGGGCGGAAGGGGCGGAAAGGGCGGAAGGTGTGGAAGGGCAGATGGGGCGGAAGGGGCGGAACGGCGGAAGGGCGGAAGGGGCGGAAGGGGCGGAAGGGGCGGAAGGGCGGAAGGGCGGACGGGGCGGAAGGGGCGGACGGGGCGGAAGGGGCGGAAGGGCGGAAGGGGCGGAAGGGCGGAATGGCGGAAAGGGCGCAAAGGACGAAAAGGGCGGAAGGGGCGGAAGGGCGGACGGGGCGGATGGGGCGGAAAGGGCGGAAGGGGCGGAAGGGGCGGAAGGGGCGGAAAGGGCGGAAGGGGCGGAAGGGGCGGAAGGGGCGGAAAGGGCGGAAGGGGCGGAAGGGCGGAAGGGCGGAAAGGGCGGAAAGGGCGGAAAGGGCGGAAGGGGCGGAAGGGGCGGAAAGGGCGGAAAGGGCGGGAGGGGCGGGAGGGCGGAATGGGCGGAAGGGGCGGAAGGGCGGAAAGGGTGGAAAGGGCGGAAGGGCGGAAAGGGCGGAAGGGGCGGAAAGGGCGGAAGGGCGGAAAGGGCGGAAAGGGCGGAAGGGCGGAAGGGGCGGAAGGGGCGGAAAGGGCGGAAAGGGCGGAAGGGCGGAAGGGGCGGAAGGGACGGAAAGAGCGGAAGGGGCGGAAGGGCGGAAGGGCGGAAAGGGCGGAAAGGGCGGAAAGGGCGGAAGGGGCGGAAGGGGCGGAAGGGCGGACGGGGCGGAAGGGGCGGAAGGGGCGGAAAGGGCGGAAAGGGGCGGAAAGGGCGGAAGGGGCGGAAGGGGCGGAAGGGCGGACGGGGCGGAAGGGGCGGAAGGGGCGGAAAGGGCGGAAGGGGCGGAAGGGCGGAAAGGGCGGAAAGGGCGGAAGGGGCGGAAGGGGCGGAAAGGGCGGAAGGGGCGGAAGGGCGGAAGGGCGGAAAGGGCGGAAAGGGCGGAAGGGGCGGAAGGGCGGAAGGGCGGAAGGGCGGAAAGGGCGGAAGGGCGGAAGGGGCGGAAGGGCGGAAGGGGCGGAAGGGGCGGAAAGGGCGGAAGGGCGGAAGGGGCGGAAGGGGCGGAAAGGGCGGAAGGGCGGAAGGGGCGGAAGGGGCGGAAGGGCGGAAAGGGCGGAAGGGGCGGAAGGGGAGGAAGGGGCGGAAAGGGCGGAAAGGGCGGAAAGGGGAGGAAGGGGCTGAAGGGGCGGAAAGGGCGGAAGGGGCGGAAGGGGCGGAAGGGGCGGAAGGGCGGACGGGGCGGAAGGGGCGGAAGGGGCAGAAAGGGCGGAAGGGACGGAAGGGCGGAAGGGGCGGAAGGGCGGTAAGGGCGCAAAGGGCGGAAAGGGCGGAAGGGGCGGAAGGGGCGGAAGGGGCGGAAGGGCGGAAAGGGCGGAAAGGGCGGAAAGGGCGGAAAGGGCGGAAGGGCGCAAAGGGCGCAAAGGGCGGAAAGGGCGGAAAGGGCGGAAAGGGCGGAAGGGGCGGAAGGGCGGAAAGGGCGGAAGGGCGGAAAGGGCGGAAGGGGCGGAAGGGGCGGAAGGGGTGGAAGGGGTGGAAAGGGCGGAAGGGCGGAAAGGGCGGAAGGGGCGGAAGGGCGGATAGGGCGGAAGGGCGGAACGGGCGGAAGGGGCGGAAGGGGCGGAAGGGGTGGAAGGGGTGGAAAGGGCGGAAGGGCGGAAAGGGCGGAAGGGGCGGAAGGGCGGAAAGGGCGGAAAGGGCGGAAAGGGCGGAAAGGGCGGAAAGGGCGGAAGGGCGGAAGGGGCGGAAGGGGCGGAAGGGGCGGAAGGGCGGATGGGGCGGAAGGGGAGGAAGGGGCGGAAAGGGCGGAAGGGGCGGAAGGGGAGGATGGGGCGGAAGGGGCAGAAAGGGCGGAAGGGGCGGAAGGGGCGGAAGGGGCGGAAGGGCGGACGGGGCGGAAGGGGCGGAAGGGGCAGAAAGGGCGGAAGGGACAGAAGGGCGGAAGGGGCGGAAAGGGCGGAAGGGCGGAAAGGGCGGAAGGGCGGTAAGGGCGCAAAGGGCGGAAAGGGCGGAAGGGGCGGAAGGGGCGGAAGGGCGGCAGGGCGGAAAGGGCGGAAAGGGCGGAAAGGGCGGAAGGGCGCAAAGGGCGCAAAGGGCGGAAAGGGCGGAAAGGGCGGAAGGGGCAGAAGGGCGGAAAGAGCGGAAGGGCGGAAAGGGCGGAAGGGGCGGAAGGGCGGAAGGGGTGGAAGGGGTGGAAAGGGCGGAAGGGCGGAAAGGGCGGAAGGGGCGGAAGGGTGGAAAGGGCGGAAAGGGCGGAAAGGGTGGAAAGGGCGGAAGGGGCGGAAGGGCGGAAGGGCGGAAAGGGCGGAAGGGGCGGAAGGGCGGAAAGGGCGGAAAGGGCGGAAGGGCGGAAGGGGCGGAAAGGGCGGAAAGGGCGGAAGGGGAGGAAGGGCGGAAGGGTGGAAAGGGTGGAAAGTGCGGAAGGGGCGGAAGGGCGGAAAGGGCGGAAAGGGCGGAAGGGGCGGAAGGGCGGAAGGGCGGAAAGGGCGGAAAGGGCGGAAAGGGCGGAAGGGCGGAAGGGGCGGAAGGGGCGGAAAGGGCGGAAAGGGCTTAAGGGCGGAAGGGCGGATGGGGCGGAAGGGGCGGAAGGGGCGGAAGGGCGGAAGGGGCGGAAGGGGCGGAAGGGGCGGAAAGGACGGAAAGGGCGGAAGGGGAGGAAGGGCGGAAGGGCGGAAAGGGTGGAAAGGGCGGAAGGGCGGAAAGGGCGGAAGGGCGGAAGGGGCGGAAGGGCGGAAGGGCGGAAAGGGCGGAAAGGGCGGAAGGGCGGAAAGGGCGGAAAGGGCGGAAAGGGCGGAAGGGGCGGAAGGGGCGGAAGGGGCGGAAAGGGCGGAAGGTGTGGAAGGGCAGATGGGGCGGAAGGGGCGGAACGGCGGAAGGGCGGAAGGGGCGGAAGGGGCGGAAGGGGCGGAAGGGCGGAAGGGCGGACGGGGCGGAAGGGGCGGAAAGGGCGGAAGGGGCGGAAGGGCGGAAGGGGCGGAAGGGCGGAAGGGCGGAAATGGCGCAAAGGGTGGAAAGGGCGGAAGGGGCGGAAGGGCGGACGGGGCGGATGGGGCGGAAGGGGCGGAAAGGGCGGAAGGGGCGGAAGGGGCGGAAGGGGCGGAAAGGGCGGAAGGGGCGGAAGGGCGGAAGGGGCGCAGAGGGCGGAAGAGGCGGAAGGGCGGAAGGGCGGAAAGGGCGGAAAGGGCGGAAAGGGCGGAAGGGGCGGAAGGGGCGGAAAGGGCGGAAAGGGCGGGAGGGGCGGGAGGGTGGAATGGGCGGAAGGGGCGGAAGGGCGGAACGGGTGGAAAGGGCGGAAGGGGCGGAAGGGCGGAAAGGGCGGAAAGGGCGGAAAGGGCGGAAGGGCGGAAAGGGCGGAAGGGGCGGAAAGGGCGGAAAGGGCGGAAGGGCGGAAGGGGCGGAAGGGACGGAAAGGGCGGAAGGGGCGGAAGGGCGAAAGGGGCGGAAGGGCGGACGGGGCGGAAGGGGCGGAAGGGGCAGAAAGGGCGGAAGGGGCGGAAGGGCGGAAGGGGCGGAAAGGGCGGAAAGGGCGGAAAGGGCGGAAGGGCGGAAGGGCGCAAAGGGCGCAAAGGGCGGAATGGGCGGAAGGGGCGGAAGGGCGGACGGGGCGGAAGGGGCGGAAGGGGCGGAAGGGGTGGAAGGGGCGGAAGGGGTGGAAGGGGCGGAAAGGGCGGAAAGGGCGGAAGGGGCGGAAGGGGCGGAAAGGGCGGAAGGGGCGGAAGGGCAGAAGGGCGGAAAGGGCGGAAAGGGCGGAAAGGGCGGAAGGGGCGGAAGGGCGGAAGGGGCGGAAAGGGCGGAAAGGGCGGAAGGGCGGAAAGGGCGGAAAGGGCGGAAGGGCGGAAAGGGCGGAAGGGCGGAAGAGGCGGAAGGGCCGAAGGGGCGGAAGGGCGGAAAGGGCGGAAAGGGCGGAAGGGCGGAAAGGGCGGAAGGGCGGAAGAGGCGGAAGGGCCGAAGGGGCGGAAGGGCGGAAAGGGCGGAAGGGGCGGAAGGGGCGGAAAGGTCGGAAAGGGCGGAAAGGGCGGAAGGGGCGAAAGGGGCGGAAGGGGCGGAAGGGGCGGTAGGGCGGACGGGGCGGAAGGGGCGGAAGGGGCGGAAAGGGCGGAAGGGCGGAAAGGGCGGAAGGGGCGGAAAGGGCGGAAAGGGCGGAAAGGGCGGAAGGGGCGGAACGGCGGAAGGGCGGAAGGGGCGGAAGGGGCGGAAAGGGCGGAAGGGGCGGAAAGGGCGGAAGGGGCAGAAGGGCGGAAGGGGCTGAAGGGGCGGAAAGGGCGGAAGGGCGGAAGGGCGGAAAGGGCGGAAAGGGCGGAAAGGGCGGAAGGGCGGAAGGGCGGAAGGGCGGAAAGGGCGGAAGGGGTGGAAGGGCGGAAGGGCGGAAAGGGCGGAAGGGCGGAAAGGGCGGAAAGGGCGGAAGGGGCGGAAGGGCGGAAGGGCGGAAGGGCGGAAAGGGCGGAAGGGGCGGAAAGGGCGGAAGGGCGGAAGGGCGGAAGGGCGGAAGGGGCGGAAAGGGCGGAAGGGCGGAAGGGCGGAAAGGGCGGAAAGGGCGGAAAGGGCGGAAAGGGCGAAAATGGCGGAAAGGGCGGTAAGGGCGGAAGGGCGGAAGGGCGGAAAGGGCGGAAGGGTGGAAGGGGCGGAAGGGGCGGAAAGGGCGGAAGGGCGGAAGGGGCGGAAGGGCGGATGGGGCGGAAGGGGAGGAAGGGGCGGAAAGGGCGGAAAGGGCGGAAGCGGAGGAAGGGGCGGAAGGGGCGGAAAGGGCGGAAGGGGCGGAAGGGGCGGAAGGGGCGGAAGGGCGGACGGGGCGGAAGGGGCGGAAGGGGCAGAAAGGGCGGAAGGGGCGGAAGGGCGGAAGGGGCGGAAAGGGCGGAAGGGCGGAAAGGGCGGAAGGGCGGAAAGGGCGGAAAGGGCGGAAGGGCGGAAGGGCGCAAAGGGCGCAAAGGGCGGAAAGGGCGGAAGGGGCGGAAGGGCGGACGGGGCGGAAGGGGCGGAAGGGGCGGAAGGGGCGGAAGGGCGGAAAGGGTGGAAGGGGCGGAAAGGGCGGAAGGGGCGGAAGGGGCGGAAGGGGCGGAAAGGGCGGAAGGGGCGGAAGGGCAGAAGGGCGGAAAGGGCGGAAAGGGCGGAAAGGGCGGAAGGGGCGGAAGGGCGGAAGGGGCGGAAAGGGCGGAAAGGGCGGAAGGGCGGAAAGGGCGGAAAGGGCGGAAGGGCGGAAAGGGCGGAAGGGCGGAAGAGGCGGAAGGGCCGAAGGGGCGGAAGGGCGGAAAGGGCGGAAAGGCCGGAAAGGCCGGTAGGGGCGGAAGGGCGGAAGGGCGGAAGGGCGGAAGGGCGGAAAGGGCGGAAAGGGCGGAAGGGGCGGAAGGGGCGGAAAGGGCGGAAGGGGCGGAAAGGGCGGAGGGGGCGGAAAGGGCGGAAGGGGCGGAAGGGCGGAAGGGGCGGAAAGGGCGGAAGGGGCGAAAGGGGCGGAAGGGGCGGAAGGGGCGGTAGGGCGGACGGGGCGGAAGGGGCGGAAGGGGCGGAAGGGCGGAAGGGCGGAAGGGGCGGATGGGCGGAAAGGGCGGAAGGGGCGGAAAGGTCGGAAGGGTGGAAAGGGCGGAAAGGGAGGAAAGGGCGGAAGGGGCGGAAGGGGCGGAAAGGGGCGGACGGGGCGGAAGGGCGGAAGGGCGGAAAGGGCGGAAAGGGCGGAAGGGCGGAAAGGGCGGAAGGGTGGAAGGGGCGGAAGGGGCGGAAAGGGCGGAAGGGCGGAAGGGGCGGAAGGGGCGGAAGGGGCGGAAGGGCGGATGGGGCGGAAGGGGCGGAAGGGGCGGAAAGGGCGGAAAGGGCGGAAGGGCGGAAGGGGCGGAAGGGGCGGAAAGGGCGGAAGGGGCGGAAGGGGCGGAAGGGGCGGAAGGGCGGACGGGGCGGAAGGGGCGGAAGGGGCGGAAGGGCGGATGGGGCGGAAGGGGCGGAAGGGGCGGAAAGGGCGGAAAGGGCCGAAGGGGCGGAAAGGGCGGAAAGGGCGGAAGGGGCGGAAGGGCGGAAAAGGCGGAAGGGCGGAAGGGCGGAAAGGGCGGAAAGGGCGGAAGGGGCGGAAGGGCGGAAGGGCGGAAAGGGCGGAAGGGGCGGAAGGGGCGGAAGGGCGGAAGGGCGGAAAGGGTGGAAAGGGCGGAAAGGGCGGAAGGGGCGGAAGGGCGGAAAGGGCGGAAGGGCAGAAAGGGCGGAAAGGGGCGGACGGGGCGGAAGGGGCGAAAGGGCGGAAAGGGTGGAAAGGGCGGAAGGGCGGAAAGGGCGGAAGGGTGGAAGGGGCGGAAGGGGCGGAAAGGGCGGAAGGGCGGAAGGGGCGGAAGGGGCGGAAGGGGCGGAAGGGCGGATGGGGCGGAAGGGGCGGAAGGGGCGGAAAGCGCGGAAGGGGCGGAAGGGGCGGAAGGGGCGGAAAGGGCGGAAGGGCGGAAGGGGCGGAAGGGGCGGAAAGGGCGGAAGGGGCGGAAGGGGCGGAAGGGGCGGAAGGGCGGACGGGGCGGAAGGGGCGGAAGGGGCAGAAAGGGCGGAAGGGGCGGAAGGGGCGGAAGGGGCGGAAGGGCGGAAGGGCGGAAGGGGCGGAAAGGGCGGAAAGGGCGGAAGGGGCGGAAAGGGCGGAAGGGTGGAAAGGGCGGAAAGGGCGGAAAGGGCGGAATGGGCGGAAGGGGCGGAAGGGCGGAAGGGCGGAAAGGGTGGAAAGGGCGGAAAGGGCGGAAGGGGCGGAAGGGCGGAAAGGGCGGAAGGGCGGAAAGGGCGGAAAGGGGCGGACGGGGCGGAAGGGGCGGAAGGGCGGAAAGGGCGGAAAGGGCGGAAGGGCGGAAAGGGCGGAAGGGTGGAAGGGGCGGAAAGGGCGGAAGGGCGGAAGGGCGGAAGGGGCGGAATGGGCGGAAGGGGCGGAAGGGTGGAAATGGCGGAAGGGCGGAAGGGGCAGAAGGGGCGGAAGGGGCGCAAGGGGCGCAAGGGGCGGAAGGGCGGAAGGGGCGGAAGGGGCGGAAAGGGCGGAAGGGGCGGAAGGGGTGGAAGGGGCGGAAAGGGCGGAAGGGCGGAAGGGGCGGACGGGGCGGAAGGGGCGGAAGGGCGGAAGGGGCGGAAAGGGCGGAAAGGGCGGAAAGGGCGGAAGGGGCGGAAAGGGCGGAGGGGGCGGAAAGGGCGGAAGGGGCAGAAGGGCGGAAGGGCGGAATGGGCTGAAAGGGCGGAAAGGGCGGAAAGGGCGGAAGGGCGGAAAGGGCGGAAGGGGCGGAAAGGGCGGAAAGGGCGGAAAGGGCGGAACGGCGGAAAGGGCGGAAAGGGCAGAAGGGGCGGAAAGGGCGGAAGGGGCGGAAAGGGCGGAAAGGGCGGAAAGGGCGGAACGGCGGAAAGGGCGGAAAGGGCGGAAGGGGCGGAAAGGCGGAAAGGGCGGAAAGGGCGGAAGGGCGGAAAGGGTGGAAGGGCGGAAAGGGCGGAAAGGGCGGAAAGGGCGGAAGGCGCGGAAGGGCGGAAGGGCGGAAAGGGCGGAAGGGGCGGAAGGGCGGAAGGGGCGGAAAGGGCGGAAAGGGCGGAAGGGCGGAAAGGGCGGAAGGGCGGAAGGGCGGAAAGGGCGGAAGGGCGGAAGAGGCGGAAGGGGCGGAAGGGGCGGAAGGGCGGAAAGGGCGGAAGGGGCGGAAGGGGCGGAAAGGTCGGAAAGGGCGGAAAGGGCGGAAGGGGCGGAAAGGGCGGAAGGGCGGAAGGGCGGAAAGGGCGGAAAGGGCGGAAGGGCGGAAGGGCAGAAGGGCGGAAAGGGCACAAAGGGCGGAAAGGGCGGAAGGGGCGGAAGGGCGGAAAGGGCGGAAGGGGCGGAAGGGGCGGAAGGGGCGGAAAGGGCGGAAAGGGCGGAAGGGGCGGAAGGGCGGAAGGGCGGAAGGGGCGGAAGGGCGGAAGGGGCGGAAGGGCGGAAGGGCGGAAGGGGCGGAAAGGGCGGAAAGGGCGGAAGGGGCGGAAAGGGCGGAAGGGCGGAAAGGGCGGAAAGGGCGGAAAGGGCGGAAGGGGCGGAAGGGGCGGAAGGGCGGAAGGGCGGAAAGGGTGGAAAGGGCGGAAGGGGCGGAAGGGCGGAAAGGGCGGAAAGGGCGGAAGGGGCGGAAAGGGTGGAAAGGGCGGAAGGGGCGGAAGGGCGGAAGGGCGGAAAGGGCGGAAAGGGCGGGAAGGGCGGAAGGGGCGGAAGGGCGGAAGGGCGGAAAGGGCGGAAGGGGCGGAAGGGCGGAAGGGGCGGAAAGGGCGGAAAGGGCGGAAGGGCGGAAAGGGCGGAAAGGGCGGAAGGGCGGAAAGGGCGGAAGGGCGGAAGAGGCGGAAGGGGCGGAAGGGGCGGAAGGGCGGAAAGGGCAGAAGGGGCGGAAGGGGCGGAAAGGTCGGAAAGGGCGGAAAGGGCGGAAGGGGCGAAAGGGGCGGAAGGGGCGGAAGGGGCGGTAGGGCGGACGGGGCGGAAGGGGCGGAAGGGGCAGAAAGGGCGGAAGGGCGGAAAGGGCGGAAGGGGCGGAACGGCGGAAGGGCGGAAGGGGCGGAAGGGGCGGAAAGGGCGGAAGGGGCGGAAGGGCGGAAGGGCGGAAAGGGCGGAAAGGGCGGAAGGGCGGAAGGGCAGAAGGGCGGAAAGGGCGCAAAGGGCGGAAAGGGCGGAAGGGGCGGAAGGGCGGAAAGGGCGGAAGGGGCGGAAGGGGCGGAAGGGGCGGAAGGGGCGGAAAGGGCGGAAAGGGCGGAAGGGGCGGAAGGGTGGAAGGGCGGAAGGGGCGGAAGGGCGGAAGGGCGGAAAGGGCGGAAAGGGCGGAAGGGCGGAAGGGCGGAAGGGCGGAAAGGGCGGACGGGGCGGACGGGGCGGAAGGGGCGGAAGGGCGGAAAGGGCGGAATGGGCAGAAAGGGCGGAAAGGGCGGAAGGGGCGGAAAGGGCGGAAGGGTGGAAAGGGCGGAAAGGGCGGAAGGGGCGGAAGGGGCGGAAGGGGCGGAAGGGCGGAAGGGCGGAAAGGGTGCAAAGGGCGGAAAGGGCGGAAGGGGCGGAAGGGCGGAAAGGGCGGAAAGGGGCGGACGGGGCGGAAGGGGCGGAAGGGCGGAAAGGGCGGAAAGGGCGGAAGGGCGGAAAGGGCGGAAGGGTGGAAGGGGCGGAAGGGGCGGAAAGGGCGGAAGGGCGGAAGGGGCGGAAGGGGCGGAAGGGGCGGAAAGGGCGGAAGGGCGGAAAGGGCGGAAAGGGCGGAAGGGCGGAAGGGGCGGAAGGGGCGGAAAGGGGGGAAGGGCGGAAGGGCGGAAAGGGCGGAAGGGCGGAAAGGGCGGATAGGGCGGAAGGGGCAGAAAGGGCGGAAGGGGCGGAAAGGGCGGAAGGGGCGGAAGGGGCGGAAGGGGCGGAAGGGGCGGAAGGGGCGGAAAGGGCGGAAGGGGCGGAAAGGGCGGAAAGGGCGGAAGGGGCGGAAGGGCGGAAATGGCGGAAAGGGCGGAAGGGCGGAAGGGCGGAAGGGCGGAAAGGGCGGAAGGGGCGGAAGGGCGGAAGGGCGGAAAGGGCGGAAAAGGCGGAAAGGGCGGAAGGGCGGAAGGGCGGAAGGGCGGAAAGGGCGGAAGGGCGGAAGGGGCGGAAGGGGCGGAAAGGGCGGAAGGGCGGAAGGGCGGAAAGGGCGGAAAGGGCGGAAAGGGCGGATAGGGCGGAAGGGGCGGAAAGGGCGGAAGGGGCGGAAGGGGCGGAAGGGCGGAAGGGCGGAAAGGGCGGAAAGGGCGGAAAGGGCGGTAAGGGCGGAAGGGCGGAAGGGCGGAAAGGGCGGAAAGGGCGGAAGGGCGGAAAGGGCGGAAGAGTGGAAGGGGCGGAAGGGGCGGAAAGGGCGGAAGGGCGGAAGGGGCGGAAGGGGCGGAAGGGGCGGAAGGGCGGATGGGGCGGAAGGGGCGGAAGGGGCGGAAAGGGCGGAAAGGGCGGAAGGGGCGGAAAGGGCGGAAAGGGCGGAAGAGCGGAAGGGCGGAAAGGTCGGAAAGGGCGGAAAGGGCGGAAGGGCGGAAGGGGCGGAAGGGCGGAAGGGGCGGAAGGGCGGAAGGGCGGAAAGGGCGGAAAGGGCGGAAGGGCGGAAGGGCGGAAGGGCGGAAAGGGCGGAAAGGGCGGAAAGGGCGGAAGGGGCGGAAAGGGCGGAAGGGGCGGAAGGGGCGGAAGGGCGGAAAGGGCGGAAGGGGCGGAAAGGGCGGAAGGGGCGGAAGGGGCGGAAGGGCGGAAAGGGCGGAAAGGGTGGAAAGGGCAGTAAGGGCGGAAGGGCGGAAGGGCGGAAAGGGCGGAAAGGGCGGAAGGGCGGAAAGGGCGGAAGGGTGGAAGGGGCGGACGGGGCGGAAGGGGCGGAAGGGGCGGAAAGCGCGGAAGGGCGGAAAGGGTGGAAGGGGCGGAAGGGCGGAAAGGGCGGAAAGGGCGGAAAGGGCGAAAGGGGCGGAAAGGGCGGAAGGGGCGGAAAGGGCGGAAGGGGCAGAAGGGCGGAAGGGCGGAAGGGCGGAAAGGGCGGAAAGTGCGGAAGGGCGGAAGGGCGGAAAGGGCGGAAAGGGCGGAAGGGGCGGAAGGGGCGGAAGGGCGGAAAGGGCAGAAGGGGAGGAAGGGCGGAAGGGCGGAAAGGGCGGAAAGAGCGGAAAGGGCGGAAAGGGCGGAAGGGTGGAAGGGCGGAAAGGGCGGAAGGGCGGAAGGGCGGAAAGGGCGGAAGGGTGGAAGGGGCGGAAGGGGCGGGAGGGGCGGACGGGTCGGAGGGGGCGGAAGGGGCGGAAGGGCGGAATGGGCGGAAAGGGCGGAAAGAGCGGAAAGGGCGGAAGGGGCGGAAGGGGCGGATGGGCGGAAAGGGCGGAAGGGCGGAAGGGGCGGAAAGGGCGGAAGGGGCGGATGGGCGGAAAGGGCGGAAGGGCGGAAGGGCGGAAAGGGCGGAAGGGTGGAAGGGGCGGAAGGGGCGGACGGGGCGGACGGGTCGGAGGGGGCGGAAGGGGCGGAAGGGCGGAACGGGCGGAAGGGGCGGAAAGGGCGGAAGGGGCGGAAGGGGCGGAAAGGGCGGAAGGGCGGAAGGGGCGGAAAGGGCGGAAGGGGCGGATGGGCGGAAAGGGCGGAAGGGCGGAAGGGCGGAAAGGGCGGAAGGGGCGGATGGGCGGAAAGGGCGGAAGGGGCGGAAGGGCGGAAAGGGCGGAAGGGTGGAAGGGGCGGCAGGGGCGGACGGGGCGGACGGGTCGGATGGGGCGGAAGGGGCGGAAGGGCGGAACGGGCGGAAATGGCGGAAGGGCGGAAAGGGCGGAAGGGGCGGAAGGGGCGGAAGGGCGGAAAGGGCAGAAGGGCGGAAGGGCGGAAAGGGCGGAAAGGGCGGAAGGGGCGGAAAGGGCGGAAAGGGCGGAAAGGGCGGAAGGGGCGGAAGGGGCGGAAGGGGCGGTAGGGCAGATGGGGCGGAAGGGGAGGAAGGGGCGGAAAGGGCGGAAGGGGTGGAAGGGCAGATGGGGCGGAAGGGGCGGAACGGCGGAAGGGCGGAAGGGGCGGAAGGGGCGGAAGGGGCGGAAGGGCGGAAGGGCGGACGGGGCGGAAGGGGCGGAAGGGGCGGAAGGGGCGGAAGGGGCGGAAAGGGCGGAAGGGGCGGAAGGGGCGGAAGGGGCGGAAAGGGCGGAAAGGGCGGAAGAGTGGAAGGGGCGGAAAGGGCGGAAGGGGCGGAAAGGGCGGAAGGGCGGAAAGGGCGGAAAGGGCGGAAAGGGCGGAAGGGGCGGAAGTGGCGGAAAGGGCGGAAAGGGCGGGAGGGGCGGGAGGGCGGAAAGGGCGGAAGGGGCGGAAGGGCGGAAAGGGTGGAAAGGGCGGAAGGGGCGGAAGGGCGGAAAGGGCGGAAAGGGCGGAAAGGGCGGAAGGGCGGAAGGGCGGAAAGGGCGGAAAGGGCGGAAAGGGCGGAAGGGCGGAAGGGGCGGATGGGGCGGAAAGGGCGGAAAGGGCGGAAGGGCGGAAGGGGCGGAAGGGACGGAAAGAGCGGAAGGGGTGGAAGGGCAGATGGGGCGGAAGGGGCGGAACGGCGGAAGGGCGGAAGGGGCGGAAGGGGCGGAAGGGGCGGAAGGGCGGAAGGGCGGACGGGGCGGAAAGGGCGGAAGGGGCGGAAAGGGCAGAAGGGGCGGAAGGGGCGGAAAGGGCGGACGGGGCGGAAGGGGCGGAAGGGGCGGAAGGGGCGGAAGGGGCGGAAAGGGCGGAAAGGGCGGAAGGGGCAGAAGGGGCGGAAAGGGCGGAAGGGGCGGAAGGGCGGAAGGGCGGAAAGGGCGGAAAGGGCGGAAGGGGCGGAAGGGCGGAAGGGGCGGAAGGGCGGAAAGGGCGGAAGGGCGGAAGGGGCGGAAGGGGCGGAAAGGGCGGAAGGGCGGAAAGGGCGGAAGGGGCGGAAGGGCGGAAGGGCGGAAAGGGCGGAAGGGCGGAAAGGGCGGAAGGGGCGGAAGGGGCGGAAGGGCGGATGGGGCGGAAGGGGAGGAAGGGGCGGAAGGGGCGGAAAGGGCGGAAAGGGCGGAAAGGGCGGAAGGGCGGAAGGGCGGAAAGGGCGGAAGGGCGGAAGGGGCGGAAGGGGCGGAAAGGGCGGAAGGGCGGAAAGGGCGGAAGGGGCGGAAGGGCGGAAGGGCGGAAAGGGCGGAAGGGCGGAAAGGGCGGAAGGGGCGGAAGGGGCGGAAGGGCGGATGGGGCGGAAGGGGAGGAAGGGGCGGAAGGGGCGGAAAGGGCGGAAAGGGCGGAAAGGGCGGAAGGGCGGAAGGGCGGAAGGGCGGAAGGGGCGGAAGGGCGGAAGGGCGGAAAGGGCGGAAGGGCGGAAAGGGCGGAAAGGGCGGAAGGGGCGGAAGGGGGAAGGGCGGAAGGGCGGAAAGGGCGGAAAGGGCTGAAAGGGCGGAAGGGCGGAAGGGCGGAAGGGGCGGAAGGGGCGGAAAGGGCGGAAGGGCGGAAGGGCGGAAAGGGCGGAAGGGGCGGAAAGGGCGGAAAGGGCGGAAGGGGCGGAAGGGGCGGAAGGGGCGGAAGGGGCGGAAGGGGCGGAAGGGGAGGAAGGGGCGGAAGGGGCGGAAAGGGCGGAAAGGGCGGAAAGGGCGGAAGGGCGGAAGGGCGGAAGGGCGGAAGGGGCGGAAGGGCGGAAGGGCGGAAAGGGCGGAAGGGCGGAAAGGGCGGAAAGGGCGGAAGGGGCGGAAGGGGGAAGGGCGGAAGGGCGGAAAGGGCGGAAAGGGCTGAAAGGGCGGAAGGGCGGAAGGGCGGAAGGGGCGGAAGGGGCGGAAAGGGCGGAAGGGCGGAAGGGCGGAAAGGGCGGAAGGGGCGGAAAGGGCGGAAAGGGCGGAAGGGGCGGAAGGGGCGGAAGGGGCGGAAGGGGCGGAAGGGGCGGAAGGGCGGAAGGGCGGAAGGGGCGGAAGGGGCTGAAAGGGCGGAAGGGGCGGAAAGGGTGGAAGGGGCGGAAAGGGCGGAAGGGGCGGAAGGGGCGGAAGGGCGGACGGGGCGAAAGGGGCGGAAGGGGCGGTAAGGGCGGAAGGGGCGGAAGGGGCGGAAAGGGCGGAAAGGGCGGAAGGGGCGGAAGGGGCGGAAAGGGCGGAAGGGGCGGAAGGGGCGGAAGGGGCGGAAGGGCGGATGGGGCGGAAGGGGAGGAAGGGGCGGAAAGGGCGGAAAGGGCGGAAGGGCGGAAGGGGCTGAAGGGGCGGAAAGGGCGGAAGGGGCGGAAGGGGCGGAAAGGGCGGAAGGGGCGGAAGGGCGGAAGGGCGGAAAGGGCGGAAAGGGCGGAAGGGGCGGAAGGGCGGAAGGGCGGAAGGGCGGAAAGGGCGGAAGGGCGGAAGGGGCGGAAGGGGCGGAAAGGGCGGAAGGGCGGAAGGGCGGAAAGGGCGGAAAGGGCGGAAGGGCGGAAGGGCGGAAAGGGCGGAAGGGCGGAAGGGCGGAAAGGGCGGAAAGGGCGGAAGGGCGGAAAGGGCGGAAGGGTGGAAAGGGCGGAAGGGGCGGAAAGGGCGGAAGGGCGGAAGGGGCGGAAGGGGCGGAAGGGGCGGAAGGGCGGATGGGGCGGAAGGGGAGGAAGGGGCGGAAAGGGCGGAAAGGGCGGAAGGGCGGAAGGGGCTGAAGGGGCGGAAAGGGCGGAAGGGGCGGAAGGGGCGGAAGGGGCGGAAGGGCGGACGGGGCGGAAGGGGCAGAAAGGGCGGAAGGGGGGGAAGGGCGGACGGGGCGGAAAGGGCGGAAGGGCGGAAAGGGCGGAAGGGCGGAAAGGGCGCAAAGGGCGGAAAGGGCGGAAGGGGCGGAAGGGGCGGATGGGCGGAAGGGCGGAAAGGGCGGAAAGGGCGGAAAGGGCGGAAGGGCGGAAGGGCGGAAAGGGCGGAAAGGGCGGAAGGGCGGAAGGGGCGGATGGGGCGGAAAGGGCGGAAAGGGCGGAAGGGCGGAAGGGGCGGAAGGGACGGAAAGAGCGGAAGGGGTGGAAGGGCAGATGGGGCGGAAGGGGCGGAACGGCGGAAGGGCGGAAGGGGCGGAAGGGGCGGAAGGGGCGGAAGGGCGGAAGGGCGGACGGGGCGGAAAGGGCGGAAGGGGCGGAAAGGGCAGAAGGGGCGGAAGGGGCGGAAAGGGCGGACGGGGCGGAAGGGGCGGAAGGGGCGGAAGGGGCGGAAGGGGCGGAAAGGGCGGAAAGGGCGGAAGGGGCAGAAGGGGCGGAAAGGGCGGAAGGGGCGGAAGGGCGGAAGGGCGGAAAGGGCGGAAAGGGCGGAAGGGGCGGAAGGGCGGAAGGGCGGAAGGGCGGAAAGGGCGGAAGGGCGGAAGGGGCGGAAGGGGCGGAAAGGGCGGAAGGGCGGAAAGGGCGGAAGGGGCGGAAGGGCGGAAGGGCGGAAAGGGCGGAAGGGCGGAAAGGGCGGAAGGGGCGGAAGGGGCGGAAGGGCGGATGGGGCGGAAGGGGAGGAAGGGGCGGAAGGGGCGGAAAGGGCGGAAAGGGCGGAAAGGGCGGAAGGGCGGAAGGGCGGAAAGGGCGGAAGGGCGGAAAGGGCGGAAGGGGCGGAAGGGGCGGAAGGGCGGATGGGGCGGAAGGGGAGGAAGGGGCGGAAGGGGCGGAAAGGGCGGAAAGGGCGGAAAGGGCGGAAGGGCGGAAGGGCGGAAAGGGCGGAAGGGGCGGAAGGGCGGAAGGGCGGAAAGGGCGGAAGGGCGGAAAGGGCGGAAAGGGCGGAAGGGGCGGAAGGGGGAAGGGCGGAAGGGCGGAAAGGGCGGAAAGGGCTGAAAGGGCGGAAGGGCGGAAGGGTGGAAGGGGCGGAAGGGGCGGAAAGGGCGGAAGGGCGGAAGGGCGGAAAGGGCGGAAGGGGCGGAAAGGGCGGAAAGGGCGGAAGGGGCGGAACGGGCGGAAGGGGCGGAAGGGGCGGAAGGGGCGGAAGGGCGGAAGGGCGGAAGGGCGGAAGGGGCGGAAGGGGCTGAAAGGGCGGAAGGGGCGGAAAGGGTGGAAGGGGCGGAAAGGGCGGAAGGGGCGGAAGGGGCGGAAGGGCGGACGGGGCGGAAGGGGCGGAAGGGGCGGAAAGGGCGGAAGGGGCGGAAGGGGCGGAAAGGGCGGAAAGGGCGGAAGGGGCGGAAGGGGCGGAAAGGGCGGAAGGGGCGGAAGGGCGGAAGGGCGGAAAGGGCGGAAAGGGCGGAAGGGGCGGAAGGGCGGAAGGGCGGAAGGGCGGAAAGGGCGGAAGGGCGGAAGGGGCGGAAGGGGCGGAAAGGGCGGAAGGGCGGAAGGGCGGAAAGGGCGGAAAGGGCGGAAGGGCGGAAGGGCGGAAAGGGCGGAAGGGCGGAAGGGCGGAAAGGGCGGAAAGGGCGGAAGGGCGGAAAGGGCGGAAGGGTGGAAAGGGCGGAAGGGGCGGAAAGGGCGGAAGGGCGGAAGGGGCGGAAGGGGCGGAAGGGGCGGAAGGGCGGATGGGGCGGAAGGGGAGGAAGGGGCGGAAAGGGCGGAAAGGGCGGAAGGGCGGAAGGGGCTGAAGGGGCGGAAAGGGCGGAAGGGGCGGAAGGGGCGGAAAGGGCGGAAGGGCGGAAGGGCGCAAAGGGCGCAAAGGGCGGAAAGGGCGGAAGGGGCGGAAGCGCGGACGGGGCGGAAGGGGCGGAAGGGGCGGAAGGGGCGGAAGGGGCGGAAAGGGCGGAAAGGGCGGAAGGGGCAGAAGGGGCGGAAAGGGCGGAAGGGGCGGAAGGGCGGAAGGGCGGAAAGGGCGGAAAGGGCGGAAGGGGCGGAAGGGCGGAAGGGCAGAAGGGCGGAAAGGGCGGAAGGGCGGAAGGGGCGGAAGGGGCGGAAAGGGCGGAAGGGCGGAAAGGGCGGAAGGGGCGGAAGGGCGGTAAGGGCGGAAGGGCGGAAAGGGCGGAAGGGGCGGAAGGGGCGGAAGGGCGGATGGGGCGGAAGGGGAGGAAGGGGCGGAAGGGGCGGAAAGGGCGGAAGGGCGGAAAGGGCGGAAAGGGCGGAAGGGGCGGAAGGGCGGAAAGGGCGGAAAGGGCGGAAGGGGCGGAAGGGGGAAGGGCGGAAGGGCGGAAAGGGCGGAAAGGGCTGAAAGGGCGGAAGGGCGGAAGGGCGGAAGGGGCGGAAGGGGCGGAAAGGGCGGAAGGGCGGAAAGGGCGGAAAGGGCGGAAGGGGCGGAAAGGGCGGAAAGGGCGGAAGGGGCGGAACGGGCGGAAGGGGCGGAAGGGCGGAAAGGGCGGAAAGGGCGGAAGGGGCGGAAGGGGGAAGGGCGGAAGGGCGGAAAGGGCGGAAAGGGCTGAAAGGGCGGAAGGGCGGAAGGGCGGAAGGGGCGGAAGGGGCGGAAAGGGCGGAAGGGCGGAAAGGGCGGAAAGGGCGGAAGGGGCGGAAAGGGCGGAAAGGGCGGAAGGGGCGGAACGGGCGGAAGGGGCGGAAGGGGCGGAAGGGGCGGAAGGGGCGGAAGGGCGGAAGGGCGGAAGGGCGGAAGGGGCGGAAGGGGCTGATAGGGCGGAAGGGGCGGAAAGGGTGGAAGGGGCGGAAAGGGCGGAAGGGGCGGAAGGGGCGGAAGGGCGGACGGGGCGGAAGGGGCGGAAGGGGCGGAAAGGGCGGAAGGGGCGGAAGGGGCGGAAAGGGCGGAAAGGGCGGAAGGGCGGAAGGGGCGGAAACGGCGGAAGGGGCGGAAGGGCGGAAGGGCGGAAAGGGCGGAAAGGGCGGAAAGGGCGGAAGGGGCGGAAGGGGCGGAAAGGGCGGAAGGGGCGGAAGGGCGGAAGGGCGGAAAGGGCGGAAAGGTCGGAAGGGGCGGAAGGGCGGAAGGGCGCAAAGGGCGCAAAGGGCGGAAAGGGCGGAAGGGGCGGAAGCGCGGACGGGGCGGAAGGGGCGGAAGGGGCGGAAGGGGCGGAAGGGGTGGAAAGGGCGGAAAGGGCGGAAGGGGCAGAAGGGGCGGAAAGGGCGGAAGGGGCGGAAGGGCGGAAGGGCGGAAAGGGCGGAAAGGGCGGAAGGGGCGGAAGGGCGGAAGGGCGGAAGGGCGGAAAGGGCGGAAGGGCGGAAGGGGCGGAAGGGGCGGAAAGGGCGGAAGGGCGGAAAGGGCGGAAGGGGCGGAAGGGCGGAAGGGCGGAAAGGGCGGAAGGGCGGAAAGGGCGGAAGGGGCGGAAGGGGCGGAAGGGCGGATGGGGCGGAAGGGGAGGAAGGGGCGGAAGGGGCGGAAAGGGCGGAAAGGGCGGAAAGGGCGGAAGGGCGGAAGGGCGGAAGGGCGGAAGGGGCGGAAGGGCGGAAGGGCGGAAAGGGCGGAAGGGCGGAAAGGGCGGAAAGGGCGGAAGGGGCGGAAGGGGGAAGGGCGGAAGGGCGGAAAGGGCGGAAAGGGCTGAAAGGGCGGAAGGGCGGAAGGGCGGAAGGGGCGGAAGGGGCGGAAAGGGCGGAAGGGCGGAAGGGCGGAAAGGGCGGAAGGGGCGGAAAGGGCGGAAAGGGCGGAAGGGGCGGAAGGGGCGGAAGGGGCGGAAGGGGCGGAAGGGGCGGAAGGGCGGAAGGGGCGGAAGGGGCTGAAAGGGCGGAAGGGGCGGAAAGGGTGGAAGGGGCGGAAAGGGCGGAAGGGGCGGAAGGGGCGGAAGGGCGGACGGGGCGGAAGGGGCGGAAGGGGCGGAAAGGGCGGAAGGGGCGGAAGGGGCGGAAAGGGCGGAAAGGGCGGAAGGGGCGGAAGGGGCGGAAAGGGCGGAAGGGGCGGAAGGGCGGAAGGGCGGAAAGGGCGGAAAGGGCGGAAGGGGCGGAAGGGCGGAAGGGCGGAAGAGCGGAAAGGGCGGAAGGGCGGAAGGGGCGGAAGGGGCGGAAAGGGCGGAAGGGCGGAAGGGCGGAAAGGGCGGAAAGGGCGGAAGGGCGGAAGGGCGGAAAGGGCGGAAAGGGCGGAAGGGCGGAAAGGGCGGAAGGGTGGAAAGGGCGGAAGGGGCGGAAAGGGCGGAAGGGCGGAAGGGGCGGAAGGGGCGGAAGGGGCGGAAGGGCGGATGGGGCGGAAGGGGAGGAAGGGGCGGAAAGGGCGGAAAGGGCGGAAGGACGGAAGGGGCGGAAGGGGCGGAAAGGGCGGAAGGGGCGGAAGGGGCGGAAGGGGCGGAAGGGCGGACGGGGCGGAAGGGGCGGAAGGGGCAGAAAGGGTGGAAGGGGGGGAAGGGCGGACGGGGCGGAAAGGGCGGAAGGGCGGAAAGGGCGGAAGGGCGGAAAGGGCGCAAAGGGCGGAAAGGGCGGAAGGGGCGGAAAGGGCGGAAGGGCGGAAGGGCGGAAAGGGCGGAAAGGGCGGAAAGGGCGGAAGGGCGGAAGGGCGCAAAGGGCGCAAAGGGCGGAAAGGGCGGAAGGGGCGGAAGCGCGGACGGGGCGGAAGGGGCGGAAGGGGCGGAAAGGGTGGAAGGTGCGGAAGGGGCGGAAGGGGCGGAAAGGGCGGAAAGGGCGGAAGGGGCGGAAGGGGCGGAAAGGGCGGAAGGGGCGGAAGGGCGGAAGGGCGGAAAGGGCGGAAAGGGCGGAAAGGGCGGAAGGGGCGGAAGGGCGGAAGGGCGGAAAGGGCGGAAGGGGCGGAAGGGCGGAAGGGGCGGAAAGGGCGGACAGGGTAGAAAGGGCCGAAGAGGCGGAAGGGAGGAAGGGGCGGAAAGGGCGGAAAGGGCGGAAAGGGCGGAAGGGGCGGAAGGGGCGGAAGGGCGGAAGGGCGGAAAGGGCGGAAAGGGCGGAAAGGGCGGAAGGGCGGAAGGGCGCAAAGGGCGGAAAGGGCGGAAGGGGCGGAAGCGCGGACGGGGCGGAAGGGGCGGAAGGGGCGGAAAGGGTGGAAGGGGCGGAAGGGGCGGAAGGGGCGGAAAGGGCGGAAAGGGCGGAAGGGGCGGAAGGGGCGGAAGGGGCGGAAGGGGCGGAAGGGCGGAAGGGCGGAAAGGGCGGAAAGGGCGGAAAGGGCGGAAGGGGCGGAAGGGCGGAAGGGCGGAAAGGGCGGAAGGGGCGGAAGGGCGGAAGGGGCGGAAAGGGCGGACAGGGCAGAAAGGGCGGAAGGGGCGGAAGGGCGGAAGGGGCGGAAAGGGCGGAAGGGCGGAAAGGGCGGAAGGGGCGGAACGGCGGAAGGGCGGAAGGGGCGGAAGGGGCGGAAGGGGTGGAAGGGCGGAGGGCGGGAAGGGCGCAAAGGGCGGAAAGGGCCGAAGGGGCGGAAAGGGCGGAAGGGGCGGAAGGGCGGAAGGGCGGAAAGGGCGGAAAGGGCGGAAGGGCGGAAGGGCAGAAGGGCGGAAAGGGCGCAAAGGGCGGAAAGGGCGCAAGGGGCGGAAGGGCGGAAAGGGCGGAAGAGCGGAAGGGCGGAAAGGGCGGAAAGGGCGGAAGGGCGGAAGGGCGGAAGGGCGGAAAGGGCGGACGGGGCGGAAGGGGCGGAAGGGCGGAAGGGCGGAAGGGGCGGAAAGGGCGGAAAGGGCGGAAGGGGCGGAAGGGCGGAAGGGCGGAAAGGGCGGAAAGGGCGGAAGGGGCGGAAGGGCGGAAGGGGCGGAAGGGCGGAAGGGCGGAAAGGGCGGAAAGGGTGGGAAGGGCGGAAGGGGCGGAAGGGGCGGAAAGGGCGGAAGGGGCGGAAAGGGCGGAAGGGGCGGAAGGGAGGAAAGGGCGGAAAAGGCGGAAGGGGCGGAAGGGCGGAAGGGCGGAAGGGCGGAAGGGGCGGAAGGGCGGAAAGGGCGGAAAGGGCGGAAAGGGCGGAAGGGCGGATGGAGCGGAAGGGGCGGAAGCGGCGGAAGGGCGGATGGGGCCGAAGGGGCGGAAGGGCGGAAAGGGCGGAAAGGGCGGAAAGGGCGGAAAGGGCGGAAGGGCGGAAGGGCGGAAGGGGCTGAAAGGGTGGAAAGGGCGGAAGGGCGGAAGGGGCGGAAGGGGAGGAAGGGGCGGAAGGGGCGGAAGAGGGCGGAAGGGCGGAAAGGGCGGAAAGGGCGGAAAGGGCGGAAGGGGCGGAAGGGCGGAAGGGCGGAAGGGCGGAAAGGGCGGAAAGGGCGGAAGGCCGGAAGGGCGGAAAGGGCGGACGGGGCGGACGGGGCGGAAGGGGCGGAAGGGCGGAAGGGGCAGAAGGGCGGAAATGGCGGAAGGGCGGAAAGGGCGGAAAGGGCGGAAAGGGCAGAAGGGCGGAAGGGCGGAAGGGGCGGAAGGGGCGGAAGGGCGGAAAGGGCGGAAGGGGCGGAAAGGGCGGAAGGGGCGGAAAGGGCGGAAAGGGCGGAAAGGGCGGGAAGGGCAGAAAGGGCGGAAGGGCGGAAAGGGCGGAAGGGCGGAAGGGCGGAAAGGGCGGAAGGGGCGGAAGGGCGGAAGGGCGGAAAGGGCGGAAAGGGCGGAAAGGGCGGAAGGGGCGGAAAGGGCGGAAAGGGCAGAAAGGGCGGAAGGGCGGAAGGGGCGGAAGGGGCGGAAAGGGCGGAAAGGGCAGAAGGGGAGGAAGGGCGGTTGGGCGGAAAGGGCGGAAAGGGTGGAAGGGGCGGAAGGGCGAAAGGGCGGAAAGGGCGGAAGGGGCGGAAAGGGCGGAAGAGCGGAAGGGCGGAAAGGGCGGAAGGGGCGGAAGGGGCGGAAAGGGCGGAAAGGGTGGAAGGGGCGGAAGGGGCGGACGGGGCGGACGGGTCGGAGGGGGCGGAAGGGGCGGAAGGGCGGAACGGGCGGAAATGGCGGGAAGGGCAGAAAGGGCGGAAGGGCGGAAAGGGCGGAAGGGCGGAAGGGCGGAAAGGGCGGAAGGGGCGGAAGGGCGGAAGGGCGGAAAGGGCGGAAAGGGCGGAAAGGGCGGAAGGGGCGGAAAGGGCGGAAGGGGCAGAAAGGGCGGAAGGGCGGAAGGGGCGGAAGGGGCGGAAAGGGCGGAAAGGGCAGAAGGGGAGGAAGGGCGGTTGGGCGGAAAGGGCGGAAAGGGCGGAAGGGGCGGAAGGGCGAAAGGGCGGAAAGGGCGGAAGGGGCGGAAAGGGCGGAAGAGCGGAAGGGCGGAAAGGGCGGAAGGGGCGGAAGGGGCGGAAAGGGCGGAAAGGGTGGAAGGGGCGGAAGGGGCGGACGGGGCGGACGGGTCGGAGGGGGCGGAAGGGGCGGAAGGGCGGAACGGGCGGAAATGGCGGAAGGGCGGAAAGGGCGGAAGGGGCGGAAGGGGCGGAAGGGGTGGAAGGGGCGGAAGGGCGGAAAGGGCGGAAAGGGCGGAAGGGGGGAAGGGCGGAAAGGGCGGAAGGGGCGGAAGGGCGGAAGGGCGGAAGGCGCGGAAGGGCGGAAGGGCGGAAGGGGCGGAAGGGCGGAAAGGGCGGAAAGGGCGGAAGGGCGGAAGGGGCGGAAAGGGCGGAAGGGCGGAAGGGCGGAAGGGCGGAAGGGGCGGAAGGGGCGGAAGGGGCGGAAAGGGTGGAAAGGGCGGAAGGGGCGGAAAGGGTGGAAGGGGCGGAAGGGGCGGAAGGGCGGAAGGGGCGGAAGGGGCGGACGGGGCGGAAGGGGCGGAAGGGCGGAAGGGGCGGAAGGGGCGGAAGGGCGGAAGGGCGGAAGGGCGGAAGGGGCGGAAAGGGCGGAAAGGGCGGAAGGGGCGGAAGGGCGGAAGGGCGGAAGGGGCGGAAGGGGCGCAAGGGGCGGAAGGGCGGAAAGGGCGGAAGGGCGGCAGGGCGGAAAGGGCGGAAGGGGCGGAAGGGCGGAAGGGGCAGAAGGGCAGAAGGGGCGGAAGGGCGGTAGGGCGGAAAGGGCGGAAGGGGCGGAAGGGCGGAAGGGGCAGAAGGGCAGAAGGGCGGAAGGGCGGAAGGGGCGGAATGGGCGGAAAGGGCGGAAGGGGCGGAAGGGGCGGAAGGGCGGAAGGGCGGAAGGGGCGGAAGGGCGGAAAGGGCGGAAGGGCGGAAGGGGCGGAAAGGGCGGAACGGGCGGAAAGGGCGGAAGGGGCGGAAGGGAGGAAAGGGCGGAAAGGGCGGAAAGGGCGGAAGGGGCGGAAGGGCGGAAGGGCGGAAAGGGCGGAAAGGGCGAAAAGGGAGGAAAGGGCGGTTGGGCGGAAAGGGCGGAGAGGGCGGAAAGGCGGAAAGGGCAGAAGGGGCGGAAGGGGCGGAAGGGCGGAAGGGCGGAAGGCGCGGAAGGGCGGAAGGGCGGAAGGGGCGGAAGGGGCGGAAAGGCCAGAAGGGGCGGAAGGGGCTGAAGGGCGGAAGGGGCGGAAGGGGCGGAAGGGCGGAAGGGCGGAAGGGCGGAAGGGGCGGAAGGGCGGAAAGGGCGGAAAGGGCGGAAGGGCGGAAGGGGCGGAAAGGGCGGAAAGGGTGGATGGGGCGGAAGGGGCGGAAAGGGTGGAAGGGGCGGAAGGGGCGGAAGGGCGGAAGGGGCGGAAGGGGCGGACGGGGCGGAAGGGGCGGAAGGGCGGAAGGGGCGGAAGGGGCGGAAGGGCGGAAGGGCACAAGGGCGGAAGGGCGGAAGGGGCGGAAAGGGCGGAAAGGGCGGAAGGGGCGGAAGGGCGGAAGGGCGGAAGGGGCGCAAGGGGCGCAAGGGGCGGAAGGGCGGAAGGGGCGGAAGGGCGGTAGGGCGGAAAGGGCGGAAGGGGCGGAAGGGCGGAAGGGGCAGAAGGGCAGAAGGGGCGGAAGGGCGGTAGGGCGGAAAGGGCGGAAGGGGCGGAAGGGCGGAAGGGGCAGAAGGGCAGAAGGGCGCAAGGGCGGATGGGGCGGAAAGGGGGGAAAGGGCGGAAGGGGCGGAAGGGGCGGAAGGGCGGAAGGGCGGAAGGGGCGGAAGGGCGGGAAGGGCGGAAAGGGCGGAAGGGCGGAAGGGGCGGAAAGGGCGGAACGGGCGGAAAGGGCGGAAGGGGCGGAAGGGTGGAAAGGGCGGAAAGGGCGGAAAGGGCGGAAGGGGCGGAAGGGCGGAAGGGCGGAAGGGCGGAAGGGTGGAAAGGGCGGAAGGGCGGAAGGGCGGAAGGGTGGAAAGGGCGGAAAGGGCGGAAGGGGCGGAAAGGGCAGAAAGGGAGGAAGGGGCGGAAGGGCGGAAGGGCGGAAAGGGCGGAAGGGTGGAAAGGGCGGAAAGGGCGGAGGGGGCGGAAGGGCGGAAAGGGCGGAAAGGGCGGAAAGGGCGGAAAGGGTGGATGGGGCGGAAGGGCGGAAAGGGCGGAAGGGCGGAAAGGGCGGAAAGGGCGGAAAGGGCGGAAGGGGCGGAAGGGCGGAAAGGGCGGAAAGGGCGGATGGGGCGGATGGGGCGGAAGGGCGGAAAGGGCGGAAGGGCGGAAACGGCGGAAGGGGCGGACGGGGCGGCAGGGGCGGACGGAGCGGATAGTGCGGAAGGGCGGAAAGGGCGGAAGGGGCGGAAGGGCGGAAAGGCCGGAAAGGGCGGAAAGGGCGAAAGGGGCGGAAAGGGCGGAAGGGGCGGAAAGGGCGGAAGGGACGGAAGGGCGGAAGGGCGGAAGGGTGGAAGGGCGGAAAGGGCGGAAGGGGCGGAAGGGCGGAAAGGGCGGAAAGGGAGGAAAGGGCGGAAGGGCGGAAGGGCGGAAGGGCGGAAAGGGCGGAAGGGGCGGAAAGGGCGGAAGGGGCGGAAGGGGCGGAAGGGGCGGAAGGCGCGGAAGGGCGGATGGGGCCGAAGGGGCGGAAGGGGCGGAAGGGCGGAAAGGGCGGAAAGGGCGGAAGGGCGGAAGGGGCGGAAGGGGCTGAAAGGGCGGAAAGGGCGGAAGGGCGGAAGGGTGGAAAGGGCGGAAGGGGCGGAAGGGGCGGAAGGGGCGGAAAGGGCGGAAGGGTGGAAAGGGCGGAAATGGCGGAAGGGGCGGAAGGGGCGGAAGGGCGGAAGGGGCGGAAGGGGCGGAAAGGGCGGAGAGGGCGGAAGGGGCGGAAGGGCAGAAAGGGCGGAAGGGCGGAAGGGCGGAAAGGGCGGAAGGGCAGAAAGGGCGGAAAGGGCGGAAAGGGCGGAAGGGGTGGAAGGGCGGAAGGGCGGAAGGGGAGGTAGGGTGGAAAGGGCGGAAGGGGCGGAAGGGGCGGAAAGGGTAGAAGGGGCCGAAGGGGCGGAAGGGCGGAAGGGGCGGAAGGGGCGGACGGGGCGGAAGGGGCGGAAGGGCGGAAGGGGCGGAAGGGGCGGAAGGGCGGAAGGGCGGAAAGGGCGGAAAGGGCGGAAAGGGCGTAAGGGGCCGACGGGGCGGAAGGGGCGGAAGGGCGGAAGGGCGGAAAGGGCGGTAGGGCGGAAAGGGCGGAAGGGGCGGACGGGGCGGAAGGGGCGGAAGGGCGGAAGGGGCGGAAGGGCGGAAGGGCGGAAGGGCGGAAAGGGCGGAAAGGGAGGAAAGGGCGTAAGGGGCCGACGGGGCGGAAGGGGCGGAAGGGCGGAAGGGCGGAAAGGGCGGTAGGGCGGAAAGGGCGGAAGGGGCGGAAGGGGCGGAAGGGCGGAAAGGGCGGAAAGGGTGGAAGGGGCGGAAGGGGCGGAAGGGCGGAAAGGGCAGAAGGGGCGGAAGGGCGGAAGGGCGGAAAGGTCTGAAAGAGCGGAAAGGGCGGAAAGGGCGGAAGGGCGAAAGGGCGGAAAGGGCGGAAAGGGCGGAAGGGGCGGAAGGGGCGGATGGGCGGAAAGGGCGGAAGGGCGGAAGGGCGGAAAGGGCGGAAGGGTGGAAGGGGCGGAAGGGGCGGACGGGGCGGACGGGTCGGAGGGGGCGGAAGGGGCGGAAGGGCGGAAAGGGCGGAAGGGGCGGAAGGGGCGGAAGGGGCGGAAGGGCGGAAGGGCGGAAGGGCGGAAGGGGCGGAAGGGCGGAAGGGCGGAAAGGGCGGAAAGGGCGGAAGGGGGGAAGGGCGGAAAGGGCGGAAGGGCGGAAAGGGCGGAAGGGGCGGAAGGGGCGGAAGGGTGGAAGGGCGGAAGGCGCGGAAGGGCGGAAGGGCGGAAGGGGCTGAAGGGCGGAAAGGGCGGAAAGGGCGGAAGGGGCGGAAGGGGCGGAAGGGCGGAAGGGCGGAAGGGCGGAAGGGGCGGAAGGGCGGAAGGGCGGAAAGGGCGGAAGGGCGGAAGGGGCGGAAAGGGCGGAAGGGCGGAAGGGCGGAAGGGCGGAAGGGGCGGAAGGGGCGGAAAGGGCGGAAGGGGCGGAAGGGGTGGAAGGGGCGGAAAGGGCGGAAGGGGCGGAAGGGGCGGAAGGGGCGGACGGGGCGGAAAGGGCGGAAAGGGCGGACGGGGCGGAAAGGGCGGAAAGGGCGGAAGGGCGGAAAGGGCGGAAAGGGCGGAAGGGGCGGAAGGGCGAAAGGGCGGAAGGGGCGGAAGGGGCGGAAAGGGCGGAAGAGCGGAAGGGTGGAAAGGGCGGAAGGGCGGAAAGGGCGGAAGGGCGGAAGGGCGGAAAGGGCGGAAAGGGCGGAAAGGGCGGAAGGGCGGAAGGGCGGAAGGGCGGAAAGGGCGGACGGGGCGGACGGGGCGGAAGGGGCAGAAGGGGCGGAAGGGCGGAAGGGCGGAAAGGGCGGAAGGGCGGAAAGGGCGGAAAGGGCGGAAGGGCGGAAGGGCGGAAACGGCGGAAAGGGCGGAAAGGGCGGATGGGGCGGAAGGGCGGAAAGGGCGGAAGGGCGGAAAGGGCGGAAGGGGCGGACGGGGCGGATGGGGCGGAAGGGGCGGAAAGCGCGGAAGGGCGGAAAGGGCGGAAGGGGCGGAAGGGCGGAAAGGGCGGAAAGGGCGGAAAGGGCGGAAGGGGCGGAAGGGGCGGAAGGGCGGAAGGGCGGAAAGGGTGGAAAGGGCGGAAGGGGCGGAAGGGCGGAAGGGCGGATAGGGCGGCAAGTGCAGAAGGGCGGAAGGGCGGAAAGGGCGGAAAGGGTGGAAGGGGCGGAAGGGGCGGAAGGGCGGAAAGGGCGGAAGGGAGGGAAGGGCGGAAGGGCGGAAAGGTCTGAAAGAGCGGAAAGGGCGGAAAGGGCGGAAGGGCGAAAGGGCGGAAAGGGCGGAAAGGGCGGAAGGGGCGGAAGGGGCGGATGGGCGGAAAGGGCGGAAGGGCGGAAGGGCGGAAAGGGCGGAAGGGTGGAAGGGGCGGAAGGGGCGGACGGGGCGGAAAGGGCGGAGGGGGCGGAAGGGGCGGAAGGGCGGAAAGGGCGGAAGGGGCGGAAGGGGCGGAAGGGGCGGAAGGGCGGAAGGGCGGAAGGGCGGAAGGGGCGGAAGGGCGGAAAGGCGGAAGGGGCGGAAGGGGCGGAAGGGCGGAAGGGGCGGTAGGGCGGAAAGGGCGGAAAGGGCAGAAGGGGCGGAAGGGCGGAAAGGCGGAAGGGCGGAAGGGGCGGAAGGGCGGAAGGGGCGGAAGGGGCGGAAGGGCGGAAAGGGCGGAAGGGGCGGAAAGGGCGGAAGGGCGGAAGGGCGGAAAGGGCGGAAAGGGCGGAAGGGTGGAAGGGCGGAAAGGCGGAAGGGGCGGAAGGGGCGGAAGGGCGGAAGGGGTGGAAGGGGCGGAAGGGGCGGAAGGGCGGAAGGGGCGGAAGGGGCGGAAAGGGCGGAAAGGGCGGAAGGGGCGGAAAGGCGGAAGGGGCGGAAGGGGCGGAAGGGCGGAAGGGGCGGAAGGGGCGGAAGGGGGGGAAGGGGCGGAAATGGCGGAAGGGGCGGAAGGGGCGGAAGGGCGGAAGGGGCGGAAGGGGCGGAAGGGGAGGAAGGGGCGGAAACGGCGGAAAGGGCGGAAGGGGCGGAAGGGCGGAAAGGGCGGAAGGGCGGAAAGGGCGGAAAGGGCGGAAAGGGCGGAAGGGCGGAAAGGGCGGACAGGGCCGAAAGGGCGGAAGGGTGGAAGGGCGGAAGGGGCGGAAAGGGCGGAAGGGGCGGAAGGGCGGAAAGGGCGGAAGGGGGGAGAGGGCGGAAAGGGCGGAAGGGCGGAAAGGGCGGAAGGGCGGAAGGGGCGGAAGGGGCGGAAAGGGCGGAAGGGCGGAAGGGCAGAAAGGGCGGAAGGGCGGAAGGGCGGAAAGGGCGGAAAGGGCGGAAGGGGAGGAAGGGGCGGAAGGGCGGAAGGGGCGGAAAGGGCGGAAGGGCGGAAAGGGCGGAAGGGCGGAAAGGGCGGAAGGGGCGGAAGGGCGGAAGGGGCGGAAGGGCGGAAGGGCGGAAAGGGCGGAAAGGGCGGAAGGGGTGGAAGGGCGGAAGGGCGGAAGGGCGGAAGGGCGGAAAGGGCGGAAGGGGCGGAAGGGCGGAAGGGGCGGAAAGGGCGCAAAGGGCGGAAGGGCGGAAAGGGCGGAAAGGGCGGAAAGGGCGGAAGGGCGGAAGGGCGGAAGGGGCAGAAGGGGCGGAAGGGACGGAAAGAGCGGAAGGGCGGAAAGGGCGGAAGGGGAAGAAGGGCGGAAAGGGCGGAAGGGGCGGAAGGGCGGAAGGGGCGGAAAGGGCGGAAAGGGCGGAAGGGCGGAAGGGCGGAAAGTGCGGAAAGGGCGGAAGGGCGGAAAGGGCGGAAGGGCGGAAAGGGCGGAAGGGGCGGAAGGGGCGGAAGGGGCGGAAGGGCGGAAAGTGCGGAAAGGGCGGAAGGGCGGAAAGGGCGGAAGGGCGGAAAGGGCGGAAGGGGCGGAAGGGCGGAAGGGGCGGAAGGGCGGAAAGGGCGGAAAGGGCGGAAAGGGCGGAAGGGGTGGAAGGGCGGAAGGGCGGAAGGGCGGAAGGGCGGAAAGGGCGGAAAGGGCGGAAGGGCGGAAGGGGCGGAAGGGGCGGAAGGGGCGGAAAGGGCGGAAAGGGCGGAAGGGCGGAAAGGGCGGAAAGAGCGGAAAGGGCGGAAGGGCGGAAGGGCGGAAGGGGCGGAATGGGCGGAATGGCGGAAGGGCGGAAGGGCGGAAGTGGCGGAAGGGGCGGAAGGGCGGAAGTGGCGGAAGGGGCGGAAAGGGCGGAAGGGGCGGAAGGGCGGAAATGGCGGAAGGGGCGGAAGGGGCGGAAGGGCAGAAGGGGCGGAAGGGGTGGAAGGGCGGAATGGCGGAAGGGGCAGAAGGGGCTGAAGGGCGGAAGGGGCGGAAGGGGCGGAAGGGGCGGAAGGGGCGGAAGGGCAGAAATGGCGGAAGGGGCGGAAGGGCGGAAAGGGCGGAAGGGCGGAAGGGCGGAAGGGGCGGAAGGGCGGAAAGGGCGGAAAGGGCGGAAGGGCGGAAAGGGCGGAAAGGGCGGAAGGGGCGGAAGGGGCAGAAGGGCCGAAGGGCGGAAGGGGCGGAAGGGGCGGAAGGGCGGAAGGGGCGGAAGGGGCGGAAAGGGCGGAAAGGGCAGAAGGGGCGGAAGGGCGGAAAGGCGGAAGGGGCGGAAGGGGCGGAAGGGCGGAAGGGGCGGAAGGTGCGGACGGGACGGAAAGGCGGAAAGGGCGGAAAGGGCGGAAAGGGCGGAAGGGGCGGAAGGGGCGGAAGGGCGGAAAGGGCGGAAGGGGCGGAAAGGGCGGAAGGGGCGGAAAGGGCGGAAGGGCGGAAGGGCGGAAGGGCGGAAGGGGAGGAAGGGCGGAAAGGGCGGAAGGGGCGGATGGGCGGAAGGGGCGGAAGGGGCGGAAAGGGCGGAAAGGGCGGAAGGGCGGAAAGGGCGGAAAGGGCGGAAAGGGCGGAAGGGCGGAAGGGCGGAAGGGGCGGAAGGGGCGGAACGGGCGGAAAGGGCGGAAGGGCGGAAAGGGCGGAAAGGGCGGAAAGGGCGGAAGGGGCGGAAGGGGCGGAAGGGCGGAAAGGGCGGAAAGGGCGGAAGGGCGGAAAGTGCGGAAAGGGCGGAACGGCGGAAAGGGCGGAAGGGCGGAAAGGGCGGAAGGGGCGGAAAGGGCGGAAGGGGCGGAAAGGGCGGAAAGGGCGGAAGGGCGGAAAGGGCGGAAGGGGCGGAAGGGGCGGAAGGGGCGGAAGGGGCGGATGGGCGGAAAGGGCGGAAGGGGCGGAAGGGGCGGAAGGGCGGAAAGTGCGGAAAGGGCGGAAGGGCGGAAAGGGCGGAAAGGGCGGAAGGGGCGGAAGGGCGGAAAGGGCGGAAGGGCGGAAAGGGCGGAAAGGGCGCAAGGGCGGAAAGGGCGGAAGGGCGGAAGGGGTGGAACGGGCGGAAAGGGCGGAAGGGCGGAAAGGGCGGAAAGGGCGGAAGGGCGGAACGGCGGAAGGGGCGGAAGGGGCGGAAAGGGCGGAAAGGGCGGAAGGGCGGAAAGGGCGGAAAGGGCGGAAGGGCGGAAGGGCGGAAGGGGCGGAAGGGCGGAAAGGGCGGAAAGGGCGGAAGGGGCGGAAGGGGCGGAAGGGCGGAAAGTGCGGAAAGGGCGGAAGGGCGGAAAGGGCGGAAGGGCGGAAAGGGCGGAAGGGGCGGAAGGGCGGAAGGGGCGGAAGGGCGGAAAGGGCGGAAAGGGCGGAAAGGGCGGAAGGGGTGGAAGGGCGGAAGGGCGGAAGGGGAGGAAGGGCGGAAAGGGCGGAAGGGGCGGAAGGGCGGAAGGGGCGGAAAGGGCGGAAGGGCGGAAGGTGCGGAAGGGGCGGAAGGGGCGGAAAGGGCGGAAGGGCGGAAAGGGCGGAAGGGGAGGAAGGGCGGAAAGGGCGGAAAGGGCGGAAAGGGCGGAAGGGCGGAAGGGGCGGAAGGGGCGGAAGGGCGGAAGGGTCGGAAGGGCGGAAGGGGCGGAAGGGGCGGAAGGGCGGAAGTGGCGGAAGGGCGGAAGGGGCGGAAGGGGCGGAAGGGCGGAAGGGTCGGAAGGTCGGAAGGGGCGGAAGGGGCGGAAGGGCGGAAGGGGCGGAAGGGGCGGAAGGGGCGGAAGGGCGGAAATGGCGGAAGGGGCGGAAGGGGCAGAAGGGCGGAAGGGGCGGAAGGGGTGGAAGGGGCGGAAGGGGCGGAAAGGGCGGAAGGGGCGGAAGGGGCGGAAGGGCGGAAAGGGCGGAAGGGCGGAAAGGGCGGAAAGGGCGGAAGGGCAGAAAGGGCGGAAAGGGCGGAAAGGGCGGAAGGGGCGTAAGGGCGGAAGGGGAGTAAGGGCGGAAAGGGCGGAAGGGGCGGAAGGGCGGAAGGGGCGGAAAGGGCCGAAAGGGCGGAAGGGCGGAAAGGGCGGAAAGGGCGGAAAGGGCGGAAGGGCGGAAGGGCGGAAGGGGCGGAAGGGGCGGAACGGGCGGAAAGGGCGGAAGGGCGGAAAGGGCGGAAAGGGCGGAAGGGGCGGAAGGGGCGGAAGGGCGGAAAGTGCGGAAAGGGCGGAAGGGCGGAAAGTGCGGAAAGGGCGGAAGGGCGGAAAGGGCGGAAGGGGCGGAAGGGCGGAAAGGGCGGAAGGGCGGAAAGGGCGGAAAGGGCGGAAGGGCGGAAAGGGCGGAAGGGCGGAAAGGGCGGAAAGGGCGGAAGGGCGGAAAGGGCGGAAGGGCGGAAGGGGCGGAACGGGCGGAAAGGGCGGAAGGGCGGAAAGGGCGGAAAGGGCGGAAGGGCGGACGGGCGGAAGGGGCGGAAGGGGCGGAAAGGGCGGAAAGGGCGGAAGGGCGGAAAGGGCGGAAAGGGCGGAAAGGGCGGAAGGGCGGAAGGGCGGAAGGGGCGGAAGGACGGAAAGGGCGGAAAGGGCGGAAAGGGCGGAAGGGGCGGAAGGGGCGGACGGGCGGAAGGGCGGAAGGGGCCGAAGGGCGGAAAGGGCGGAAAGGGCGGAAGGGCGGAAAGGGCGGCAAGGGCGGAAGGGGCGGAAGGGCGGAAGGGCGGAAGGGGCGGAAAGGGCGGAAGGGCGGAAGGGGCGGAAGGGCGGAAAGGGCGGAAAGGGCGGAAGGGCGCAAAGGGCGGCAAGGGCGGAAGGGGCGGAAGGGCGGAAGGGCGGAAGGGGCGGAAGGGGCGGAAGGGCGGAAGGGGCGGAAAGGGCGGAAGGGCGGAAGGGGCGGAAGGGCGGAAAGGGCGGAAAGGGCGGAAGGGCGGAAAGGGCGGCAAGGGCGGAAGGGGCGGAGGGGCGGAAGGGCGGAAGGGGCGGAAGGGGCGGAAGGGGCGGAAGGGCGGAAGGGCAGAAAGGGCGGAAAGGGCGGAAAGGGCGGAAGGGGCGGAAGGGCGGAAAGGGCGGAAGGGCGGAAAGGGCGGAAAGGGCGGAAGGGCGGAAAGGGCGGAAAAGGCGGCAAGGGTGGAAGGGCGGAAGGGCGGAAGGGGCGGAAGGGCGGAAGGGGCGTAAAGGGCGTAAAGGGCGTAAAGGGCGGAAAGGGCGGAAGGGCGGAAGGGGCGGAAGGGCGGAAAAGATGGAAAGGGCGGAGAGGGCGGAAAGGGCGGAAGGGGCGGAAAGGGCGGAAGGGCGGAAGGGCGGAAGGGGCGGAAGGGGCGGAAGGGGTGGAAGGGCGGAAGGGGCGGAAGGGGCGGAAGGGGCGGAAGGGGCGGAAGGGCGGAAATGGCGGAAGGGGCGGAAGAGGCGGAAGGGCGGAAGGGGCGGAAGGGGCGGAAGGGGCGGAAAGGGCGGAAAGGGCGGAAGGGGCGGAAGGGGCGGAAGGGCGGAAAGGGCGGAAAGGGCGGAAGGGCAGAAAGGGCGGAAAGGGCGGAAAGGGCGGAAGGGGTGGAAGGGCGGAAGGGCGGAAGGGGAGGAAGGGCGGAAGGGGCGGAAGGGCGGAAAGGGCGGAAGGGGCGGAAGGGCAGAAAGGGCGGCAAGGGCGGAAGGGGCGGAAGGGCGGAAGGGCGGAAGGGGCGGAAGGGGCGGAAGGGCGGAAGGGGTGGAAAGGGCGGAAGGGCGGAAGGGGCGGAAGGGCGGAAAGGGCGGAAAGGGCGGAAGGGCGGAAAGGGCGGCAAGGGCGGAAGGGGCGGAGGGGAGGAAGGGCGGAAGGGGCGGAAGGGGCGGAAGGGGCGGAAGGGCGGAAGGGCGGAAGGGGCGGAAAGGGCGGAAAGGGCGGAAGGGGCGGAAGGGCGGAAAGGGCGGAAGGGCGGAAAGGGCGGAAAGGGCGGAAGGGCGGAAAGGGCGGAAAGGGCGGCAAGGGTGGAAGGGCGGAAGGGCGGAAGGGGCGGAAGGGCGGAAGGGGCGTAAAGGGCGTAAAGGGCGTAAAGGGCGGAAAGGGCGGAAAGGGCGGAAGGGCGGAAGGGGCGGAAGGGCGGAAAAGGTGGAAAGGGCGGAAAGGGCGGAAAGGGCGGAAGGGGCGGAAAGGGCGGAAGGGCGGAAGGGCGGAAGGGGCGGAAGGGGCGGAAGGGATGGAAGGGCGGAAGGGGCGGAAGGGGCGGAAGTGGCGGAAAGGGCGGAAGGGCGGAAATGGCGGAAGGGGCGGAAGAGGCGGAAGGGCGGAAGGGGCGGAAGGGGCGGAAGGGGCGGAAAGGGCGGAAAGGGAGGAAGGGGCGGAAGGGGCGGAAGGGCGGAAAGGGCGGAAAGGGCGGAAGGGCAGAAAGGGCGGAAAGGGCGGAAAGGGCGGAAGGGGTGGAAGGGCGGAAGGGCGGAAGGGGAGGAAGGGCGGAAAGGGCGGAATGGGCGGAAGGGCGGGAGGGGCGGAAAGGGCAGAAAGGGCGGAAGGGGCGGAAGGGGCGGAAGGGGCGGAAAGGGCGGAAGGGCGGATGGGGCGGAAAGGGCGGAAGGGCGGAAGGGGCGGAAGGGGCGGAAGGGGCGGAAAGGGCGGAAGGGCGGATGGGGCGGAAAGGGCGGAAGGGCGGAAGGGCGGAAGGGGCGGAAGGGGCGGAAAGGGCGGAAAGGGCGGAAGGGCGGAAAGGGCGGAAAGGGCGGAAAGGGCGGAAGGGCGGAAGGGCGGAAAGGGCGGAAGGGCGGAAAGGGCGGAAAGGGCGGAAGGGGCGGAAGGGGCGGAAGGGGCGGAAGGGCGGAAGGGGCGGAAAGGGCGGAAGGGCGGAAGGGCGGAAGGGCGGAAGGGGCGGAAGGGGCGGAAGGGGCGGAAAGGGCGGAAAGGGCGGAAGGGGCGGAAAGGGTGGAAGGGGCGGAAGGGGCGGAAGGGCGGAAGGAGCGGAAGGGGCGGAAAGGGCGGAAGGGCGGAAGGGCGGAAGGGGCGGAAGGGGCGGAAGGGCGGAAAGGGCGGAAGGGGCGGAAGGGCGGAAGGGCGGAAGGGCGGAAAGGGCGGAAAGGGCGGAAGGGGCGGAAAGGCGGAAGGGCGGAAAGGGCGGAAAGGGCGGAAATGGCGGAAGGGGCGGAAGGGCGGAAAGGGCGGAAAGGGCGGAAAGGGCGGCAAGGGCGGCAGGGGCGGAAGGGGCGGAAGGGCGGAAAGGGCGGAAGGGGCGGAAGGGCGGAAGGGGCGGAAAGGGCGGAAGGGGCGGAAAGGGCGGAAAGCGCGGAAGGGGCGGAAGGGCGGAAAGGGCGGAAAGGGCGGAAGGGCGGAAAGGGCGGAAAGGGCGGAAAGGGTGGAAGGGGTGGAAGGGCGGAAGGGCGGAAGGGGCGCAAGGGGCGCAAGGGGCGGAAGGGCGGAAGGGGCGGAAGGGGCGGAAAGGGTGGAAGGTGCGGAAGGGGCGGAAGGGGCGGAAGGGGCATGAGGGCGGCAGGGCGGAAGGGCGGAAGGGCAGAAGGGGCGGAAAGGGCGGAAGGGGCGGAAGGGCGGAAAGGGCGGAAGGGGCGGAAGGGGCGGAAGGGCGGAAGGGGCAGAAGGGCAGAAGGGCGGAAGGGGCGGAAGGGGCGGAAAGGGCTGATGGGCGGAAGGGGCGGACGGGGCGGAAGGGGCGGAAGGGGCGGAAGGGGCGGAAAGGGCGGAAGGGCGGAAGGGCGAAAAGGGCGGAAAGGGCGGAAAGGGCGGATGGGCGGAATGGGCGGAAAGGCCGGATGGGCGGAAAGGGCGGAAAGGGCGGAAGGGCGGAAGGGCGGAAGGGCAGAAAGGGCGGAAGGGCGGAAAGGGCGGAAGGGGCGGAAGGGCGGAAAGGGCAGAAGGGCGGAAAGGTCGGAAAAGGCAGAAGGGTGGAACGGGCGGAAGGCAGGAAGGGCGGAAAGGCGGAAAGGGCAGAAAGGGCGGAAGTGCGGAAAGGGCGGAAGGGCGGAAACGGCGGAAAGGCGGAAAGGGAGGAAAGGGCGGAAAGGTGGAAAGGGCGGAAAGGGCGGAAAGGCGGAAAGGGAGGAAAGGGCGGAAAGGGCGGAAGGGGCGGAAAGGGCGGACAGGGCGGAAAGGGCGGAGAGGCGGAAAGGGCGGATGGGTGGAAGGGTGGAAAGCTTGAAAGGGCGGAAGGGGCGGAAAGGGCGGACGGGCGGAAAGGGCGGAAAGGGCGGAAAGGCGGAGTTGCAGAAGGGGCGGAAAGGGCGCAAGGGGCGGAAAGGGCGCAAAGGGCAGAAAGGGCGGAAGGGTCGGAAAGGACGGAAAGGCGGAAAGGGCGGAAAGGCGGAAAGGTTCAAAGGGCGGAAAGGACACAAAGGGCGGAAAGGGCGGAAAGGGCGGAAGGGGCGGAAAGGGCGGAAGGGCAGAAAGGGCGGAAGGGCGGAAAGGGCGGAAGGGGCGGAAGGGCGGAAAGGGCAGAAGGGCGGAAAGGTCGGAAAAGGCAGAAGGGTGGAACGGGCGGAAGGCAGGAAGGGCGGAAAGGCGGAAAGGGCAGAAAGGGCGGAAGTGCGGAAAGGGCGGAAGGGCGGAAACGGCGGAAAGGCGGAAAGGGAGGAAAGGGCAAAAGGTGGAAAGGGCGGAAAGGGCGGAAAGGCGGAAAGGGAGGAAAGGGCGGAAAGGGCGGAAGGGGCGGAAAGGGCGGACAGGGCGGAAAGGGCGGAGAGGCGGAAAGGGCGGATGGGTGGAAGGGTGGAAAGCTTGAAAGGGCGGAAGGGGCGGAAAGGGCGGACAGGCGGAAAGGGCGGAAAGGGCGGAAAGGCGGAGTTGCAGAAGGGGCGGAAAGGGCGCAAGGGGCGGAAAGGGCGCAAAGGGCAGAAAGGGCGGAAGGGTCGGAAAGGACAGAAAGGCGGAAAGGGCGGAAAGGCGGAAAGGTTCAAAGGGCGGAAAGGACACAAAGGGCGGAAAGGGCGGAAAGGGCGGAAGGGGCGGAAAGGGCGGAAGGGCAGAAAGGGCGGATGGGCGGAAAGGACAGATGGGCGGAAAGGGCGGAAGGGCGGAAAGGGCGGAAAGGGCGGAAAGGGCGGAAAGGGCGGAAATGCGGAAAGGGCGGAAAGGGCAGAAAGGGCGGAAGGGCGGAAAGAGCGCAAAGGGCGGAAAGGGCGGAAGGGCGCAAAGGGCGGAAAGGGCGGAAAGGCGGAAAGGGCGGAAAGGGCGCAAAGGGCGGAAAGGGCGGAAAGGGCGGAAATGCGGAAGGGGCGGAAAGGGCAGAAAGGGCGGAAGGGCGGAAAGGGCGCAAAGGGCGGAAAGGGCGGAAGGGCGGAAGGGCGGAAGGGCGGAAGGGCGGAAAGGGCGGAAAGGGTGGAAGGGGCGGAAGGGGCGGAAGGGCGGAAAGGGCAGAAGGGGCGGAAGGGCGGAAGGGCGGAAAGGTCTGAAAGAGCGGAAAGGGCGGAAAGGGCGGAAGGGCGAAAGGGCGGAAAGGGCGGAAAGGGCGGAAGGGGCGGAAGGGGCGGATGGGCGGAAAGGGCGGAAGGGCGGAAGGGCGGAAAGGGCGGAAGGGTGGAAGGGGCGGAAGGGGCGGACGGGGCGGAAAGGGCGGAGGGGGCGGAAGGGGCGGAAGGGCGGAAAGGGCGGAAGGGGCGGAAGGGGCGGAAGGGGCGGAAGGGCGGAAGGGCGGAAGGGCGGAAGGGGCGGAAGGGCGGAAAGGCGGAAGGGGCGGAAGGGGCGGAAGGGCGGAAGGGGCGGTAGGGCGGAAAGGGCGGAAAGGGCAGAAGGGGCGGAAGGGCGGAAAGGCGGAAGGGGCAGAAGGGGCGGAAGGGCGGAAGGGGCGGAAGGGGCGGAAGGGCGGAAAGGGCGGAAGGGGCGGAAAGGGCGGAAGGGCGGAAGGGCGGAAAGGGCGGAAAGGGCGGAAGGGTGGAAGGGCGGAAAGGCGGAAGGGGCGGAAGGGGCGGAAGGGCGGAAAGGGTGGAAGGGGCGGAAGGGGCGGAAGGGCGGAAGGGGCGGAAGGGGCGGAAAGGGCGGAAAGGGCGGAAGGGGCGGAAAGGCGGAAGGGGCGGAAGGGGCGGAAGGGCGGAAGGGGCGGAAGGGGCGGAAGGGGCGGAAGGGGCGGAAATGGCGGAAGGGGCGGAAGGGGCGGAAGGGCGGAAGGGGCGGAAGGGGCGGAAGGGGAGGAAGGGGCGGAAACGGCGGAAAGGGCGGAAGGGGCGGAAGGGCGGAAAGGGCGGAAGGGCGGAAAGGGCGGAAAGGGCGGAAAGGGCGGAAGGGCGGAAAGGGCGGACAGGGCCGAAAGGGCGGAAGGGTGGAAGGGCGGAAGGGGCGGAAAGGGCGGAAGGGGCGGAAGGGCGGAAAGGGCGGAAGGGGGGAGAGGGCGGAAAGGGCGGAAGGGCGGAAAGGGCGGAAGGGCGGAAGGGGCGGAAGGGGCGGAAAGGGCGGAAGGGCGGAAGGGCAGAAAGGGCGGAAGGGCGGAAGGGCGGAAAGGGCGGAAAGGGCGGAAGGGGAGGAAGGGGCGGAAGGGCGGAAGGGGCGGAAAGGGCGGAAGGGCGGAAAGGGCGGAAGGGCGGAAAGGGCGGAAGGGGCGGAAGGGCGGAAGGGGCGGAAGGGCGGAAGGGCGGAAAGGGCGGAAAGGGCGGAAGGGGTGGAAGGGCGGAAGGGCGGAAGGGCGGAAGGGCGGAAAGGGCGGAAGGGGCGGAAGGGCGGAAGGGGCGGAAAGGGCGCAAAGGGCGGAAGGGCGGAAAGGGCGGAAAGGGCGGAAAGGGCGGAAGGGCGGAAGGGCGGAAGGGGCGGAAGGGGCGGAAGGGACGAAAAGAGCGGAAGGGCGGAAAGGGCGGAAGGGGAAGAAGGGCGGAAAGGGCGGAAGGGGCGGAAGGGCGGAAGGGGCGGAAAGGGCGGAAAGGGCGGAAGGGCGGAAGGGCGGAAAGTGCGGAAAGGGCGGAAGGGCGGAAAGGGCGGAAGGGCGGAAAGGGCGGAAGGGGCGGAAGGGGCGGAAGGGGCGGAAGGGCGGAAAGTGCGGAAAGGGCGGAAGGGCGGAAAGGGCGGAAGGGCGGAAAGGGCGGAAGGGGCGGAAGGGCGGAAGGGGCGGAAGGGCGGAAAGGGCGGAAAGGGCGGAAAGGGCGGAAGGGGTGGAAGGGCGGAAGGGCGGAAGGGCGGAAAGGGCGGAAAGGGCGGAAGGGCGGAAGGGGCGGAAGGGGCGGAAGGGGCGGAAAGGGCGGAAAGGGCGGAAGGGCGGAAAGGGCGGAAAGAGCGGAAAGGGCGGAAGGGCGGAAGGGCGGAAGGGGCGGAATGGGCGGAATGGCGGAAGGGCGGAAGGGCGGAAGGGGCGGAAGGGGCGGAAGGGCGGAAGTGGCGGAAGGGGCGGAAAGGGCGGAAGGGGCGGAAGGGCGGAAATGGCGGAAGGGGCGGAAGGGGCGGAAGGGCAGAAGGGGCGGAAGGGGTGGAAGGGCGGAATGGCGGAAGGGGCAGAAGGGGCTGAAGGGCGGAAGGGGCGGAAGGGGCGGAAGGGGCGGAAGGGGCGGAAGGGCAGAAATGGCGGAAGGGGCGGAAGGGCGGAAAGGGCGGAAGGGCGGAAGGGCGGAAGGGGCGGAAGGGCGGAAAGGGCGGAAAGGGCGGAAGGGCGGAAAGGGCGGAAAGGGCGGAAGGGGCGGAAGGGGCGGAAGGGCCGAAGGGCGGAAGGGGCGGAAGGGGAGGAAGGGCGGAAGGGGCGGAAAGGGCGGAAAGGGCGGAAAGGGCAGAAGGGGCGGAAGGGCGGAAAGGCGGAAGGGGCGGAAGGGGCGGAAGGGCGGAAGGGGCGGAAGGTGCGGAAGGGACGGAAAGGCGGAAAGGGCGGAAAGGGCGGAAAGGGCGGAAGGGGCGGAAGGGGCGGAAGGGCGGAAAGGGCGGAAGGGGCGGAAAGGGCGGAAGGGGCGGAAAGGGCGGAAGGGCGGAAGGGCGGAAGGGCGGAAGGGGAGGAAGGGCGGAAAGGGCGGAAGGGGCGGATGGGCGGAAGGGGCGGAAGGGGCGGAAAGGGCGGAAAGGGCGGAAGGGCGGAAAGGGCGGAAAGGGCGGAAAGGGCGGAAGGGCGGAAGGGCGGAAGGGGCGGAAGGGGCGGAACGGGCGGAAAGGGCGGAAGGGCGGAAAGGGCGGAAAGGGCGGAAAGGGCGGAAGGGGCGGAAGGGGCGGAAGGGCGGAAAGGGCGGAAAGGGCGGAAGGGCGGAAAGTGCGGAAAGGGCGGAACGGCGGAAAGGGCGGAAGGGCGGAAAGGGCGGAAGGGGCGGAAAGGGCGGAAGGGGCGGAAAGGGCGGAAAGGGCGGAAGGGCGGAAAGGGCGGAAGGGGCGGAAGGGGCGGAAGGGGCGGAAGGGGCGGATGGGCGGAAAGGGCGGAAGGGGCGGAAGGGGCGGAAGGGCGGAAAGTGCGGAAAGGGCGGAAGGGCGGAAAGGGCGGAAAGGGCGGAAGGGGCGGAAGGGCGGAAAGGGCGGAAGGGCGGAAAGGGCGGAAAGGGCGCAAGGGCGGAAAGGGCGGAAGGGCGGAAGGGGTGGAACGGGCGGAAAGGGCGGAAGGGCGCAAAGGGCGGAAGGGGCGGAAGGGCGGAACGGCGGAAGGGGCGGAAGGGGCGGAAAGGGCGGAAAGGGCGGAAGGGCGGAAAGGGCGGAAAGGGCGGAAGGGCGGAAGGGCGGAAGGGGCGGAAGGGCGGAAAGGGCGGAAAGGGCGGAAGGGGCGGAAGGGGCGGAAGGGCGGAAAGTGCGGAAAGGGCGGAAGGGCGGAAAGGGCGGAAGGGCGGAAAGGGCGGAAGGGGCGGAAGGGCGGAAGGGGCGGAAGGGCGGAAAGGGCGGAAAGGGCGGAAAGGGCGGAAGGGGTGGAAGGGCGGAAGGGCGGAAGGGGAGGAAGGGCGGAAAGGGCGGAAGGGGCGGAAGGGCGGAAGGGGCGGAAAGGGCGGAAGGGCGGAAGGTGCGGAAGGGGCGGAAGGGGCGGAAAGGGCGGAAGGGCGGAAAGGGCGGAAGGGGAGGAAGGGCGGAAAGGGCGGAAAGGGCGGAAAGGGCGGAAGGGCGGAAGGGGCGGAAGGGGCGGAAGGGCGGAAGGGTCGGAAGGGCGGAAGGGGCGGAAGGGGCGGAAGGGCGGAAGTGGCGGAAGGGCGGAAGGGGCGGAAGGGGCGGAAGGGCGGAAGGGTCGGAAGGGCGGAAGGGGCGGAAGGGGCGGAAGGGCGGAAGGGGCGGAAGGGGCGGAAGGGGCGGAAGGGCGGAAATGGCGGAAGGGGCGGAAGGGGCGGAAGGGCGGAAGGGGCGGAAGGGGTGGAAGGGGCGGAAGGGGCGGAAAGGGCGGAAGGGGCGGAAGGGGCGGAAGGGCGGAAAGGGCGGAAGGGCGGAAAGGGCGGAAAGGGCGGAAGGGCAGAAAGGGCGGAAAGGGCGGAAAGGGCGGAAGGGGCGGAAGGGCGGAAGGGCGGAAGGGGAGTAAGGGCGGAAAGGGCGGAAGGGGCGGAAGGGCGGAAGGGGCGGAAAGGGCCGAAAGGGCGGAAGGGCGGAAAGGGCGGAAAGGGCGGAAAGGGCGGAAGGGCGGAAGGGCGGAAGGGGCGGAAGGGGCGGAACGGGCGGAAAGGGCGGAAGGGCGGAAAGGGCGGAAAGGGCGGAAGGGGCGGAAGGGGCGGAAGGGCGGAAAGTGCGGAAAGGGCGGAAGGGCGGAAAGTGCGGAAAGGGCGGAAGGGCGGAAAGAGCGGAAGGGGCGGAAGGGCGGAAAGGGCGGAAGGGCGGAAAGGGCGGAAAGGGCGGAAGGGCGGAAAGGGCGGAAGGGCGGAAAGGGCGGAAAGGGCGGAAGGGCGGAAAGGGCGGAAGGGCGGAAGGGGCGGAACGGGCGGAAAGGGCGGAAGGGCGGAAAGGGCGGAAAGGGCGGAAGGGCGGACGGGCGGAAGGGGCGGAAGGGGCGGAAAGGGCGGAAAGGGCGGAAGGGCGGAAAGGGCGGAAAGGGCGGAAAGGGCGGAAGGGCGGAAGGGCGGAAGGGGCGGAAGGACGGAAAGGGCGGAAAGGGCGGAAAGGGCGGAAGGGGCGGAAGGGGCGGACGGGCGGAAGGGCGGAAGGGGCCGAAGGGCGGAAAGGGCGGAAAGGGCGGAAGGGCGGAAAGGGCGGCAAGGGCGGAAGGGGCGGAAGGGCGGAAGGGCGGAAGGGGCGGAAAGGGCGGAAGGGCGGAAGGGGCGGAAGGGCGGAAAGGGCGGAAAGGGCGGAAGGGCACAAAGGGCGGCAAGGGCGGAAGGGGCGGAAGGGCGGAAGGGCGGAAGGGGCGGAAGGGGCGGAAGGGCGGAAAGGGCGGAAAGGGCGGAAGGGGCGGAAGGGCGGAAAGGGCGGAAAGGGCGGAAGGGCGGAAAGGGCGGCAAGGGCGGAAGGGGCGGAGGGGCGGAAGGGCGGAAGGGGCGGAAGGGGCGGAAGGGGCGGAAGGGCGGAAGGGCAGAAAGGGCGGAAAGGGCGGAAAGGGCGGAAGGGGCGGAAGGGCGGAAAGGGCGGAAGGGCGGAAAGGGCGGAAAGGGCGGAAGGGCGGAAAGGGCGGAAAAGGCGGCAAGGGTGGAAGGGCGGAAGGGCGGAAGGGGCGGAAGGGCGGAAGGGGCGTAAAGGGCGTAAAGGGCGTAAAGGGCGGAAAGGGCGGAAGGGCGGAAGGGGCGGAAGGGCGGAAAAGATGGAAAGGGCGGAGAGGGCGGAAAGGGCGGAAGGGGCGGAAAGGGCGGAAGGGCGGAAGGGCGGAAGGGGCGGAAGGGGCGGAAGGGGTGGAAGGGCGGAAGGGGCGGAAGGGGCGGAAGGGGCGGAAGGGGCGGAAGGGCGGAAATGGCGGAAGGGGCGGAAGAGGCGGAAGGGCGGAAGGGGCGGAAGGGGCGGAAGGGCGGAAAGGGCGGAAAGGGCGGAAGGGCAGAAAGGGCGGAAAGGGCGGAAAGGGCGGAAGGGGTGGAAGGGCGGAAGGGCGGAAGGGGAGGAAGGGCGGAAGGGGCGGAAGGGCGGAAAGGGCGGAAGGGGCGGAAGGGCAGAAAGGGCGGCAAGGGCGGAAGGGGCGGAAGGGCGGAAGGGCGGAAGGGGCGGAAGGGGCGGAAGGGCGGAAGGGGTGGAAAGGGCGGAAGGGCGGAAGGGGCGGAAGGGCGGAAAGGGCGGAAAGGGCGGAAGGGCGGAAAGGGCGGCAAGGGCGGAAGGGGCGGAGGGGAGGAAGGGCGGAAGGGGCGGAAGGGGCGGAAGGGGCGGAAGGGCGGAAGGGCGGAAGGGGCGGAAAGGGCGGAAAGGGCGGAAGGGGCGGAAGGGCGGAAAGGGCGGAAGGGCGGAAAGGGCGGAAAGGGCGGAAGGGCGGAAAGGGCGGAAAGGGCGGCAAGGGTGGAAGGGCGGAAGGGCGGAAGGGGCGGAAGGGCGGAAGGGGCGTAAAGGGCGTAAAGGGCGTAAAGGGCGGAAAGGGCGGAAAGGGCGGAAGGGCGGAAGGGGCGGAAGGGCGGAAAAGGTGGAAAGGGCGGAAAGGGCGGAAAGGGCGGAAGGGGCGGAAAGGGCGGAAGGGCGGAAGGGCGGAAGGGGCGGAAGGGGCGGAAGGGATGGAAGGGCGGAAGGGGCGGAAGGGGCGGAAGTGGCGGAAAGGGCGGAAGGGCGGAAATGGCGGAAGGGGCGGAAGAGGCGGAAGGGCGGAAGGGGCGGAAGGGGCGGAAGGGGCGGAAAGGGCGGAAAGGGAGGAAGGGGCGGAAGGGGCGGAAGGGCGGAAAGGGCGGAAAGGGCGGAAGGGCAGAAAGGGCGGAAAGGGCGGAAAGGGCGGAAGGGGTGGAAGGGCGGAAGGGCGGAAGGGGAGGAAGGGCGGAAAGGGCGGAATGGGCGGAAGGGCGGGAGGGGCGGAAAGGGCAGAAAGGGCGGAAGGGGCGGAAGGGGCGGAAGGGGCGGAAAGGGCGGAAGGGCGGATGGGGCGGAAAGGGCGGAAGGGCGGAAGGGGCGGAAGGGGCGGAAGGGGCGGAAAGGGCGGAAGGGCGGATGGGGCGGAAAGGGCGGAAGGGCGGAAGGGCGGAAGGGGCGGAAGGGGCGGAAAGGGCGGAAAGGGCGGAAGGGCGGAAAGGGCGGAAAGGGCGGAAAGGGCGGAAGGGCGGAAGGGCGGAAAGGGCGGAAGGGCGGAAAGGGCGGAAAGGGCGGAAGGGGCGGAAGGGGCGGAAGGGGCGGAAGGGCGGAAGGGGCGGAAAGGGCGGAAGGGGCGGAAGGGGCGGAAGGGCGGAAGGGGCGGAAGGGCGGAAAGGGCGGAAAGGGCGGAAGGGCGGAAAGGGCGGCAAGGGCGGAAGGGGCGGAGGGGCGGAAGGGCGGAAGGGGCGGAAGGGGCGGAAGGGGCGGAAGGGCGGAAGGGCAGAAAGGGCGGAAAGGGCGGAAAGGGCGGAAGGGGCGGAAGGGCGGAAAGGGCGGAAGGGCGGAAAGGGCGGAAAGGGCGGAAGGGCGGAAAGGGCGGAAAAGGCGGCAAGGGTGGAAGGGCGGAAGGGCGGAAGGGGCGGAAGGGCGGAAGGGGCGTAAAGGGCGTAAAGGGCGTAAAGGGCGGAAAGGGCGGAAGGGCGGAAGGGGCGGAAGGGCGGAAAAGATGGAAAGGGCGGAGAGGGCGGAAAGGGCGGAAGGGGCGGAAAGGGCGGAAGGGCGGAAGGGCGGAAGGGGCGGAAGGGGCGGAAGGGGTGGAAGGGCGGAAGGGGCGGAAGGGGCGGAAGGGGCGGAAGGGGCGGAAGGGCGGAAATGGCGGAAGGGGCGGAAGAGGCGGAAGGGCGGAAGGGGCGGAAGGGGCGGAAGGGCGGAAAGGGCGGAAAGGGCGGAAGGGCAGAAAGGGCGGAAAGGGCGGAAAGGGCGGAAGGGGTGGAAGGGCGGAAGGGCGGAAGGGGAGGAAGGGCGGAAGGGGCGGAAGGGCGGAAAGGGCGGAAGGGGCGGAAGGGCAGAAAGGGCGGCAAGGGCGGAAGGGGCGGAAGGGCGGAAGGGCGGAAGGGGCGGAAGGGGCGGAAGGGCGGAAGGGGTGGAAAGGGCGGAAGGGCGGAAGGGGCGGAAGGGCGGAAAGGGCGGAAAGGGCGGAAGGGCGGAAAGGGCGGCAAGGGCGGAAGGGGCGGAGGGGAGGAAGGGCGGAAGGGGCGGAAGGGGCGGAAGGGGCGGAAGGGCGGAAGGGCGGAAGGGGCGGAAAGGGCGGAAAGGGCGGAAGGGGCGGAAGGGCGGAAAGGGCGGAAGGGCGGAAAGGGCGGAAAGGGCGGAAGGGCGGAAAGGGCGGAAAGGGCGGCAAGGGTGGAAGGGCGGAAGGGCGGAAGGGGCGGAAGGGCGGAAGGGGCGTAAAGGGCGTAAAGGGCGTAAAGGGCGGAAAGGGCGGAAAGGGCGGAAGGGCGGAAGGGGCGGAAGGGCGGAAAAGGTGGAAAGGGCGGAAAGGGCGGAAAGGGCGGAAGGGGCGGAAAGGGCGGAAGGGCGGAAGGGCGGAAGGGGCGGAAGGGGCGGAAGGGATGGAAGGGCGGAAGGGGCGGAAGGGGCGGAAGTGGCGGAAAGGGCGGAAGGGCGGAAATGGCGGAAGGGGCGGAAGAGGCGGAAGGGCGGAAGGGGCGGAAGGGGCGGAAGGGGCGGAAAGGGCGGAAAGGGAGGAAGGGGCGGAAGGGGCGGAAGGGCGGAAAGGGCGGAAAGGGCGGAAGGGCAGAAAGGGCGGAAAGGGCGGAAAGGGCGGAAGGGGTGGAAGGGCGGAAGGGCGGAAGGGGAGGAAGGGCGGAAAGGGCGGAATGGGCGGAAGGGCGGGAGGGGCGGAAAGGGCAGAAAGGGCGGAAGGGGCGGAAGGGGCGGAAGGGGCGGAAAGGGCGGAAGGGCGGATGGGGCGGAAAGGGCGGAAGGGCGGAAGGGGCGGAAGGGGCGGAAGGGGCGGAAAGGGCGGAAGGGCGGATGGGGCGGAAAGGGCGGAAGGGCGGAAGGGCGGAAGGGGCGGAAGGGGCGGAAAGGGCGGAAAGGGCGGAAGGGCGGAAAGGGCGGAAAGGGCGGAAAGGGCGGAAGGGCGGAAGGGCGGAAAGGGCGGAAGGGCGGAAAGGGCGGAAAGGGCGGAAGGGGCGGAAGGGGCGGAAGGGGCGGAAGGGCGGAAGGGGCGGAAAGGGCGGAAGGGCGGAAGGGCGGAAGGGCGGAAGGGGCGGAAGGGGCGGAAGGGGCGGAAAGGGCGGAAAGGGCGGAAGGGGCGGAAAGGGTGGAAGGGGCGGAAGGGGCGGAAGGGCGGAAGGAGCGGAAGGGGCGGAAAGGGCGGAAGGGCGGAAGGGCGGAAGGGGCGGAAGGGGCGGAAGGGCGGAAAGGGCGGAAGGGGCGGAAGGGCGGAAGGGCGGAAGGGCGGAAAGGGCGGAAAGGGCGGAAGGGGCGGAAAGGCGGAAGGGCGGAAAGGGCGGAAAGGGCGGAAATGGCGGAAGGGGCGGAAGGGCGGAAAGGGCGGAAAGGGCGGAAAGGGCGGCAAGGGCGGCAGGGGCGGAAGGGGCGGAAGGGCGGAAAGGGCGGAAGGGGCGGAAGGGCGGAAGGGGCGGAAAGGGCGGAAGGGGCGGAAAGGGCGGAAAGCGCGGAAGGGGCGGAAGGGCGGAAAGGGCGGAAAGGGCGGAAGGGCGGAAAGGGCGGAAAGGGCGGAAAGGGTGGAAGGGGTGGAAGGGCGGAAGGGCGGAAGGGGCGCAAGGGGCGCAAGGGGCGGAAGGGCGGAAGGGGCGGAAGGGGCGGAAAGGGTGGAAGGTGCGGAAGGGGCGGAAGGGGCGGAAGGGGCATGAGGGCGGCAGGGCGGAAGGGCGGAAGGGCAGAAGGGGCGGAAAGGGCGGAAGGGGCGGAAGGGCGGAAAGGGCGGAAGGGGCGGAAGGGGCGGAAGGGCGGAAGGGGCAGAAGGGCAGAAGGGCGGAAGGGGCGGAAGGGGCGGAAAGGGCTGATGGGCGGAAGGGGCGGACGGGGCGGAAGGGGCGGAAGGGGCGGAAGGGGCGGAAAGGGCAGAAGGGCGGAAGGGCGAAAAGGGCGGAAAGGGCGGAAAGGGCGGATGGGCGGAATGGGCGGAAAGGCCGGATGGGCGGAAAGGGCGGAAAGGGCGGAAGGGCGGAAGGGCGGAAGGGCAGAAAGGGCGGAAGGGCGGAAAGGGCGGAAGGGGCGGAAGGGCGGAAAGGGCAGAAGGGCGGAAAGGTCGGAAAGGGCGGAAAGGCGGAGTTGCAGAAGGGGCGGATAGGGCGCAAGGGGCGGAAAGGGCGCAAAGGGCAGAAAGGGCGGAAGGGTCGGAAAGGACGGAAAGGCGGAAAGGGCGGAAAGGCGGAAAGGTTCAAAGGGCGGAAAGGACACAAAGGGCGGAAAGGGCGGAAAGGGCGGAAGGGGCGGAAAGGGCGGAAGGGCAGAAAGGGCGGAAGGGCGGAAAGGGCGGAAGGGGCGGAAGGGCGGAAAGGGCAGAAGGGCGGAAAGGTCGGAAAAGGCAGAAGGGTGGAACGGGCGGAAGGCAGGAAGGGCGGAAAGGCGGAAAGGGCAGAAAGGGCGGAAGTGCGGAAAGGGCGGAAGGGCGGAAACGGCGGAAAGGCGGAAAGGGAGGAAAGGGCAAAAGGTGGAAAGGGCGGAAAGGGCGGAAAGGCGGAAAGGGAGGAAAGGGCGGAAAGGGCGGAAGGGGCGGAAAGGGCGGACAGGGCGGAAAGGGCGGAGAGGCGGAAAGGGCGGATGGGTGGAAGGGTGGAAAGCTTGAAAGGGCGGAAGGGGCGGAAAGGGCGGACAGGCGGAAAGGGCGGAAAGGGCGGAAAGGCGGAGTTGCAGAAGGGGCGGAAAGGGCGCAAGGGGCGGAAAGGGCGCAAAGGGCAGAAAGGGCGGAAGGGTCGGAAAGGACGGAAAGGCGGAAAGGGCGGAAAGGCGGAAAGGTTCAAAGGGCGGAAAGGACACAAAGGGCGGAAAGGGCGGAAAGGGCGGAAGGGGCGGAAAGGGCGGAAGGGCAGAAAGGGCGGATGGGCGGAAAGGACAGATGGGCGGAAAGGGCGGAAGGGCGGAAAGGGCGGAAAGGGCGGAAAGGGCGGAAAGGGCGGAAATGCGGAAAGGGCGGAAAGGGCAGAAAGGGCGGAAGGGCGGAAAGAGCGCAAAGGGCGGAAAGGGCGGAAGGGCGCAAAGGGCGGAAAGGGCGGAAAGGCGGAAAGGGCGGAAAGGGCGCAAAGGGCGGAAAGGGCGGAAAGGGCGGAAATGCGGAAGGGGCGGAAAGGGCAGAAAGGGCGGAAGGGCGGAAAGGGCGCAAAGGGCGGAAAGGGCGGAAGGGCGGAAGGGCGGAAGGGCGGAAGGGCGGAAAGGGCGGAAAGGGTGGAAGGGGCGGAAGGGGCGGAAGGGCGGAAAGGGCAGAAGGGGCGGAAGGGCGGAAGGGCGGAAAGGTCTGAAAGAGCGGAAAGGGCGGAAAGGGCGGAAGGGCGAAAGGGCGGAAAGGGCGGAAAGGGCGGAAGGGGCGGAAGGGGCGGATGGGCGGAAAGGGCGGAAGGGCGGAAGGGCGGAAAGGGCGGAAGGGTGGAAGGGGCGGAAGGGGCGGACGGGGCGGAAAGGGCGGAGGGGGCGGAAGGGGCGGAAGGGCGGAAAGGGCGGAAGGGGCGGAAGGGGCGGAAGGGGCGGAAGGGCGGAAGGGCGGAAGGGCGGAAGGGGCGGAAGGGCGGAAAGGCGGAAGGGGCGGAAGGGGCGGAAGGGCAGAAGGGGCGGAAGGGCGGAAAGGCGGAAGGGGCAGAAGGGGCGGAAGGGCGGAAGGGGCGGAAGGGGCGGAAGGGCGGAAAGGGCGGAAGGGGCGGAAAGGGCGGAAGGGCGGAAGGGCGGAAAGGGCGGAAAGGGCGGAAGGGTGGAAGGGCGGAAAGGCGGAAGGGGCGGAAGGGGCGGAAGGGCGGAAAGGGTGGAAGGGGCGGAAGGGGCGGAAGGGCGGAAGGGGCGGAAGGGGCGGAAAGGGCGGAAAGGGCGGAAGGGGCGGAAAGGCGGAAGGGGCGGAAGGGGCGGAAGGGCGGAAGGGGCGGAAGGGGCGGAAGGGGCGGAAGGGGCGGAAATGGCGGAAGGGGCGGAAGGGGCGGAAGGGCGGAAGGGGCGGAAGGGGCGGAAGGGGAGGAAGGGGCGGAAACGGCGGAAAGGGCGGAAGGGGCGGAAGGGCGGAAAGGGCGGAAGGGCGGAAAGGGCGGAAAGGGCGGAAAGGGCGGAAGGGCGGAAAGGGCGGACAGGGCCGAAAGGGCGGAAGGGTGGAAGGGCGGAAGGGGCGGAAAGGGCGGAAGGGGCGGAAGGGCGGAAAGGGCGGAAGGGGGGAGAGGGCGGAAAGGGCGGAAGGGCGGAAAGGGCGGAAGGGCGGAAGGGGCGGAAGGGGCGGAAAGGGCGGAAGGGCGGAAGGGCAGAAAGGGCGGAAGGGCGGAAGGGCGGAAAGGGCGGAAAGGGCGGAAGGGGAGGAAGGGGCGGAAGGGCGGAAGGGGCGGAAAGGGCGGAAGGGCGGAAAGGGCGGAAGGGCGGAAAGGGCGGAAGGGGCGGAAGGGCGGAAGGGGCGGAAGGGCGGAAGGGCGGAAAGGGCGGAAAGGGCGGAAGGGGTGGAAGGGCGGAAGGGCGGAAGGGCGGAAGGGCGGAAAGGGCGGAAGGGGCGGAAGGGCGGAAGGGGCGGAAAGGGCGCAAAGGGCGGAAGGGCGGAAAGGGCGGAAAGGGCGGAAAGGGCGGAAGGGCGGAAGGGCGGAAGGGGCGGAAGGGGCGGAAGGGACGGAAAGAGCGGAAGGGCGGAAAGGGCGGAAGGGGAAGAAGGGCGGAAAGGGCGGAAGGGGCGGAAGGGCGGAAGGGGCGGAAAGGGCGGAAAGGGCGGAAGGGCGGAAGGGCGGAAAGTGCGGAAAGGGCGGAAGGGCGGAAAGGGCGGAAGGGCGGAAAGGGCGGAAGGGGCGGAAGGGGCGGAAGGGGCGGAAGGGCGGAAAGTGCGGAAAGGGCGGAAGGGCGGAAAGGGCGGAAGGGCGGAAAGGGCGGAAGGGGCGGAAGGGCGGAAGGGGCGGAAGGGCGGAAAGGGCGGAAAGGGCGGAAAGGGCGGAAAGGGCGGAAGGGCAGAAAGGGCGGAAAGGGCGGAAAGGGCGGAAGGGGCGGAAGGGCGGAAGGGCGGAAGGGGAGTAAGGGCGGAAAGGGCGGAAGGGGCGGAAGGGCGGAAGGGGCGGAAAGGGCCGAAAGGGCGGAAGGGCGGAAAGGGCGGAAAGGGCGGAAAGGGCGGAAGGGCGGAAGGGCGGAAGGGGCGGAAGGGGCGGAACGGGCGGAAAGGGCGGAAGGGCGGAAAGGGCGGAAAGGGCGGAAGGGGCGGAAGGGGCGGAAGGGCGGAAAGTGCGGAAAGGGCGGAAGGGCGGAAAGTGCGGAAAGGACGGAAGGGCGGAAAGGGCGGAAGGGGCGGAAGGGCGGAAAGGGCGGAAGGGCGGAAAGGGCGGAAAGGGCGGAAGGGCGGAAAGGGCGGAAGGGCGGAAAGGGCGGAAAGGGCGGAAGGGCGGAAAGGGCGGAAGGGCGGAAGGGGCGGAACGGGCGGAAAGGGCGGAAGGGCGGAAAGGGCGGAAAGGGCGGAAGGGCGGACGGGCGGAAGGGGCGGAAGGGGCGGAAAGGGCGGAAAGGGCGGAAGGGCGGAAAGGGCGGAAAGGGCGGAAAGGGCGGAAGGGCGGAAGGGCGGAAGGGGCGGAAGGACGGAAAGGGCGGAAGGGGCGGAAAGGGCGGAAGGGGCGGAAAGGGCGGAAAGGGCGGAAGGGCGGAAAGGGCGGAAGGGGCGGAAGGGGCGGAAGGGGCGGAAGGGGCGGATGGGCGGAAAGGGCGGAAGGGGCGGAAGGGGCGGAAGGGCGGAAAGTGCGGAAAGGGCGGAAGGGCGGAAAGGGCGGAAAGGGCGGAAGGGGCGGAAGGGCGGAAAGGGCGGAAGGGCGGAAAGGGCGGAAAGGGCGCAAGGGCGGAAAGGGCGGAAGGGCGGAAGGGGTGGAACGGGCGGAAAGGGCGGAAGGGCGCAAAGGGCGGAAGGGGCGGAAGGGCGGAACGGCGGAAGGGGCGGAAGGGGCGGAAAGGGCGGAAGGGCGGAAAGGGCGGAAAGGGCGGAAGGGCGGAAGGGCGGAAGGGGCGGAAGGGCGGAAAGGGCGGAAAGGGCGGAAGGGGCGGAAGGGGCGGAAGGGCGGAAAGTGCGGAAAGGGCGGAAGGGCGGAAAGGGCGGAAGGGCGGAAAGGGCGGAAGGGGCGGAAGGGCGGAAGGCGCGGAAGGGCGGAAAGGGCGGAAAGGGCGGAAAGGGCGGAAGGGGTGGAAGGGCGGAAGGGCGGAAGGGGAGGAAGGGCGGAAAGGGCGGAAGGGGCGGAAGGGCGGAAGGGGCGGAAAGGGCGGAAGGGCGGAAGGTGCGGAAGGGGCGGAAGGGGCGGAAAGGGCGGAAGGGCGGAAAGGGCGGAAGGGGAGGAAGGGCGGAAAGGGCGGAAAGGGCGGAAAGGGCGGAAGGGCGGAAGGGGCGGAAGGGGCGGAAGGGCGGAAGGGTCGGAAGGGCGGAAGGGGCGGAAGGGGCGGAAGGGCGGAAGTGGCGGAAGGGCGGAAGGGGCGGAAGGGGCGGAAGGGCGGAAGGGTCGGAAGGGCGGAAGGGGCGGAAGGGGCGGAAGGGCGGAAGGGGCGGAAGGGGCGGAAGGGGCGGAAGGGCGGAAATGGCGGAAGGGGCGGAAGGGGCGGAAGGGCGGAAGGGGCGGAAGGGGTGGAAGGGGCGGAAGGGGCGGAAAGGGCGGAAGGGGCGGAAGGGGCGGAAGGGCGGAAAGGGCGGAAGGGCGGAAAGGGCGGAAAGGGCGGAAGGGCAGAAAGGGCGGAAAGGGCGGAAAGGGCGGAAGGGGCGGAAGGGCGGAAGGGCGGAAGGGGAGTAAGGGCGGAAAGGGCGGAAGGGGCGGAAGGGCGGAAGGGGCGGAAAGGGCCGAAAGGGCGGAAGGGCGGAAAGGGCGGAAAGGGCGGAAAGGGCGGAAGGGCGGAAGGGCGGAAGGGGCGGAAGGGGCGGAACGGGCGGAAAGGGCGGAAGGGCGGAAAGGGCGGAAAGGGCGGAAGGGGCGGAAGGGGCGGAAGGGCGGAAAGTGCGGAAGGGCGGAAAGGGCGGAAGGGCGGAAGGGGCGGAACGGGCGGAAAGGGCGGAAGGGCGGAAAGGGCGGAAAGGGCGGAAGGGCGGAAAGGGCGGAAAGGGCGGAAGGGGCGGAAGGGGCGGAAAGGGCGGAAAGGGCGGAAGGGCGGAAAGGGCGGAAGGGCGGAAGGGGCGGAACGGGCGGAAAGGGCGGAAGGGCGGAAAGGGCGGAAAGGGCGGAAGGGCGGACGGGCGGAAGGGGCGGAAGGGGCGGAAAGGGCGGAAAGGGCGGAAGGGCGGAAAGGGCGGAAAGGGCGGAAAGGGCGGAAGGGCGGAAGGGCGGAAGGGGCGGAAGGACGGAAAGGGCGGAAAGGGCGGAAAGGGCGGAAGGGGCGGAAGGGGCGGACGGGCGGAAGGGCGGAAGGGGCCGAAGGGCGGAAAGGGCGGAAAGGGCGGAAGGGCGGAAAGGGCGGCAAGGGCGGAAGGGGCGGAAGGGCGGAAGGGCGGAAGGGGCGGAAAGGGCGGAAGGGCGGAAGGGGCGGAAGGGCGGAAAGGGCGGAAAGGGCGGAAGGGCACAAAGGGCGGCAAGGGCGGAAGGGGCGGAAGGGCGGAAGGGCGGAAGGGGCGGAAGGGGCGGAAGGGCGGAAGGGGCGGAAAGGGCGGAAGGGCGGAAGGGGCGGAAGGGCGGAAAGGGCGGAAAGGGCGGAAGGGCGGAAAGGGCGGCAAGGGCGGAAGGGGCGGAGGGGCGGAAGGGCGGAAGGGGCGGAAGGGGCGGAAGGGGCGGAAGGGCGGAAGGGCAGAAAGGGCGGAAAGGGCGGAAAGGGCGGAAGGGGCGGAAGGGCGGAAAGGGCGGAAGGGCGGAAAGGGCGGAAAGGGCGGAAGGGCGGAAAGGGCGGAAAAGGCGGCAAGGGTGGAAGGGCGGAAGGGCGGAAGGGGCGGAAGGGCGGAAGGGGCGTAAAGGGCGTAAAGGGCGTAAAGGGCGGAAAGGGCGGAAGGGCGGAAGGGGCGGAAGGGCGGAAAAGATGGAAAGGGCGGAGAGGGCGGAAAGGGCGGAAGGGGCGGAAAGGGCGGAAGGGCGGAAGGGCGGAAGGGGCGGAAGGGGCGGAAGGGGTGGAAGGGCGGAAGGGGCGGAAGGGGCGGAAGGGGCGGAAGGGGCGGAAGGGCGGAAATGGCGGAAGGGGCGGAAGAGGCGGAAGGGCGGAAGGGGCGGAAGGGGCGGAAGGGCGGAAAGGGCGGAAAGGGCGGAAGGGCAGAAAGGGCGGAAAGGGCGGAAAGGGCGGAAGGGGTGGAAGGGCGGAAGGGCGGAAGGGGAGGAAGGGCGGAAGGGGCGGAAGGGCGGAAAGGGCGGAAGGGGCGGAAGGGCAGAAAGGGCGGCAAGGGCGGAAGGGGCGGAAGGGCGGAAGGGCGGAAGGGGCGGAAGGGGCGGAAGGGCGGAAGGGGTGGAAAGGGCGGAAGGGCGGAAGGGGCGGAAGGGCGGAAAGGGCGGAAAGGGCGGAAGGGCGGAAAGGGCGGCAAGGGCGGAAGGGGCGGAGGGGAGGAAGGGCGGAAGGGGCGGAAGGGGCGGAAGGGGCGGAAGGGCGGAAGGGCGGAAGGGGCGGAAAGGGCGGAAAGGGCGGAAGGGGCGGAAGGGCGGAAAGGGCGGAAGGGCGGAAAGGGCGGAAAGGGCGGAAGGGCGGAAAGGGCGGAAAGGGCGGCAAGGGTGGAAGGGCGGAAGGGCGGAAGGGGCGGAAGGGCGGAAGGGGCGTAAAGGGCGTAAAGGGCGTAAAGGGCGGAAAGGGCGGAAAGGGCGGAAGGGCGGAAGGGGCGGAAGGGCGGAAAAGGTGGAAAGGGCGGAAAGGGCGGAAAGGGCGGAAGGGGCGGAAAGGGCGGAAGGGCGGAAGGGCGGAAGGGGCGGAAGGGGCGGAAGGGATGGAAGGGCGGAAGGGGCGGAAGGGGCGGAAGTGGCGGAAAGGGCGGAAGGGCGGAAATGGCGGAAGGGGCGGAAGAGGCGGAAGGGCGGAAGGGGCGGAAGGGGCGGAAGGGGCGGAAAGGGCGGAAAGGGAGGAAGGGGCGGAAGGGGCGGAAGGGCGGAAAGGGCGGAAAGGGCGGAAGGGCAGAAAGGGCGGAAAGGGCGGAAAGGGCGGAAGGGGTGGAAGGGCGGAAGGGCGGAAGGGGAGGAAGGGCGGAAAGGGCGGAATGGGCGGAAGGGCGGGAGGGGCGGAAAGGGCAGAAAGGGCGGAAGGGGCGGAAGGGGCGGAAGGGGCGGAAAGGGCGGAAGGGCGGATGGGGCGGAAAGGGCGGAAGGGCGGAAGGGGCGGAAGGGGCGGAAGGGGCGGAAAGGGCGGAAGGGCGGATGGGGCGGAAAGGGCGGAAGGGCGGAAGGGCGGAAGGGGCGGAAGGGGCGGAAAGGGCGGAAAGGGCGGAAGGGCGGAAAGGGCGGAAAGGGCGGAAAGGGCGGAAGGGCGGAAGGGCGGAAAGGGCGGAAGGGCGGAAAGGGCGGAAAGGGCGGAAGGGGCGGAAGGGGCGGAAGGGGCGGAAGGGCGGAAGGGGCGGAAAGGGCGGAAGGGCGGAAGGGCGGAAGGGCGGAAGGGGCGGAAGGGGCGGAAGGGGCGGAAGGGGCGGAAAGGGCGGAAGGGGCGGAAAGGGCGGAAAGCGCGGAAGGGGCGGAAGGGCGGAAAGGGCGGAAAGGGCGGAAGGGCGGAAAGGGCGGAAAGGGCGGAAAGGGTGGAAGGGGTGGAAGGGCGGAAGGGCGGAAGGGGCGCAAGGGGCGCAAGGGGCGGAAGGGCGGAAGGGGCGGAAGGGGCGGAAAGGGTGGAAGGTGCGGAAGGGGCGGAAGGGGCGGAAGGGGCATGAGGGCGGCAGGGCGGAAGGGCGGAAGGGCAGAAGGGGCGGAAAGGGCGGAAGGGGCGGAAGGGCGGAAAGGGCGGAAGGGGCGGAAGGGGCGGAAGGGCGGAAGGGGCAGAAGGGCAGAAGGGCGGAAGGGGCGGAAGGGGCGGAAAGGGCTGATGGGCGGAAGGGGCGGACGGGGCGGAAGGGGCGGAAGGGGCGGAAGGGGCGGAAAGGGCAGAAGGGCGGAAGGGCGAAAAGGGCGGAAAGGGCGGAAAGGGCGGATGGGCGGAATGGGCGGAAAGGCCGGATGGGCGGAAAGGGCGGAAAGGGCGGAAGGGCGGAAGGGCGGAAGGGCAGAAAGGGCGGAAGTGCGGAAAGGGCGGAAGGGGCGGAAGGGCGGAAAGGGCAGAAGGGCGGAAAGGTCGGAAAAGGCAGAAGGGTGGAACGGGCGGAAGGCAGGAAGGGCGGAAAGGCGGAAAGGGCAGAAAGGGCGGAAGTGCGGAAAGGGCGGAAGGGCGGAAACGGCGGAAAGGCGGAAAGGGAGGAAAGGGCGGAAAGGTGGAAAGGGCGGAAAGGGCGGAAAGGCGGAAAGGGAGGAAAGGGCGGAAAGGGCGGAAGGGGCGGAAAGGGCGGACAGGGCGGAAAGGGCGGAGAGGCGGAAAGGGCGGATGGGTGGAAGGGTGGAAAGCTTGAAAGGGCGGAAGGGGCGGAAAGGGCGGACGGGCGGAAAGGGCGGAAAGGGCGGAAAGGCGGAGTTGCAGAAGGGGCGGAAAGGGCGCAAGGGGCGGAAAGGGCGCAAAGGGCAGAAAGGGCGGAAGGGTCGGAAAGGACGGAAAGGCGGAAAGGGCGGAAAGGCGGAAAGGTTCAAAGGGCGGAAAGGACACAAAGGGCGGAAAGGGCGGAAAGGGCGGAAGGGGCGGAAAGGGCGGAAGGGCAGAAAGGGCGGAAGGGCGGAAAGGGCGGAAGGGGCGGAAGGGCGGAAAGGGCAGAAGGGCGGAAAGGTCGGAAAAGGCAGAAGGGTGGAACGGGCGGAAGGCAGGAAGGGCGGAAAGGCGGAAAGGGCAGAAAGGGCGGAAGTGCGGAAAGGGCGGAAGGGCGGAAACGGCGGAAAGGCGGAAAGGGAGGAAAGGGCAAAAGGTGGAAAGGGCGGAAAGGGCGGAAAGGCGGAAAGGGAGGAAAGGGCGGAAAGGGCGGAAGGGGCGGAAAGGGCGGACAGGGCGGAAAGGGCGGAGAGGCGGAAAGGGCGGATGGGTGGAAGGGTGGAAAGCTTGAAAGGGCGGAAGGGGCGGAAAGGGCGGACAGGCGGAAAGGGCGGAAAGGGCGGAAAGGCGGAGTTGCAGAAGGGGCGGAAAGGGCGCAAGGGGCGGAAAGGGCGCAAAGGGCAGAAAGGGCGGAAGGGTCGGAAAGGACGGAAAGGCGGAAAGGGCGGAAAGGCGGAAAGGTTCAAAGGGCGGAAAGGACACAAAGGGCGGAAAGGGCGGAAAGGGCGGAAGGGGCGGAAAGGGCGGAAGGGCAGAAAGGGCGGATGGGCGGAAAGGACAGATGGGCGGAAAGGGCGGAAGGGCGGAAAGGGCGGAAAGGGCGGAAAGGGCGGAAAGGGCGGAAATGCGGAAAGGGCGGAAAGGGCAGAAAGGGCGGAAGGGCGGAAAGAGCGCAAAGGGCGGAAAGGGCGGAAGGGCGCAAAGGGCGGAAAGGGCGGAAAGGCGGAAAGGGCGGAAAGGGCGCAAAGGGCGGAAAGGGCGGAAAGGGCGGAAATGCGGAAGGGGCGGAAAGGGCAGAAAGGGCGGAAGGGCGGAAAGGGCGCAAAGGGCGGAAAGGGCGGAAGGGCGGAAGGGCGGAAGGGCGGAAGGGCGGAAAGGGCGGAAAGGGTGGAAGGGGCGGAAGGGGCGGAAGGGCGGAAAGGGCAGAAGGGGCGGAAGGGCGGAAGGGCGGAAAGGTCTGAAAGAGCGGAAAGGGCGGAAAGGGCGGAAGGGCGAAAGGGCGGAAAGGGCGGAAAGGGCGGAAGGGGCGGAAGGGGCGGATGGGCGGAAAGGGCGGAAGGGCGGAAGGGCGGAAAGGGCGGAAGGGTGGAAGGGGCGGAAGGGGCGGACGGGGCGGAAAGGGCGGAGGGGGCGGAAGGGGCGGAAGGGCGGAAAGGGCGGAAGGGGCGGAAGGGGCGGAAGGGGCGGAAGGGCGGAAGGGCGGAAGGGCGGAAGGGGCGGAAGGGCGGAAAGGCGGAAGGGGCGGAAGGGGCGGAAGGGCAGAAGGGGCGGAAGGGCGGAAAGGCGGAAGGGGCAGAAGGGGCGGAAGGGCGGAAGGGGCGGAAGGGGCGGAAGGGCGGAAAGGGCGGAAGGGGCGGAAAGGGCGGAAGGGCGGAAGGGCGGAAAGGGCGGAAAGGGCGGAAGGGTGGAAGGGCGGAAAGGCGGAAGGGGCGGAAGGGGCGGAAGGGCGGAAAGGGTGGAAGGGGCGGAAGGGGCGGAAGGGCGGAAGGGGCGGAAGGGGCGGAAAGGGCGGAAAGGGCGGAAGGGGCGGAAAGGCGGAAGGGGCGGAAGGGGCGGAAGGGCGGAAGGGGCGGAAGGGGCGGAAGGGGCGGAAGGGGCGGAAATGGCGGAAGGGGCGGAAGGGGCGGAAGGGCGGAAGGGGCGGAAGGGGCGGAAGGGGAGGAAGGGGCGGAAACGGCGGAAAGGGCGGAAGGGGCGGAAGGGCGGAAAGGGCGGAAGGGCGGAAAGGGCGGAAAGGGCGGAAAGGGCGGAAGGGCGGAAAGGGCGGACAGGGCCGAAAGGGCGGAAGGGTGGAAGGGCGGAAGGGGCGGAAAGGGCGGAAGGGGCGGAAGGGCGGAAAGGGCGGAAGGGGGGAGAGGGCGGAAAGGGCGGAAGGGCGGAAAGGGCGGAAGGGCGGAAGGGGCGGAAGGGGCGGAAAGGGCGGAAGGGCGGAAGGGCAGAAAGGGCGGAAGGGCGGAAGGGCGGAAAGGGCGGAAAGGGCGGAAGGGGAGGAAGGGGCGGAAGGGCGGAAGGGGCGGAAAGGGCGGAAGGGCGGAAAGGGCGGAAGGGCGGAAAGGGCGGAAGGGGCGGAAGGGCGGAAGGGGCGGAAGGGCGGAAGGGCGGAAAGGGCGGAAAGGGCGGAAGGGGTGGAAGGGCGGAAGGGCGGAAGGGCGGAAGGGCGGAAAGGGCGGAAGGGGCGGAAGGGCGGAAGGGGCGGAAAGGGCGCAAAGGGCGGAAGGGCGGAAAGGGCGGAAAGGGCGGAAAGGGCGGAAGGGCGGAAGGGCGGAAGGGGCGGAAGGGGCGGAAGGGACGGAAAGAGCGGAAGGGCGGAAAGGGCGGAAGGGGAAGAAGGGCGGAAAGGGCGGAAGGGGCGGAAGGGCGGAAGGGGCGGAAAGGGCGGAAAGGGCGGAAGGGCGGAAGGGCGGAAAGTGCGGAAAGGGCGGAAGGGCGGAAAGGGCGGAAGGGCGGAAAGGGCGGAAGGGGCGGAAGGGGCGGAAGGGGCGGAAGGGCGGAAAGTGCGGAAAGGGCGGAAGGGCGGAAAGGGCGGAAGGGCGGAAAGGGCGGAAGGGGCGGAAGGGCGGAAGGGGCGGAAGGGCGGAAAGGGCGGAAAGGGCGGAAAGGGCGGAAAGGGCGGAAGGGCAGAAAGGGCGGAAAGGGCGGAAAGGGCGGAAGGGGCGGAAGGGCGGAAGGGCGGAAGGGGAGTAAGGGCGGAAAGGGCGGAAGGGGCGGAAGGGCGGAAGGGGCGGAAAGGGCCGAAAGGGCGGAAGGGCGGAAAGGGCGGAAAGGGCGGAAAGGGCGGAAGGGCGGAAGGGCGGAAGGGGCGGAAGGGGCGGAACGGGCGGAAAGGGCGGAAGGGCGGAAAGGGCGGAAAGGGCGGAAGGGGCGGAAGGGGCGGAAGGGCGGAAAGTGCGGAAAGGGCGGAAGGGCGGAAAGTGCGGAAAGGACGGAAGGGCGGAAAGGGCGGAAGGGGCGGAAGGGCGGAAAGGGCGGAAGGGCGGAAAGGGCGGAAAGGGCGGAAGGGCGGAAAGGGCGGAAGGGCGGAAAGGGCGGAAAGGGCGGAAGGGCGGAAAGGGCGGAAGGGCGGAAGGGGCGGAACGGGCGGAAAGGGCGGAAGGGCGGAAAGGGCGGAAAGGGCGGAAGGGCGGACGGGCGGAAGGGGCGGAAGGGGCGGAAAGGGCGGAAAGGGCGGAAGGGCGGAAAGGGCGGAAAGGGCGGAAAGGGCGGAAGGGCGGAAGGGCGGAAGGGGCGGAAGGACGGAAAGGGCGGAAAGGGCGGAAAGGGCGGAAGGGGCGGAAGGGGCGGACGGGCGGAAGGGCGGAAGGGGCCGAAGGGCGGAAAGGGCGGAAAGGGCGGAAGGGCGGAAAGGGCGGCAAGGGCGGAAGGGGCGGAAGGGCGGAAGGGCGGAAGGGGCGGAAAGGGCGGAAGGGCGGAAGGGGCGGAAGGGCGGAAAGGGCGGAAAGGGCGGAAGGGCACAAAGGGCGGCAAGGGCGGAAGGGGCGGAAGGGCGGAAGGGCGGAAGGGGCGGAAGGGGCGGAAGGGCGGAAGGGGCGGAAAGGGCGGAAGGGCGGAAGGGGCGGAAGGGCGGAAAGGGCGGAAAGGGCGGAAGGGCGGAAAGGGCGGCAAGGGCGGAAGGGGCGGAGGGGCGGAAGGGCGGAAGGGGCGGAAGGGGCGGAAGGGGCGGAAGGGCGGAAGGGCAGAAAGGGCGGAAAGGGCGGAAAGGGCGGAAGGGGCGGAAGGGCGGAAAGGGCGGAAGGGCGGAAAGGGCGGAAAGGGCGGAAGGGCGGAAAGGGCGGAAAAGGCGGCAAGGGTGGAAGGGCGGAAGGGCGGAAGGGGCGGAAGGGCGGAAGGGGCGTAAAGGGCGTAAAGGGCGTAAAGGGCGGAAAGGGCGGAAGGGCGGAAGGGGCGGAAGGGCGGAAAAGATGGAAAGGGCGGAGAGGGCGGAAAGGGCGGAAGGGGCGGAAAGGGCGGAAGGGCGGAAGGGCGGAAGGGGCGGAAGGGGCGGAAGGGGTGGAAGGGCGGAAGGGGCGGAAGGGGCGGAAGGGGCGGAAGGGGCGGAAGGGCGGAAATGGCGGAAGGGGCGGAAGAGGCGGAAGGGCGGAAGGGGCGGAAGGGGCGGAAGGGCGGAAAGGGCGGAAAGGGCGGAAGGGCAGAAAGGGCGGAAAGGGCGGAAAGGGCGGAAGGGGTGGAAGGGCGGAAGGGCGGAAGGGGAGGAAGGGCGGAAGGGGCGGAAGGGCGGAAAGGGCGGAAGGGGCGGAAGGGCAGAAAGGGCGGCAAGGGCGGAAGGGGCGGAAGGGCGGAAGGGCGGAAGGGGCGGAAGGGGCGGAAGGGCGGAAGGGGTGGAAAGGGCGGAAGGGCGGAAGGGGCGGAAGGGCGGAAAGGGCGGAAAGGGCGGAAGGGCGGAAAGGGCGGCAAGGGCGGAAGGGGCGGAGGGGAGGAAGGGCGGAAGGGGCGGAAGGGGCGGAAGGGGCGGAAGGGCGGAAGGGCGGAAGGGGCGGAAAGGGCGGAAAGGGCGGAAGGGGCGGAAGGGCGGAAAGGGCGGAAGGGCGGAAAGGGCGGAAAGGGCGGAAGGGCGGAAAGGGCGGAAAGGGCGGCAAGGGTGGAAGGGCGGAAGGGCGGAAGGGGCGGAAGGGCGGAAGGGGCGTAAAGGGCGTAAAGGGCGTAAAGGGCGGAAAGGGCGGAAAGGGCGGAAGGGCGGAAGGGGCGGAAGGGCGGAAAAGGTGGAAAGGGCGGAAAGGGCGGAAAGGGCGGAAGGGGCGGAAAGGGCGGAAGGGCGGAAGGGCGGAAGGGGCGGAAGGGGCGGAAGGGATGGAAGGGCGGAAGGGGCGGAAGGGGCGGAAGTGGCGGAAAGGGCGGAAGGGCGGAAATGGCGGAAGGGGCGGAAGAGGCGGAAGGGCGGAAGGGGCGGAAGGGGCGGAAGGGGCGGAAAGGGCGGAAAGGGAGGAAGGGGCGGAAGGGGCGGAAGGGCGGAAAGGGCGGAAAGGGCGGAAGGGCAGAAAGGGCGGAAAGGGCGGAAAGGGCGGAAGGGGTGGAAGGGCGGAAGGGCGGAAGGGGAGGAAGGGCGGAAAGGGCGGAATGGGCGGAAGGGCGGGAGGGGCGGAAAGGGCAGAAAGGGCGGAAGGGGCGGAAGGGGCGGAAGGGGCGGAAAGGGCGGAAGGGCGGATGGGGCGGAAAGGGCGGAAGGGCGGAAGGGGCGGAAGGGGCGGAAGGGGCGGAAAGGGCGGAAGGGCGGATGGGGCGGAAAGGGCGGAAGGGCGGAAGGGCGGAAGGGGCGGAAGGGGCGGAAAGGGCGGAAAGGGCGGAAGGGCGGAAAGGGCGGAAAGGGCGGAAAGGGCGGAAGGGCGGAAGGGCGGAAAGGGCGGAAGGGCGGAAAGGGCGGAAAGGGCGGAAGGGGCGGAAGGGGCGGAAGGGGCGGAAGGGCGGAAGGGGCGGAAAGGGCGGAAGGGCGGAAGGGCGGAAGGGCGGAAGGGGCGGAAGGGGCGGAAGGGGCGGAAAGGGCGGAAAGGGCGGAAGGGGCGGAAAGGGTGGAAGGGGCGGAAGGGGCGGAAGGGCGGAAGGAGCGGAAGGGGCGGAAAGGGCGGAAGGGCGGAAGGGCGGAAGGGGCGGAAGGGGCGGAAGGGCGGAAAGGGCGGAAGGGGCGGAAGGGCGGAAGGGCGGAAGGGCGGAAAGGGCGGAAAGGGCGGAAGGGGCGGAAAGGCGGAAGGGCGGAAAGGGCGGAAAGGGCGGAAATGGCGGAAGGGGCGGAAGGGCGGAAAGGGCGGAAAGGGCGGAAAGGGCGGCAAGGGCGGCAGGGGCGGAAGGGGCGGAAGGGCGGAAAGGGCGGAAGGGGCGGAAGGGCGGAAGGGGCGGAAAGGGCGGAAGGGGCGGAAAGGGCGGAAAGCGCGGAAGGGGCGGAAGGGCGGAAAGGGCGGAAAGGGCGGAAGGGCGGAAAGGGCGGAAAGGGCGGAAAGGGTGGAAGGGGTGGAAGGGCGGAAGGGCGGAAGGGGCGCAAGGGGCGCAAGGGGCGGAAGGGCGGAAGGGGCGGAAGGGGCGGAAAGGGTGGAAGGTGCGGAAGGGGCGGAAGGGGCGGAAGGGGCATGAGGGCGGCAGGGCGGAAGGGCAGAGGGCAGAAGGGGCGGAAAGGGCGGAAGGGGCGGAAGGGCGGAAAGGGCGGAAGGGGCGGAAGGGGCGGAAGGGCGGAAGGGGCAGAAGGGCAGAAGGGCGGAAGGGGCGGAAGGGGCGGAAAGGGCTGATGGGCGGAAGGGGCGGACGGGGCGGAAGGGGCGGAAGGGGCGGAAGGGGCGGAAAGGGCGGAAGGGCGGAAGGGCGAAAAGGGCGGAAAGGGCGGAAAGGGCGGATG